>NC_069719.1:20480430-20855430 GCF_027358585.1 Pangasianodon hypophthalmus | reverse complement strand
ATGTATGTGTATTGTATGTACCTTTGTGTATAAATGTTTTCTCTTGCCAAACCAAACAAAAAATTCAATGCCAGATTAACGAAATTTTTTGGTAATGCCGATTTTCTTCATATACACATGCATTTAAATGCCAATCACCTGTAAATTACCAAGTACAATCACAGCCCAGCTGATTTGCATTCAGTGACGCCGACAAATCTTAATAAAAGACAAAGCTCACAGAAAGCAAAATGACGACTAAATGATGAAGGAGAGCTCCTAAGAGCAGAGTGTGCTAAAACTTCCCATAACACAGCTCAGCCACTGCACCATACACACAGACTTCTTTTGTCAGAATTGAATAGCCACTCTTATTTGTACGGAGTTACTTTGGATTGCTTTCATTCAAGTCATTAGTCTCATTTTCAAGTCAAAATCTCATTAAATCCATGTGTGTAAACTTGACAGAGTAAGCTGTATATATAATATCACTGGAACAAGTATATGATTTAATACCAATCTGTCAAGATTCACAATAGTTAGTCTCCTTATAGGTGAATTTACACAAAGTCAGGAGCTCTTGTATATATTGTCTTGTTATATTTCATGAATACCACACTTCTTGTGTAAATTCTACGAATAAATTGTTTGTATCCAGTTTGATAAATGATGCCCAGTGAGTGTCGTGTAAAGAATATTTGTAAACAAGTTATTTTCTTGGTCGGCACCGTAACATCATAAGGCTTGTCAAACCAAGGTTATTGAATGTATTACCAATACTTTGCTTCATACAGTATATCTGAGTGAATGATAAGCTGCACAACATCATGGTGACAGTCATGCCTTTGTACAACCAACCAATTTCTTTCAGACTTCCAGAACTTTTTGAGGACTCAGACTGGAAATACAACTACTGTTAATATAATAATAAGCACAGTGGACTATCTTCTTAGACTACAGGTAAAGTAGACCTTGCTGTATACAGATACACACATACCCATATACTAATGACTTGGTTACATGTTCTCTCACTGTCTTTATAGGAGTCCATCAGCGATTTTTACTGGTATTACTCGGGGAAAGACGTAATGGATGAGGCTGGTCAGCGTAATTTCTCTAAAGCATTAGCAGTGGCCAAGCAGATCTTTAACTCTCTTACTGAATATATACAGGTAACTTTTTTCTTTGCCATTTTTCACTTACAGAAATATGATACAGATATCACGCTGCAATTATTGCTGTTTCTACCTGGCTCTACCTATCCAGTAATCTCTTGTCCGAAATATTTTATTGTTCTTATGCCACAGCAATTTGTACAGTTACTAACTACAGTCTATTTGTTGCTATGCACACTATGTGACCTCTCGTCTATTCCATCCATCAACAAATAGGAACCACCATAGGACCACCACTGACCAGATAGGGAAACACTTTCAGCATATTTTCAGCTGAGCATAGTCTCTAACTACACCTACAGTTAGACACCATCGAGTGTCTAAAAATGTCTAGTAAGAAAACATAGCGATTAAAAATGCCAACAACACACCTAACAACTACTACCATGTCAGTGGCAGTGTGATGAAGATTACATTTGGTCTTTTTCCTTTGAGGGACAGAGTAGAGGGTAGCTCTATGTATACAGAGCGAGCCAGTGAGCTTCATACATGAACCATAAGAATGGTTGTCATATTCATATTATTTTAATACTAATAACTTTTAACTTCCTGCTACTCTTTCTTCTCAGGGTCCATGTATAGGAAACCAACAGAGCTTGGCCCACAGCAGGTTATGGGATGCAGTTGTTGGCTTTTTGCATGTTTTTGCCAACATGCAGATGAAGCTCTCACAGGTAAGTCCATTTAAACCTAGGAATGGCGACTGTTGAAAGAAAGTCAGGGTTTGTGGCTTTTATAAAACCGTACAGAACAGTGTTAGGAAAAATACACATAGTCAAGTCTAGATTTTTTTTAGGATGACCTTTGGGGTAATTTTCTAGATTAGATTTAGGTTAGATTCCTTTTATGACTCTCATAGTAACCACCAGTAGATGTCTCTCCTGCCCCAACAATACAAACTAAATCCACAGTCCCTCTAGTACAGTATTTGCGTTAGATGTTTGTTATCTTGTAACTAAGCAAAACATGCTGATAACGAATAACCATTTACAGGTTTCTAGTTCCGTAGCTCGGAAACAGTTATGATTTCAGATTCTGAGGTTTACCAAGATCTCAGAGTTTTATGTTAGAAAGTTAGGTCAAACAGGCCAGGTGGTTTTACCCAATCAGAGCACCTTCTCAGATGTATAGCCCACTGTGAGCACACTAAACTAGCAGTCCAGAATTAATTCATGCTTAAGCACCATCTGCTCATGATGCAAAACAATGACATTAGCTGCTCTGTTGATGGATAACACTACAGCATTGAGGACAGCTTTGGGAGGCTGGAAAAAATATTAATCTCCGCAACACCGTTGAAAGTCTGTCTGCAGTGTTACTCCAGGAGACGAGGAGACACTGACCAGAGAAAAAGTGTTTCTAAGTATTTTCTGTCTGTTTTCCTTCTTTCTTTAGGACTCCAGCCAGATTAAGTTGCTGAAAGAACTGATGGATCTACAGAAGGACATGATAGTCATGATGCTCTCCCTTTTAGAAGGTTCTCTTATTCAAACCAATAATAACAAACAATCTTTATTTTTTGTAATTTTATACATTTAAGTGACATTTGTAGATCAATTTCTTGTGTGAAATTCTTGTATGTCCTGGTAAAGAGTAAAGCAGCAACAACTCAGGTACTAATAAAGAGTAATAGATAATAGTCTACTATGAATGTATATATTTAGCACACAAGCGAAGTATCTAGCAAGGTAAATACTGAGCATTATAGTATCAGTGTATTACACTATGTGAGTGTTTTTCATTCACACCAACATAATGTTTCAAAAGAACCATGTCACCTAAAAAACATTGTGGTCAAACATCTTGTAACATGATGTGATAAGGAAAATAAATTGTAATATTAGATTTATGTATATTTTCAGGTAATGTTGTAAATGGCACCATTGGCAAACAGATGGTGGACACCTTGGTGGAGTCCTCCAGCAATGTGGAGATGATCCTCAAATTTTTTGATATGTTCCTCAAGCTAAAGGACCTCACCACATCTGACAATTTCAAAGAGCATGACTCTGATGCCAAAGGAGTCATCTCCAAAAGAGAGTTCCAGAAATCAATGGAAAATCAGAAGCAGTACTCTCAGTCTGAAATCGAGTTCCTGCTTTCCTGTGTTGAGGCAGATGAAAATGACATGTTCAACTATGTGGAATTTGTGAAACGCTTCCATGAACCTGCCAAGGATATTGGTTTCAACGTCGCAGTACTGCTTACAAATCTGTCAGAACACATGCCCCATGACTCCCGTCTGGCTACCTTCCTGAACCTGGCTGAAAGTGTCCTTAATTACTTTGAGCCATTCCTGGGCCGTATTGAGATCATGGGTGGTGCCAAGAGAATCGAAAGGGTCTACTTTGATATCAGCGAGTCCAGTAGAACCCAGTGGGAGAAACCACAAGTTAAGGAATCCAAGAGACAGTTTATCTTCGATGTAGTCAATGAGGGTGGAGAATCAGAGAAGATGGAGTTGTTTGTAAATTTCTGTGAGGACACCATTTTTGAGATGCAGCTGGCCTCACTGATCTCAGAGCCTGATGCTGTGGAAAGGGGAGAAGAAGATGAGGATGAGTTGCAGAATGTAACCAAGGACCTGGAGGTGGAAGAGGAGGAGAATACGCTGGAATCCTCCTCAGCTTTCACCATGGCATGTGTCTCAATGAAGAAGAGCCTGTGTAGCCTTGGTAGACTGCTTACCCTAAAGAGCCTGAGGAAACAATATAAGAAGCTCAGGAAGATGAGCCTGAGGGAGATGATTTCTGGGTTCTTCTCCTTTTTCTGGATGATCTTCATTGGCCTCCTTCGCTTCCTCTACAACCTGGTGTGGTGCTTCTTCCATATCCTGTGGTCAACTCTGTTTGGTGGTGGCTTGGTGGAAGGTGCCAAGAATATGAAGGTGACAGACATCCTTGGCAACATGCCAGACCCCACACAGTTTGGCATCCATGGCGATGTGCTGGAGACTGAAAAACTGGAGGTTAGTGAGGCTTCTTTGGTTGCTGAGATAGACCAGATGGCACAAGGAGACAAAACAGAAATGGACCTCATGTCAGAGCTGCTAAGTATACAACCCAAGAAGGAGGGAGGAAAGCATGGAACCGAGCCTGGTCTGGGAGATGTGTCTGAAGTGGTTGGAGTCGATTCCCCATCCTTAGTTTCTGCTGTGCGGCAGAAAAAGGCCCAGGTGAAAATAAATGTAAAATAACTATATTATATTACATATAATATAACTTTATTTTTGCTATATTATGAAAAAAAATTAATTGTGTCATGTTAGTTGTACATGTTCATATTCAATATTGTCTATATCAAAATTGTCTATATTATCTATTGTATATTAAACATTTCTTAGGTTTTGCAGTTCCCTCCAAATCTACTGGAATGGCAAGGCCAATTCATTTTTTTTGCTATACACTGAAGACAGTTGGTTTTGAGATGAAAAGATGAATATAAGATGATAGATCAGAATTTCCACATCATTTCCAGATAATTACATCAAGATATGTTAAACAACTTAGAACATGACACCTTTGGTGGCAGACAACCCAATTTTTAGGTGAGCAAAAGTATAGGAAAAGAGAATCTTGAAGTAAATTAAAGTAAATAACACTTCATATTTGGTTGCATATACCTTGTTTGCAATAACTGCATCAAGCCAGCGAACTACTGGTGCATTTTTCTTTTGTGATGCTTTTCCAGGCTTGTATCACAGCTTCTTTCAGTTCTTGTTTGTTTTGGGGAGGTTTCTCCATTCAGTCTCCTCTTCAGGAGGAAAAATGCATGCTCAGTTGGGTTAAGGTCTGGTGATTGACTTGGGCAGTCTAAAACATTCCACATTTTTCCACTGATGAAGTCTTTTTTGTGTTGGTAGTATGTTTTGGGTCATTGCCTTGCAAAAAGATGGGATGCATTTCTCTGTAAATTGGCAGACAAAATGTTTCTGTAGACTTTTGTTATCATCAGTAAACATTAGTGAACTCATTCCAGAAGCAGCCATGCAAGCCCATGCCATGACACTACCTCCATCGTGCTTGACCGATGAGCTTGTATGTTTTGGATCATGAACAGATTCTTTCTTTCTCCACGCTTTGGCCTTTCCATTACTTTGGTAGAGGTTAATCTTGATTCCAGAACATTTGTGGCTCCTCTCATTCTTGTGAATTAAAATCTGGCCTTCCAATTCCTACTGCTGATGAGTGGTGTGCATCCTGTGGTATGACCTCTATATTTCTGCTCTAAGTCTTCCTCGAAAGGCGGATTGTGATACCGTCACCCCTGCCCCATGGAGGTTGTTGGTGATGTCACTGACACAGATGACACAATTCTCACAATGTTTCTGTCATCAACTGCTGTTGCTTTACTTGGACGAACTGTTCAATGGTTGTTAGTACACCATTTGTTTCTTTCTTTAACAGGACATTCCTATTTGTTTTATTGGCTATCCCCAAAGTTTGTGCAGTGGCTCTGACTGATTTTCCCTCTTTTCTCAGCTTCAAAGTGGCTTGCTTTTCTCCCATAGACAGCTCTCTGGTCTTCATGTTGGTTAATTATTTTTAACAACAAATGCACTCTTCACAGATGAAACCCAGGTCTCAAACCAAAAGAAGACATTCAGAGGTATTAATTGTTTAAACAATCAATCTAATAGGACACACCTCGACAACAAAAACACCTGTCAGTCACATAAATATCAGGAAATGAAAGCTGAAATTCGGGTCTGTTATCTCATATTCATTTTTTGATCTCAAACCCAAATGTTTCGGTGTATAACAAAACAAAAGAATTGGCCTTGCCGTTCCAATACTTTGGGAGGGGCCTATATATATGCTATATATGCTGTATATATAGAAACATGCATAAAAGAAGAACCATAGAAGGAAACATATAAATTACTGTACTCTCTTTCTGCAGGAAGCTGCAAGTAAGAAGTCAGTCGAGAATGAATCAAATGCAGGATCAGAAAAAGCAGAGTGAGTTGGAAAAAAATACATTTGAAAGTACATTAAATTTTTGTCAGGTGAATGCAGGCATCATGTGTTTTTATGTTTGTTTTCTGTTTTTTGGGTGTGGGGGGTTGTTTCTTTATTAAGTTTGTAAAACTTTTTTTTTTTTACAAACAGTTGTGGCTTTCTATTAAGGTAATAGTAGCATCTGCGGTATCACTGTGTTTATTCTATCAATCACTAACTCCCTTAATTACTGACTTACTCTTCTACATTTGTGTAGTCTTCTTGGGACAGTGTGAAACTATTCTGTTTTTCAGAAATAAAAATCAGTTTGTGTCTGTGTTTACTTTTTTAGTAAAGTATATTTGTTTGTCCAATTTAATAGTACAGAGGATGGGGAGAAGAATGACCAAGACAAGGCTAAAGAGTTGCTCATAGAACCCTCATCAGAGGAAGAGAAGAAGCCACCCAAGAGGAGACGTGGGCAGAAGAAAGAACAACCAGAGGCAATTATGTCCAGCTTTTTTGCTGGCCTGGACATCTATCAAACCAAGATTCTAGTAAGCCACTTTAGTATTATTTCGTGAGCTGTTTATAACAAAAACCTTTACCAGATCAACATGGTCTCACTCTCGCTAATTTGTAAAAATTCATTTGATTCAGTTCATAGAAAAAAGACAGATAGGTTCAGTAGCAATCAGTAGGCATATGTTGTACACTTAATAATAATTACTTTGCAAGTTCACTTGGTAAAATGGTTGTGTTTAATTAACTTTATGAAGCTTGCACTTGTACAGTTCTTTGAAAGACTGCAATTTAACATAAAGCTTGTTTACAGAATTACTTGGCTCGAAACTTCTACAATCTGCGATTCCTGGCTCTGTTTGTGGCATTTGCCATCAACTTCATCCTGCTTTTCTATAAGGTAACATGCCTGGCTTTCCTCATTTAAACTTATTAATATGTGCTGAATATTATCATTATGTTCACTATTCATTAAAAAAAAATTTCATTTTAACATTTTTCAACAGTAATGTTTTATAATACAGTAACATTCCTATCATCATTTATAATTATTTGTGCAGCTGTGATATTATCAGTTTTATTATCTTATTATAGGATATTCATGATACTGCTCATTAAATAGTCTCGCATTGCACAGCCATATATAAAGGCAAAAATCAGAACTCAAAAATAGTAAAAAAATATGTATTTACTTTAATATTCTACTCTAAATATTTACTCTAAATTTACTTACTATAACCCTCCTTTTTGTGATTACATTGTTTTATTTATTATATTGATGTAAAAATGTTTGTGTATATGTACACACGTAGGTGACTGGTGAGGAGTCTGAGGAGGTGGACTCATGGACAGGGAGAAGTGAAGAGGAGGATGAAGGTGGCATTGAGCATTTTATCCTGCAGGAGAGCACTGGTTACATGGCACCTACACTCCGCTTCCTAGCTGTTCTACACACTATCATCTCCTTCCTCTGCGTGGTGGGGTATTACTATCTGAAGGTACATGCAAACATCCACATCATGCATATGGATGACAAATTAAAGGAACCCAGAAAATTCTGCAAGTCTCTGGAACGGTACTGCAGGAATGAAAAGCAATTTTCCAAAAGATATTCTTTCAGTTGTTGTTTTAATAATGATAGTGGAGAGTGCTGTCTAACACATTCGCTCCAAAATCTCCAATAGGTGTTCAAATGTGTTGAGAGGTTATGTGAAGTTGTTTTTGTTGATCTTTCGACTGCTCCTGTTAAGGGGTCGCCACAGCGGATCTACATGTTTTGATTTGGCACAGGTTTTACGCCGGATGCCCTTCCTGATGCAACCCTCACATTTTATCTTGGGACAGGCACTGACAGTACGCTCCTAGTGTACTGACTCCTTGGCAGTGAGAGCGCAGGATCCTCAGCCGCTATTATTTATTTCACTGTCATCTTCAGCAAACCATTCAGTAACCCCTCCTGTCCTTTAGATTATGAAGAGCCTACTCCTATCAGGGTAGAAATGTTTCATCAGAAGATATAGGATATGCAAGATGATATGCAGTCACCTCTCTCTCTAAGGAGACAAATGGAACCAAACCATGCCAGCAAGAGCCACCAATTTTTCCTTTAATTTGTCACCCATCTGTATGTAAATGCAATTGTAGTCATAGGTTTGGACCTATTTAACTTGTTTTAACTGTAGCAGTAACATTAAACAATGAGAACTAAAAGGAATTTAGCAATTCCTAGTAAGTGACTTTTAATAACATGGCAACAAACATTACATTAGCCATAGAAAAACACTACAATCATAAATATCTAGGGCTTAAACAGGTTCATCAAATCTCTTTTTTAACATAACCTAGTTTTCTCCTTTTTGTTTACAGCAGTATAGTTTCTTTCCACTGTGCTGAAGAATAATTTAATATGACATCAGTGCCTACAAAATGTTTTTATATATAAATTTATATATGTTTTTCAACAAGTCAAATGCATCATTTCTCAATTGCTCTAAAGTATACTTGAGCAAAAATGAGCATGCGAAGTCAATGAATGATTATCTCTCCTAAATAGGTGCCTTTGGTAGTTTTTAAGCGAGAGAAGGAAATTGCCAGGAAACTTGAATTTGATGGTCTTTATATCACTGAACAACCTTCTGATGATGACATTAAAGGGCAATGGGACAGACTTGTTATTAACACACCGTAAGTACAAAAAGAAATATTGAAGATTACTGCTTCATCGTTGTTCATTTATACTTTTAATGCTTATTTGAAAATCTTCACCTTATCACTAATCTACCATGTTAATGTGCTTATGTTAACCTTTAAAACCTCCACACAGCAAATTCAGATCAATATTAATAATCTTCTAAAGGAACATACAAAAATAAGTGCCATGGTTTATGTATTTTTTAATCATAAATGCCCTTCCTTTTGTTGTGTTGTACAGATCTTTTCCTAATAACTACTGGGATAAGTTTGTCAAACGGAAGGCAAGTAGACTTTCTAAGAGTTTTTATGCCTTTTAGTTCTCTGATTATAGACAGTAAGTGATAATTGTTTGCAATCAGCAATCAGCTGCCTCAATCTTGGTTCACTGCAATGTACAAATAGAAACTGCCATGCCTTAAACCTTTAAAATGCTTTACACCTGTGTGTTTCAACAGAGCTTCAATTTTGCAGGTTTTGTAGAATTTATAACATTGTATAATTTAGACAGAGTGAGGTTTTGAAGAGGGAACGTGACCATGGTGCAATGTACCAAGACATGAGACCTGAGACCAGCTATTTCTTGTGTAAAAATGTGCTTTTTGGTATTTTACCTGTAGGTAATAAATAAATATGGGGATTTGTACGGTGCAGAGCGGATTGCTGAGTTGCTCGGTCTGGACAAAAGCGCTCTGGACTTCAACCCTACTGAAGAAACTATCGCTAAAGAGGCTTCACTGGTGTCCTGGTGAGAAAAGCATACTCTAAGATTTTAATTTTATAAGTAAAATTAGTGTGAAGTCTAGTCAGTGTAAGTGAATGTACTCTCCTCTCAGGTTAAGCTCCATCGACACAAAGTATCATATCTGGAAAATGGGTGTGGTGTTTACAGACAATGTGAGTTCACTGAGAACAGTTTCGCTTGATTAGCATATACCTCACAGGAGTCAATGTGCACTCCTATAGCATGCAGAGGGAAGATCTATCCCTTTTTCCTTCTCTTTTGCAGTCTTTCCTGTACCTGGTGTGGTATACCACAATGTCCATCCTAGGACACTACAACAATTTCTTCTTTGCTGCTCACCTGCTAGACATTGCAATGGGTTTCAAGACTTTGAGGACCATCCTGTCTTCAGTCACCCACAATGGCAAACAGGTTGCACCCTTTCTGAACCTCCAAACACCAGCGGGAAATGTTCAGTTTTTAAAGACTGTTGATATTGTTTACAATTTGTTCTCTGATTTACACTTTTCTTCTTCTATTCTCCTAGCTGGTGCTGACTGTGGGTCTGCTGGCTGTAGTTGTATATCTATACACTGTGGTGGCCTTTAACTTCTTCCGCAAATTCTACAACAAGAGTGAGAACGAGGATGAGCCAGACATGAAGTGTGATGATATGATGACTGTATGTTGCATACACTTGATTTTTTCCTTCTGATATTTCTTTTTCTTTTTCTTCTGTGCATTTGTATTTTGAAATTCAAATTTAAAACAATAGTCACATTTTTTTTTATTAAATCTTAAAAAGAAGATGCAAGACAAGCAAATAATTTTACTGGTCTGTACATATACATACAGTACAGTAAAGATAAGCTTTTATTACTAACATTCTATTCTTTCCTATATCATAATTGAACTGAGTGGAAGATATTAGACTGCTTTTTTTCTAGTTTTGATATATTTCTTTTTCCTTTTCTTTAATTTTCTTTATCAGTGCTATCTGTTCCACATGTATGTGGGTGTGCGTGCTGGTGGCGGAATAGGAGATGAGATTGAGGATCCAGCGGGTGACCCCTATGAGCTTTACCGCATCCTCTTTGATATCACCTTTTTCTTCTTTGTCATTGTCATCCTTCTGGCTATTATCCAAGGTATAGTATGATTCAGTGGGCAAGGGTAAAGAACTAGTTCTAATACGGAAAGCTTAAAATAACATGCCATTTGTGACAATGTAAAGAGATACTCTCACAATAAGGTCACTAGAAAAGAGAAATTTATAGTAGTATTGTACTTTATTTAGTAGATATCTCCTAACCTTCTGTTAAACACACAAATTAGCAAATAATTTTAGAAAACACATTCTATTAAGAACACCAGCTAGACATAAATTTTAGAGTGTGGCCGAGCTAAATAAAGGATTAAAAACACTTTTAATGTATGAATTAAACGCATAGAATTTTGTCACCACCTCCTGTAGGCTATGTGACTCAGGCAGCTCCAGCAGACAGGTTGACACTGTCTCAGTGGGTTAAAGTCACTCTGACTGTTTGTTGGGATCTGGGAAGGCTCAGAATGACACATGCAGAGAGGGGGATTAGAGTCATGCTGAGGGGCGTGTGAGGTATGGGGAGGGGTAAGTCTCAGTGGGGGAAAAACAGAAATAATAGTAGGCATCTTGTGTTTATTTTTTATTCAATTAAGAATTTTTAAGACATTTAATATCATGGCAGAAACAGTGGATGGCAGCAACACTGGAGCCTGTGTTAAGGCTTGGCAAGCATTAGCTACCATTTGGCAAGCATTATGGAACAGGTGAATACAATGGATAACAGGTAAACAGGTGAAAACACAATGGATGAGACCGCACAGGACAGGGGCAGAGACAGGACCAAAACAAACATGGAGAGCATGGAGATTGAAAGTCAACTGAATGATCTGAATGAAAAAGCAAGCAGCACTCACTGCACTGGGAAACTGCAACTCACACTAAGAGTGAAATTTGTAGAAAAAACCCACAATTTTTAAATTACACATGTAATTTTTGTATGACTTTGTATTCAGTAGATAGACAGTTAGGTCTTGCAGATGCCTACGAACATCCTGTTTGTAAACCAGCTGCTCTTGGCATGCAGTGTAGCAGTGGTCAGTCAGTTTTTGTATATTTTAAGCAGAAGATCACTAGAAATACCTCCTGTGACATTTCTTTCACTTGTGAATATTTGTGAATGATTCCTGTTCCAGCAAATACAAATATTTTTTTCTTAGCTAACTAAAACTAGGGGCTTTGTCTGGTAAATAACATTTAAAATATACTTCGGTTTTATATTCACTATTAGACTTCCAAAAAAGCTGAATAAAGTGCATGGAGACTTGTTTCTCTTGAAAGAACTCAAGATACATTAACCAGTTATCAGAGATCCTAAGAAGCATGCTTTAAAACTGCAATTGTTTTTAATTTTTGGATTTTTTTACACTATTATTTATGTACATGTGTTTATGTAATAAAACTGCTATTGTGACATTAATCATTTAATTCCTCATGCGGAGAACTTGCTGTTACTATAAATTATTCAGTCCATGCGGAGGTCTGTAAGAATAACACAGTGCACATCGTTAGAAATATCGTATATTCTAATATCTAATAAATGATGAGACATTAAATAAATGTGCTATTGAATAGCATGAAAAAACTATTACCAACAAATGGCATTTTATTGTTATGTACAATAAAAATGTGCTGCAATTAAGCGTTATATATGTGGCTACAGGTTTGATCATTGATGCCTTTGGAGAACTGCGAGACCAGCAAGAGCAAGTCAAAGAGGACATGGAGGTAAGAGTACAACAGCAGAACAGTAGAGCTTTGTATGTGCATAAACAAGTGCAAACTGCAAAAAAAAAGAACTGGTGCAAAGCCTGAAAATTCTTCAAGAATGGCAATTGCGTTCAATTTAGTACTGACTAAAATACTGACTGAAATCTGTTTCTGCCAGGTAAAGACAAAATTACATCATTCCCTGGGTTTTAGTCTTGCTTGGCTTTAGTCTTGGGAAGACAAAAAGTTTCTTAAAATCATGACTTACTCCAGCCACGGCATAAAATGTTCACCACATGTCCACAATGGCAGCATTTAAATAGAGTCTGTGAAAAGGTTTTCATTCATAGGTACCTTATGAATAAACCACACACTCTTTTTTGTGTTCGTACTGTATTTTGTACATTGTGACATTGATGACTCTCACTGCTCTTAATTGCTGTTATATTGGATGTGCAATTATGCCCCGCTGGCAAACTCAGCTCAAGTCATCAAGACAGCAAGAGGATAAGATCTAAGTGACTTTGAAAGAGGGTTCATTACTGGGGTAGGAGCTTCAGTGCTCTACTGGCTTGTGTTTCAGTTCTGAACAGTGACAGAAGCTTCTGTAAATAGCTTTGTAAATAGCTTTGTGCACACTCAGTTCACAGCAGCTCGCACTATCTGTTAAGACACAATTGCTAATACTGTTCTGGACCTCAGGTTGGCCACCCTCACGCTCTCTGTTAATGATAATGTTTAAATGCAATATAATTACTTCTTCTAGAAAACGTAGCCTAATCATTGGTACAATGAAGCCAACTAGTTGAAGGAAAGGTTTGGGCTTGAAAAGTATTTGATGATTTTTGGTCTTGATCTTGACTCGGCCTCTCTTTCCTTTGGACACGATCTTGACTTGGCCTCGAATCCCTTAATACTTAATACTTGATCTTGACTGAATCTTGGCTAGTCCTGGTCTTGGACTTATCTTGGACTTTGCAACGGTGGTCTTGACTACGACCCTACCATCAACTGCAACTGCAATTGCAAGGAAAGTAGTAAATGTTCTTCAAGTGACTGAAAATGTCAGTGCAGGACGTGATCAGAATGTCAGGAAGAACTACCGATAACAACTATGTATTGTTTTTTCTTTTAATGTCACCTGTCTAAATAAGAAGGGAAATATTTAACTGTTAGAGCAGTTATTGGATTTCAAATCACATCCTTGAATACTACATATTATGTACACAACCAGCTGTTACATCTGGTGGAGTAGCCAACTATTTCGAAATATAGTGTAATGTTTTAGATGTATGCTATGTTTCAGTTATGTTGATTTCAGCCATGGGACAAGTGCGAGTTGAAATTTGAAATGTATATCCCAAGTGGCGTAGATAAAGTCTGTGGTTGTAAAAACGGGTAGTTTTTGTCACCACTGCACAAAAGAAACGTCACTAGGTAGATTTTCCATTTTGTCAGTTTTGCTAATCAAAGAAAGCAAAGCAAAGAAAAAAAAAATGAAAAAGCAGGAAAAACCTAATAATATATTTAAAATATGATGAATTAACATTTGTGTGTTTCAGACTAAATGCTTCATCTGTGGCATTGGGAATGACTACTTTGACACAACTCCACATGGCTTTGAGACACATACATTACAAGAGCACAACTTGGCAAACTACCTGTAAGTAGCATCAAAAATCACACCACCATCACTACTAGGGACAGTGAAGAAAAGTCAGCAGACTGCTATGTCCTTTCTAAATCTAAAATCTAAAACCAGATTATCATGTTGCAACATAATCAGCTTAAAGTATCTCGGCTTCAGTCAGCATTTAAATTAATCCTTGTTGTTTTATGCCTATTCAGTTTACTATTTGTTATGCTGGATGTTTTAGGTTTTTCCTAATGTACCTTGTCAACAAGGATGAAACAGAGCATACTGGCCAGGTAAGATTGCCTTTCCCATTTTCCTGTCCTGTCCTGTTCTGTCCATATATGACCGAAACTGAACCATAAAATAAAATTCTCCAGAGTAAGCAAAATGTTTCTTCATTTGAAATATATATTGAGCTTGGTATTAGAATAGGCTTGGACTGTCTTCAGGAAATGAGCTATCCTTTTCTGTTGTTGTTTTTACATGTTGTTTGTTTGTTCCCAGCAGAGCCTCTGCTTTTTTTCTTTCTTGTTGTCATTCTGGGTGTACTTTTTCTTATACATGTACAGTGAATATAAAAAGTCTACACAGCCCTGTTAAAATGGAAAGGTTTTGTGATTAAAAAAATTAAACCAAGATAAATCATGTCAGAACTTTTCCCACCTTCAATGTGAAATTACAACATATAAAAATTAAGTGAAAAACAATTAGAAACATTTTTGTGACAAATAAAAAAGTTACAATTTCCTTAATAAGTGTGCACACCCTTTAATAATTGGGGATGTGGCTGTGTTCAGAATGAACCAATCACATTCAGTCTCATGTCAAAAGTAATTATCACACAGCTGTCATCAGTGAAATTATTCTGATTAACCCCAAATAAAGACCAGCCGTTTCTGTAGGATTTTCCTCACATCTTCTTGGATTCATCTGACTGCTGAAGCCATGGTCTGCAACGAGCTTACAAAGCCTGTACAGGGTCCCACTGTCGAAAGGTATCAATGAGGAGAGGGTTTCAAAAAATTTCCAAAACATTAAATGTACCGTGGAATACCGCGAAGGCCATCATCAACAAGTAGAGACAATGGAGCACCACAGTGACATTATGAAGAGGACAACAAAGACTTACCAGGGAGGCTGCTAAGAGACCAACGGCAACATTAAAGGAGCTGAAGGAATATCTGAAAAGTACTCCCTGCATGTGACAGCAATCTCTCGTATTCTTCATATATCTGGGCTATTAGGTACGGTGGCTAGGCAGAAGCCCTTTATCACTAAAGACATCCAAGCCCAACTAAATCACACCATGTGGCAAAATGTGTTATGGTCTGATGAGACTAATTCCAAAAGGTATGTTTGGTGCAAAAAAGGACATCATCAAAAGAACACCATACCCATGGTGAAGCATGGTGGTGGCAGCATCATGCTTTAGGGCTGTTTTTCTTTAGCCAGAACTAGGGCTTTTATCAAGGTGGAGGGAATCATGAATAGCTAGAAAATACCAGCCAATTTTAGTGTAAAACATTTAGTTGTCTGCTACTAAGCTGAAGATGAAAAGGAATTTCACCTTTTAGTACAACAATGACCCAAAGCAAAACCCAGACCTGAATCCAACTAAAAATCTATGTGGTGATCTGAAGCGGGCTGTGCATAGAAGAGGCCCTTACAATTTGATGGATCTAGAATGTTTTTGCAAGAAAGAGTGAGAAAATATTGCCAAGTCAAGATGTGATAGACATGCTGATAGTCTCTTACCCAAAAAGACTGAGTTGTGTAATAAAATCAAAAGGTGCTTCAACAAAGTATTAGTGTAGGGGTGTGCACACTTATGCAACTAGGTTATTGTAAGTTTTTTCTTTTTTTTTTCCCTATAAAATTTTTTATTGTTCTTCACTTTATTTATATACTTTGCAATTGCACATTACAGGTGAGAAAAGATCTGGCATGATTTATCTTAGTGTCATTCTTTTACTTCACAAATACCTGCCATTTTAACAAGGATGTGTACAGTTTTTATATCCACTGTATTTTCAGTGGTTTCCTGCTTGTGTTCATCTGGAATCAGGCCCTGCTAATTTGCTCATTCAAACTAGCTCATTCATTTTTCTCCCTCATCAGTACATTCAGAAGCAGTTTCCGTTTATTTCCTCCACAGGAGTCGTATGTGTGGAAGATGTATCAGGAGCGATGCTGGGATTTCTTTCCAGCTGGAGACTGTTTCAGGAAACAGTATGAGGACCAGCTGGGCTAAAGCAAGTGAGATTCCAACCCACCAGCCTGTCCTCAGAGCTGTGAGCAGTATACCAGCTGCTTTTTCAGTTTGTATTTGAACCATTGACATTCTACACCCAATAAATGGTCCTTCTCTTTCATACTATTTTGCAGGAGGAGTCCCAATGCCATGTTTTTTGTCTACCACAGATGATGCTACATGATGCATTTAAAGTTCTAATTGTTACCTCGGTCAACAGTGCCAATTTAGCAAAGACTGTCTTGTTTTACCCTGTATTATTTTCCATATTTGTTTCTCAGAAAAAAAGAGAAAAAGAAAAAAACATCCCCTCTGCCACATAACCCTGAAACCTCTGCACAAAGTTTTTGTCCTTTAAGAACCACTAGGTTTTGTCGGGTTACAGAACATGTGAGCCTATACCCTTATATGCACAAGAATACTATTTAAATTTTTGGAGTGAATGGAGCAGAATAAACACATGCCAAAAGGGAGTGATGAAGTATCTACAGAGGATATGCATTTTGAAGCTGTGTGCAGATTTCATTAAACTGCTTGCTTATTTGAGCTATGGAATGAGCCCAGGGCAGGTATGTATAAAGCCTCTCAGAGTAAAATTTTGGTCTTAAGTGCCAAGAAATCAGGAAATATAGTAACTCTGTACTTAGGCCTAAGAATGAACGCAATGTACAAAAATTCTTTAGCCTTAGGAGTACTCTTAAATGGTTGAATATTTATGGGCAAGAGTTTCTTTTCAGGTGGTAGCTCTGAGATAGGATCTAGGATGTATTGCAACTGATGTTATCTTTTTTTTTAATCTTAGAACTAGTCAGTAATCAAATATCTCCAACATTATAAGAAACAATGCAATAATGGCTGATTGAGGCACAGCCATTAAGGTCATGTGGTCATGGCTGTTCTGTTCATTTGATCTCAAAACTAAGATGGCACGTGGGTTGTAAATATGAATAAACAACACATTTTAGTTATAAAGTGCTTCCATTCTTAGCCAGTTACTCATAATATACAACATAATATACAGTATCATTGGCTTTAGCTGTTATACTTTCAGGAGTGCTGCATCTTGGGCTGTCCCTACCCATAATGGCTCTGCTGGAGTGACCAATCACAGATTGCACACAAATTTCACCTGTGCTTAAACCCTGCAAAAGCAATACCAATATAAAATTTAATACAGTCAGTTGTTAAACCTGGAAATAATAGACTATTTCATTTGTCCATGGCTTTATTTTAATGCTTTATTTTGATTTATTTTAAATGCTGTGATCTGCATCTAGCGTTTTAATCGAGAATACCCTCTTTTCTCGCAATCATATGTGGTGCGCAATACAGCAGGATACATATCATTAATCGCCTCTACTAACTCCTGGCAAGCCACTTTCTTATAAATTTCTCATTCTTATCTTATCAGATTAAACCCTGATATTATCATTATCCTTTTTTTTATCATACTCTTTATGCTGTCCTTTCTTCATCCAACTCAGCTACAGGCTTTGTTTTTGGGTCCAGTGGGGTTTGTGTTTGAATAGAGAATTACATGTCATAAACAAACTAAATCTCTGAAGCATCCATTAGTATATATGGAGCTGTAACTGGATGTCCTTGGTGGAAGTGGCATTAAATTTGTTATTATTGACACTGTAGCTTATTAAATTGAAATATTTATTTTTTTACATAAATATATTTGCCATATGGAACATGACCAGTTAGCATGTGTTTGCAGGGTTTTTTTTTCTTCATAAACATAAGCTAAAATACATCACTGATGTGATTTTGCTTTGCATACAGCCTACATCTTGTGCACTTTTTTGGTTCTTACTATGGAATTGTGATGTAATTAACCATTTTATCACAATGCAACCATTGTACTTCATGCTTTAGATTTAATCCTAAGATTAACTACTCCTTGCGAAGAGTTGCTCAGAGAACTTTTATGACACATTTTTACATCCAGCTTTTACTAAGATTTTTTTTTCAGCC
Source organism: Pangasianodon hypophthalmus (assembly GCF_027358585.1). NCBI lineage: Eukaryota > Metazoa > Chordata > Actinopteri > Siluriformes > Pangasiidae > Pangasianodon > Pangasianodon hypophthalmus. The sequence continues at coordinate 20,837,221 of NC_069719.1, read as the reverse complement.
TAAGACTTCTTAAGTAGTGTAATTCAAAAACTTTATACATGCCAGCCCTGGCCTAAAAATGGTTGGTCATGGAATGAATTGCCTCCTATCAAGTACTGGTGAAGTGCCTTATCTTCATGACAACTAAAGCTATGCAAATTCGTTTCCTTTCTTTATTTTATATTTTTGTCATTATAAGCATAAGGCAGATGCTCAGAGTAACATAGCTTTTAAATATTATTTTGAACAGGTACAAAATAAATGTATGTCTTGCAAGAAGCAGTGTTATTGTAATATGAAACAGAATGATCATGAAGCAACATAAATTTAATAGAGAATTGTGGCGAACAACCTAATAAAAAAAAGACAGATTGCTGTTGTATGGCCATTTCTATGTAGTAGCCTTGCTGAGTTGTGCATTTCTTTTAAAGGACAAATAAAGACATTGATGAATAACATCTTTTATTTTGGGATGCAACCTTCATTTGTTTATAAATATTTCATAACTCTAATGGTCCTGATATAAATCACTTACATAATATTAATGCTGAAATTGCCCGTTTGGAAACAGGTATGGAAAATTAGACAGATTATTATTTCAGTATTATATTAATAACACCCATGATTACACTCATATTTACAAAGAAGTAAACACTTTGTAAAAACATGTAAATAGGATATCATTCAGAAATTTTATTTTGTAATAATTATCTATAATGCACACCTGTAGCTCATATCACTCATATTCCAAAAGCAGGCTAGTTGTAATAGTTTGGCTCCATTTTCTTATTGAGAACTCTGACAAAATCTCACTTTACTTTATTCTTCAATTCACTCCTTTTTTTATGGAGACCATGGGGGCAAGGAGCTGAGTAGTGAGGATGAGAACAACAAAACTTGTCAATAAATGCTGAATTCAGTATGTACTGTAAGAAGCCAGTATCCATCACTGTTCCCCAGTGCTATAATATTCCCAATCCAATCAATTACCTCAATATAGATTATTGTTGTCATCATTGATCATCTCCAGAGTTGTTCCATCACTTTCTATTTGTTTAAACACACTGCTTTTTGATTCAGCAGTGACAAATTGCTTGCATCTGTCAGAGCAACTATGGAAACAGCATAGTTACAGTGGATATAAAAAGTCTACACACCCCTATTAAAATGGCAGGTTTTTGTGATGAAAAAAAAAGAAACGAAGATAAAGCATGTCAGAAATTTTCCCACCCTCAATGTGAAATTACAACATATAAAAATTAAGCAAAAAACAATCAAAAACATTTTAGGGAAAAATAAAATTAAAATTAGTCTCATTATGTCTAACCCCAAATAAAGACTAGCTGTTTCTGTACGATTTTCTTGACATCATCATGGTTTCATCTGACTGCTGAAGCCGTGGTCTTTAAAGAGCTTACAAAGCCTGTACGGGGTCCCACTGTCGAAAAGTATCGATCAGGAGAGAGGTATAAAAAATTTCCAAAACATTAGATGTACCATGGACCACTGTGAAGGCCGTCATCAACAAGTGGAGAAAATGGAGCGCCACAGTGACATCACCAAGAGCAGGATGTCACTCCTAAATTTCTAAAAGGACAAGACAACGACAAATGACTCTGCAGTGGTGGGGTTTATTAGGGATGGACAGTAGTCGGAGTACAGGGGACTACTGGATAACTTTGTGGACTGGTGCACTAAGAATGGCCTACTCCTAAATGTGACAAAGACCAAGGAGATGGTGATGAACTTTAGGAGGACTAAAACTTTGATTAAGCCCATAACCATCATGGGTGAGGAAGTTGGAATTGTTAATGACTACAAGTATTTGGGTGTACTCTTAAATGACAGACTGGACTGGAGGACCAACACTGATGCTGTGTACAAGAAGGGAATGAGCAGACTCTACTTTCTGAGGAAGCTCAGATCTTTCAGTGTATGCAACAAGATGCTGGAGATCTTCTACCAGTCTGTGGTGGCGAGTGCCATTTACTGTGCGGTGGTCTGCTGGGGGGGCAGCATCAGTGCCAGGAATACCAGCAGGATTAACAAGCTTATTCACAAGGCTGGATCTATCATTGGACACAAACTGGAGACGTTTGTGAGACGTCAGTGAGGAACAGGAGGTCACTGAACAAACTGCTCTCCATCATCGACAATCCGTCTCACCCACTCTACAACACACTACAGAGTCAGTGGAGCTCATTCTCCAAAAGACTCATTCAAATGCCATTGCTATTATTGTGAAGTTGAGAACGTTTCAACTCATAGAAGGGCACCCATGTTCTTATTTCATGCACACGTGTGATGGTTTTGTGGGATTGAGCCTACTTGCCGCTCTGCCCATGTCCCTTCGCCTGCCTGCCTACCTCTCATTGAAATTTATTAGGGGATGAACAAATTCATGTCTCATGTGAAAAGCCCTTTTTTCAAATAATGAATGGTCATTGCATTATAAATGACTGAATTTTAACCTTGGGTCAGATACCATCACAATCATTGACCTAGAAATAGGAGTAATTATGTAAACTCAGCAGGATTGTGTTAATCCCCACATCCGTTGTGATCAGTGACCTCGCCTCTGCAGCCCATTTCAAATTTAGTATTTGCTTTGGGGTTTTTTTTTTTGGCTTCTTAATTTTCTCACTCTTTCAAGAGAGACATACAAGGTAGGCCTGTTGTGTCCAATATCCAATCTGATCGCAAGTCTGTATAACCCACAGATATAGGCAATGAAATTGTCTACTATGCTGGCAGTCACTTAAATCTACCAGAGGTCACTTTTTGACACACCACATCCTTGGCTATTTTAGTGGTTCAATCTGCTTAAAAGCAATGGTATTGCAAGTAATAGTGAGAGAATCCTGGGGGAATTTTTTTTGAAGCCTGAAAGATTCAGAAGGCCACTAACATTCAGTGGTTGAGCTGCAGATAAGGAGATTAAAGGTATACTCCACCTTCTACAGATTTAACACAACTTGTGACACACCCTACTGTCCTGATAAGTGGATTGTTTTGTCCATATATGCTTCACTGAGGAAAATATAGAACAATACTGCAAACATTTTAGTAATAAACTATATTAATGATATATTAATAAAACAAACTAATTTGATATAGTATTAATATAGTATCAGCTCTGTGCTGATAAGGGGTAGAATATATTAGGCAGCAAGTTTATCAGCTCTGTGCTTTGAGGTGATACTATATTAATACTATATCAAATTAGTGATCATCCATAACATTAAAACAACTGACAGGTCATTGATTATCTCGGCACCTGTCAAGGGGTAGGATATATTAGGCAGCAAGTTTACAGTCAGTTCTCAAAGTTGATGTGTTGAAAACAGGAAAAATGGGCATGGGGAGTTAAGGCTAGTCCGTCTGGTCTGATCCCACAGAAGAGCTACTGCAGAACAAATTGCTGAAAAAGTTAATGGTGGCTATGATAGAAAGGTGTCAGAAAACACAGTGCATAGCAACTTGTTGCATATGGGGCTGCGTAGCTGCAGCTTGGAGAGAGTGCCCATGCTGACCCCTGTCTACCACCGAAAGTGCCTACAATGGTCATGTGAGCATCAGAACTGGACCATGGAGCAAAGGAAGAAGTCTACATCATGTAGACTACATCAAGTCTACATCAAGTCTACATCATGTTTTCTTTTACATCAGGTGGACAGCAGGTTAAGTGTATGTCGCTTACCTGGGGAAGAGAATGGCACCAGGATGCACTATGTTGCAGACCAAGTACACCCCTTTATGGCAACGGTATTCCATAATGGCAGTGGCCTCTTCAGCAGGATAATGCGGCCTGCCACACTGCAAAAAAATGTTCAGGAATGGTTTGAGGAACATGACAAAGAGTTCAAAGTTTTGACTTGGCCTCCAAATTCCCCAGATCTCAATTTGATTGAGCATCTGTGGGATATGCTGGACAAGTCTGATCCATCGAGGCCGTACCACACAGGTACAATTTGTGCAGACTGATAAGGAAATTAGCTGGTAAGTTTTACTGAGCATCTTGCAGAACCAGCCACAGTTCTGGAAACTTTGACTGTTGCACTTCCTTCTTATGTTTGCATGCATCTTCATTATGTTTTTTTGTCTGAAAAGTGGTCTCTTATGTAATATGCTGCTTTCTTTACTGACATACATTTTTCTGTAACATTTAATTTTGTGCTGGAAAACTAATGTTTGGAAATCTAAAATGTTTTTGTAAAAATAAAATTTTTTAACAGAGTTTGTACTAAAAATAGTAGGGTGCCTATGACTTTTGCACAGTACTCTCTCTCTACACACACACTATATAAAACCAGTGAGTAGAGTAGATCTGTACTGTACTTCTTTTTGACACTTACTTTTCATTACTCTCATGGAGAATATGTTAAAAATCTATGGCTAAAATTTACTTTCTCCTTCCTAACTAGAAATGTGGATATTAATTGGTCAAGATCACCTATTTTGTGTTCATCCTATGTTCATCTTGGATGATGATTGGCTAGCAGGTAACGCCCTCCCAATCCCAATCTCCCTTCCCCTTTTGCTTCCACATCAGCTGGTTCTTCTCCAGAAACCAAAAAAAAAATTAAAATCTGCTGCATCCATTGGTTGGTCAAGCTTTCTGTTTACTACAACAAAAGCTTGTTGGTGAGACGCAGAGAAATTAGAACTTAAGTAGTGGTGCTAACAAGGCATAATGAGACACAGATGAGAGAGATTAGTGAGGTATGTGACATGCTGTGGCTTATGGGTAGTGTAATTCTGTGCCCTTTGCCGCTACCATGACATAGATATGTAAATTAGAACAATTCTGATCATTTAAAAAACTGAATAGCCAGTTAAAGAAAGTTGAGGCATGTGCGATAGACATAAGAGACTGGATGCTAAGCAACTTTCTCCTGCTAAACCCAGAAAAAACAGAGGTTCTGGTACTGGGACCACAAGCCGCTAGAAGTAAGTTTAAAGATCACACTGTTACTTTAGATGGTCTCTCTGTTTCAAGTAGTCTAACAGTAAAAGATCTCGGTGTGATTATAGACTCTAATCTCTCATTTGAGGCGCATGTAGATAATGTAAGCAGGTTAGCATTTTTCCACCTCAGAAATATCGCTAAGATTAGAAATATACTTTCGCTAAGTGATGCTGAAAAACTAGTCCATGCATTTATCACGTCCAGATTAGATTACTGTAATGCTTTACTATCTGGATGTTCGTCTAGATGCATAAATAAGCTTCAGATAGTTCAGAACGCAGCAGCGAGGGTCCTTACTAGGACTAGGAAGTATGAGCATATCACGCCAGTCTTATCTACATTACACTGGCTCCCAGTAAGATTCCGCATCGATTTTAAAATATTACTCCTAACCTATAAAGCATTAAACGGTCTCGCTCCGCAGTATTTAAGCGATATGTTAGTACCTTACGTTCTGCCGTGCCTACTTCGCTCTAAGGATGCAGGCTGTCTATCAGTACCACGCATTGCCAAAACCACGGCAGGGGGCAGAGCTTTCTCTTACCAAGCCCCAAAATTATGGAATAGCCTCCCAGTTAATGTATGTGAAGCAGACATGGTCTCAGTGTTTAAGTCGAGGTTGAAGACTTATTTATTTAACCTAGCATTTAGCGACTAGTGTTTTTATCAAAGGAGTAGATCTGGGGGACTCGTGGATGTTGAGTTTTATCTCCACACGGTGACTGTGAGTGTACCTAACCACTTTCCTTCTCCTTCTGCCGAGCTACACTCCTGAGCTGCCGGTGATCCAGACCTCCCCCCCCCCTTCACTCTGGACCTGTCCACTGGCAATGCTTCATACTGCCACGAAAACGCTTCAGCTGTTTTCCATGGACTACACCAACACACATTGTACTCACGCACACTACAGTGTAAACCCATATGAGGATGGGTTCTCTGTTGAGCCTGGTTCCTCTCAAGGTTTCTTCCTATCACCATCTCAGGGAGTTTTTCCTTGCCACCGTCGCCCTGCTTGCTCATCAGAGACGGCACACACACACACTTCACTTTACTTTTGTTTGTGTAAAGCTGCTTTGAGACAATGACCTTTGTAAAAAGCGCTATACAAATAAAAATGAATTGAATTGAATTGAATTGTTAGTGGAAAAAAAAGAGTTTCTGCAGAGACTGTGGAGAGCTAACATCCCCCTCTCTCATCCTCACTTCACTCTATACAGGTGCATTCAATTAAAATTTGTGAAGGTCTAGTAGCATAATATTTCATGCATACACAGGTCCAGATAAGCAACTAACATGACTAAACTGTGTCAAAATCATTTGTTCATTGCTATAAGTAAGCCAGTTGAAGTGCTATTGACAGACTAGCCTATCTCCAAACAGTAGGGAAGTGATAGCTCAGTGGTTAAGATTTCTGATCGGAAGGTTGAGAGTTCAAATCCCAGCACCACCAAGCTGCTACTGCTGGGCCCTTAACCCTCAACTGCTCAGTTGTATAAATGAGATAATTGTAAGTTGCTCTGGATAAGGGCGTCTGCCAAATGCCATAAATGTAGTCATAGCCAGCTAGTCACCACACTACACTGTACTCCAGCGAAAGCATTTTTCCCTCATGAGTCTCTGGTGAGGCTGGTGGACGAAGACCATATGGTGGGACCAGCCATGCTTGCATCACAATACTCAGTGGGCTGCTGCTCAGTCTGGCAATAGGGGGCAGAATCTTCACTGCAGCACCAGTTCCAACAGAAAGACTGGAATACATTTGCTTCCAAGGCCACCCTGGACTCCCACATTAGTATCTATACCAACTCTGTTCTGGGCCAGATCAACAGGTGTGTTGATACAATCAAACTGTAAGAGAATGAAAACATTCCACACACAGAAGCCATGGATGAATAATGAGATCCATCTCCTACTGATGGCATGAGATGCTGCTTTCTGGTCTGGAGACCAGGAAGCCTACAGCTCATCAAGGGCCAACCTGAGAAGGGGAAGCATGAAAGCCAAATACAAGAATAAAATGTGTATAGAGGACTTCAATTTCAATAACACTGATCATCAATGCATGTGGCAGGGCATCCAAACACTCACTGACTACAAAGAGAACTCCAGGCTTTAATATCAACACTTCCCCCTCAATCAGCATAGCCTCCTTCCCTGAAGAGCTTAACATCTATGCTCGGTTTGACCAGGGAAATACAGACTCTCCCATGCTGAGCATCCACCCAGTGACCTGCCACTCACACTCTCCACCAGTGATGTGTGCTCCAACCTGAGCAGAGCGAATGCACACAGGTAAGCACAGAACAGCTGGCTGAGGCCTTCAGGGACATTTTCAACCTGTCTCTGGCCTAGGCAGTGGTTCGAACCTGCTTCATGACAGCAACCATTGTGCTAGTGCTAAAAAATGCCACTGCCATGATTGACAACGACTTCTATCCTGGTGCCCTCATACGCATAATTGGCAATTGTTTCGAAAGGCTGATTCTTTGTCATCTGAAATCCTGCCTACCCTAAACACTAGACCCATATCAGTTCGCCTACCACCCTAACAGCTCAACAGAAGATGCCATCACCATGGCACTCCGCTCTGCCTTGACCCACCTGAATAATAGCAACTCCTACATTAGAATGCTATTCACTGACTTCAGCTCAGGCTTTAACACCATAAACCCTTCCAAGCTGATCTTGACCTTGGCATTAGCATCTCCCTCTGCAATTGAACCCTTGACCTCATAACTAACAGACCACAGTCTATTAGGTTTTACAGCCACATGTCCTTCTCCCTTAAAATGCACACTGGTATTCCACAGGGCTGTGTGCTTAGCCCTCTTCTCTACTCTCTTGTCACCCATGACTTTGTACCTATTCGTGGTTCGAACTTCATAATCAAGTACATAGATCACACCACAGTGGTAGGCCTGATCAGCAATGATGATGAAACAACCTACAAAAAGGAGGCCCAGCACCTTGCAATGTGGTTTGTCAATAGTAACCTGTGCCTCAAAAGCAGAAGACCAAGGAGGTCAATGTGGAATACCAGCAGACCACGAGGAGCCACACGCACACCTCTATCTACATCAATGAGGCTGAGGTAGAGAGTATGACCAGCTTTTAATTCCTGGGTGTCCACATCTACATAGACCTCTCCTGGGCCGTCAACACCTCCACCCTGATCAGAAAGTTGCATCAGTGCCTCTACTTCTTGAAGAGACTGAGGAAATCTCACCTATGTACTCAGATACTAGTGAAACCATCTAGTTCTTTCACTGTACCATTGAGAGCTTACAGATGAACTGCATCTTAGTGTGGTAAGGCAGCTGCTCAGTCTCAAACCAAAAGGCCCTTCAGCAGGTGGTGAAAACCGATCAACATATCACTGGTGCCCAGTTTCTTCCTCTCAGCAATTAACATGCCGAACTCCTCACAACATCACAAAACCCTTCCAACTCCCCCATAGCTGTTAGCACTCAGATCAATTTACACCATTGCACAGTTTCCACATACTTCTCCTCTGCACACGCACCCCTACCTCTGCACATATGCCAACTTTATACAGTTTGCACAGTCTTGCACATTCTTTTAATTGGACTTTACATTCAGTTCTACTGTTGGGTCTTTGGTTTCCACTCATGCCACTGGACACATATTCACTACCTCCATTCCAATTTGCACCTTTGTCCACTGCACTGTACTGTCTTCAATTACTTTAATCCTTGTCTCCTGGCTTTTGTTACACACATATCATGCCACTTGCACTGCTCTTAATGCCTTATATACCATTGGCACTGTTTTTGATACTATACCATGCCATCTGTATTTTATCTTATATGGTCTTTTATGATCCGCCATGGCTACTTTGATCAAGGTGCAGGCTCTTTGTTTGTTGGTACCATTAATAGTGAAGGCTACAGCAGGGGGCAGAGCTTTCTTTTACAAAGCCCCACAGTTATGGAACAGCCTTCCAATTAGTTTTCAGGACTCAGACACAGTCTCAGTGTTTAAGTCTAGGCTGAAAACACATTTGTTTAGTCAAGCCGTTTGTTATTTTTTTTTCTTAGGTAAAGGAGCAAATCTGGAGGGTTCATGGGCATAGAATATTTTGGTGAAATGGAATCTTTGGATGTTGTCACCCCCCCACTGTCATGCCTTCACTCCGGTTTGTTGACTGTGGAGTGGCTAGCAACTTTATGTCCCAGGACACCCTCATGTCTGTGTTACCTTCTAGCTCTTCCTTTTAGTTATGATGTCATAACTAGTCTTGCCGGAGTCCCTGCTTGCACCCTGCACACAAGGTACAATTTCTTTAACCATTACATGACAATGAGCATACATCATAATCTGCTTCTCTCTCCCTCTCTCTCTCTCTCTCTCTCTCTTTCTCTCTCTGTTGAGCTACACATGCTATTCATGAGATATCAATGATCCTGACCCCTTCTGCTCTCCAGACCTGCCTGATCCATCCTGATGCCCTACCTCTAGTTGGAGTTCCAAAAACCACTCGCTGCTGCTGAGGATGGCCCCATATGGACAGTGTAAAGATCGATGAGATTACTGTGGATGGTACCACTTAGAAACCATAAAGATGACTTAGGACTGCAATTGCTACCAAAAGTTTTGCTACAATGGCATAGGACTGCAATTGCTGCCATAGCCTTAGGACTGCAATTGGTACGAACAGTTTTGCACTCAAGTCTCCATCATTGAACAGTTGAAAACTTCACCAAAATAGACTTCATGTTAAAACTATAATGTATTCAGAAATAACTCTGATGCTCATATTCATAAGTTGCTCATAGGCTCACAAGTTCCTGGTTACACAATTCCACTATTTGACAATATAGTATACAGTTATAGAAGGGAAATTATTTACCATCACCCTATCCAGTGGCACCCAGATAGGGATGGGTTCCCTTTTGAGTCTGGTTCCTCTCAAGGTTTCTTCCTCATATCGTCTAAGGGAGTTTTTCATATCGTCTAAGAGAGTTTTCATCACCTCTGGCTTGCTCATTAGGGATAAATTTATAAATTTAATATTTAAATCTGGAATCTATATATTTCTGTAAAGCTGCTTTGTGACAATGTCCATTGTTAAAACTGCTGTACAAGTAAAATTGAACTGAATTGAATTTGCATGCCACTTGCACTTTATTGCCACTCATTATCTCCTATTGCACTATAAACTTGCTACTTGCTATTTTGCACTTCTAGCTTTGTACTTGTACTCTGCTCAATGGCAAAAAAGTTTAATCTAATCTAATCTAATCTAATCTAATCTTTTGCTGGCAAAGGCTTCAGCTAAAAATTTTTGTTGGCGACATCTATGCTCTGAAGCTTCATCCTGCATTTATCCCAAAAATTATGAGTTGTTATTGATGTGTCAACAGATTGAATTATTTGCCTTCTACCCTCCTTCCTTCACCTCAGAAGATCAGGAGTGACTGAAGTGCGCCGGTCTTATGTTGAGAGGAAAGCAGAGATCAGGATATCTGATCAATGTTGTGGGTGGTGCCTCACTTGAGTAACGCCTTCCGCATTGGATTGTGGAGATTATTGCCTTGGCTTATTCCCACTAAGGGCTACAGCCACCCATGGGTTTGCATACCCATTCCATGCAAGGAAAGGCCTGTCCTGGGCTTCGTTTCAGGAAAGCCCAGGGAAAGTCTTGGGCTTTGTTTCAGGGAATAGATTTTATAGACTAGACATGACTAAGCCCACACTGGCGAACTCTGTCCTTAGAGTGAGTTCACAACCACATTAGTCTGATCAGCTATACTACAGTATGTGGCCAAAAGTATGGGTAGACATGACCATCACAACTGTATATGGGCCTTCATACTGTTACCAAAAAGTTAGAAGCACACAATTGTGTAGAAAGTCTTTGTATACTGTGGCATTAAAATTTTCCTTTAAAGGAACTAAGGGGTAAAGCCCAAACCTGTTCCACCATGACAAAGCAATGGTTTGCTAAGGTTGGTGTGGATGAACTCTAACGGGCCTGCACAGAGCCTTGACCTCAACCCCACTGAACACCTTTGGGATGAATTGGAACACTGACTGCATTCTAGGCCTTTTTGTCAAACATCAGTGCCCAACCTCACTATGGCTTATCATGACTGACTAGATGATGTGTTTCTCAGGTTATATTGTAACAGGAAATCCCTTTTTAATCCTTCCTTCAAAACTTCCCTTTCTGACCTCTTTACCTCTCTCTAGCCTAGTGACCTGCCTTCAGCTAAACAATGTACATTTTGCAGAATGCATCACCAAGGATATGTACATTTACATACATATTTACATACATTTATAACATCTAAAAATGTTTTGGGTTCTCTCTTCCCTCCATTAATGACAATTACCCATTTTACTCTACTCTAAACACTGCATTCACAAATGCATTAGCACAGTGGATGACTCCTCTACACCCTCCTACCCCAGTCACTGACTCTTTAAGCTTCTTCTGTCTAGCAGAAGTTATGTGTAGCAGGTTTCTCTCTGTGAGTGGTGAGCAAGCATGTGTGTGTGGCCACAAGGAGAGCAAAGCCAAAGCTAAACAGAAAACAGTGAGTGAGCTGGATAGCTGCAATGTTATTTGTTTTGAAAGGAATTTTAGGTTGCTGACTAGCATGCCAAGGTCATGAGCACAAATTAAAAAGCTCTCATGATCAGTTATTCTGGGTCTATTGTGTTCTCTAATTGGTGCATTAGTGATATTGTTACATTGACGCTGAAAGCCTACCCAAATGGTCTGGTCCTTGGACCATACTGCAACATACGCAACATCAGGCTCAGTTCAAACTGCAACAGCAAGAGATATTCACCCATATCACAGATGAAGAGATCGAACCATCAGAAACCTCTTGACCCCTTCCTCCTCTCCCACTATACCACCAACAATTTCTGTCTCCCCTAGCCAGTATGACAACTCAGGATGATGTCAAGGCATAACTGGACATGGTTGAATGTACCACCTTGGCATGGTGGGAGCTCCTCTTCCAGGCTCTTAAACAGGAAAGGCCCAGCTGGTAACCCAAAGACTGCCAACTGAGAGCCAGCAGGAGTATCCTGCCTATTTATATCCTCATGTTTCATAGTTCCAGCAGTCTTATCAAGCATTCTTTGTCTTTAAAACTGAGCCTTAGTTTCCTAGTTTTCTAGTTTCCGAGTTCTGTATTTTCTGGTTTAGACCCTTGCTTGCTTTCCCACCTTTTGATTATGGATTATCCTTGTGTTTTGCTGTCTGCTTTTTCTCTGACCTTTGCACTGCTATGAAATGTTTTGACAAATTTTGGATTACTCCTAATAAACATGTTAATGCACTTACATCCTGCATCTCACTTCCGTAGACTTCACTGCTAGAGGAGGTAGCAAATCAACCGGCCCCCATGCAGACTGTCAATTTCAGTCTGACTTCCGCAAAGTAAAAATGACAGTTTTGGGGGTTCGGAGAAAGTGTCACTTACTCTACGCTGCCTGTGGTTACCTGGTCCATGCAGCCTGATGCCACCTGCTCCATGCGGCCTTCTGGTCCATATTGCCCACTGACTCTGCAGAATATGTCGTTGTCCCACTGAGCACTCACTCTGTGGAGGATGTTATCTCTCCACTGCCTGGTGATTCTGCTGAGGATGTGGTCTCTCCGGTTCCATGCTGACTCTACGAGGATGTCGTCCCTCCACCTCCTGCTGACGTTGAGGATGACATTGTCACCCCATCTCCTGCTGACTTCGAGGATGACATCGATGCCCTGCCTGCTACTGACCTTTGAGGATGATGTCATTACCCTGCCTCGTGCTACCTTCAAGGATGACATCATTGGAAACACCTGCCTCTGGGCCCTGGGGAGCTTGCGGACATTTCACCTAGGGGTCCATAACCCCTCATTTTTAGTCTTTTGGCCCTTCAGGAGCCGCGCCTCAACGGGGGGTTCTGTCATGAATTCCCCCCCTTGGTCCTTACTGTAGCTCTCTGTGCAGGTCATGGCTCCCAGCACAAACGGTGCTGCATTTGTGTTTTTATTTAGTTCCTGTCAGGTTTTGTTTATATGGCCAAATGTGTCCTGTTTTGATTTGAGTTTTGTCTCTGCCCCCTCATGGTTTATTGCCCTATTGTGTCTTGATTGTACTCACCAGTTTTGTATTATTTTCTCTTCAGTTTGCCTATTTATACCTTGTCTTCGTAGTTTTGTAGTTCCAGCATGAAGTCTTATTGTGCATCCCTTGTCGTTAAGTCTGAGCCTTGGTTTCCAGGTTTTCTAGTTTCCATGTTCTGTGTTTTCTGGTTTAGACCCTTGATTATGGATTATCCTTGTGTTTTGATGTCTGCTTGTCCTCTGATCTCTGCAACTGGCCCCCCTATCAGCTGTGATGATGAATTTTGCATTACCACTAATAAACATGCTGAGTTTATGCACTTGCATCCTGAATCTCACTCAGACACATTATACCTTCCCTCTTCATACAAGGAAGACATGTATCAAGGAAGGGGAGTATAGGAGGTGGAGTGAACTACCAATTCCTCTTCAACTGGGTTTCACTTGACAATATTATTAGACACTGACCTATGTATTAGCATGAGTATATGTTTTGGACAGAAATTACAAGGCACTGTAAGCTGCCCTGGATAAGGGTGTCTGGCAAATGCTGAAAATGTAAATGCACACCTCATTTAATGCCCATTGCTTTTGTGTGCATGAATCAGTGCCTTAAAGAGGACTAGAAACTAATGTAGGCCAACCTCCTGCAGCAGTGTATGACTTGTACAACCACACACATGCACACACACCGAAAATACCAGCAGCTGGGAGCGACATGACTTCTGAACTGCACTCTATATAATGGACTTAATAGGAAAGTCAAAATGCACCACCTCTGTTGCTGTGCTTAATCATGTGCACATCAGAACAAACCTATTCCTGTGCCTTGTTTTACATACAGGGTTTCAGCAAGAATAAACAACAAACACTGATTCATTATGTTATAAATAACAGTCGGAGTTGAATACATGTGTACGAAGGTCCACTGAGGTACTGCAATGCTGGCACAATGCTTACACCAGTATCTCAATCTTAGCATCTTTGTTTTAATGCCACCCATTAGAAGTTGTGTGTTAAGAATTGTCCAGTGATAAGAGCAAGAGCCTATGACTCATTCCTAGGCCTTCAGGCTTGAAAGTTTAAATAGCACAGTAAAAATGTTAACCTCTTTTACTTTCCCAAATGTGACTAAATGAATACTAGCATGTGAATACATGATTACTCCTCCAGAACCTTGTTTAGGTATATTGAGGTATATTGGGGATTATGAATAGGGCACACTAAATTGAAACCAATAGCACAGATTCAATATGTATAATGTATAATTTATAAATAACAAGTATATAGTAAGTGTACAACAGTTTCAATCAATGAACAGCTGACATGATGACCTTTATCCCATTGGCAACCAGAAAATATGTTCTCACTTCTCACAACTCCTGCATCTCAGGCAAGTGCAGCTCTATTTCAGCACAATATTCTGGGTTTAGTGTCCTTTGAACTAGGACTGTTTCTCTATGTATAGCCCCTGTGATCACAAGCTGTGATCTAGAATGGAGACAGTGGAAGATATTCACAGTGCCTATGGTTGTCAAGAAGGAAGTTTACCTTGCAGCTGTTACTATCTGGGTTGTGGTGGCTCAATGGTTAAGGCTCTGGGTTCCTGATCAGAAAGTTGGGGGTCCAAGTCCCAGTACTGCCAAGCTGCCACTGTTGGGTCCTTGAGCAAGGCCCTTAACCTTGTCTCCTCCAGGAGTGCTGTATCATTGGTTAACCCTGTGCTCTAATCCTAACAAGAATGGATATATGCAGAAAAGAACTTTTCTGTGCTGTAATGTATATGTGACAAAGAAAGGCTTCTTCTTATCTAACTAAATTTTGATGAGCCCTCAATAGTCAGTGCATGGTTAAAGACTGCATTGTTCTTTTCCATGAAGAAAAAAGCTTACTGATGCTGGAATCATTGATGGATGGATGAAGTCCTGCCTCAACAATGTATTCCTCAATAGCATCAGTTTCATAGCAGGAGTGTTGTTTTGAAGCAGGTATGTTTGATAGCCAGAAAGTTATCTGACTATTGTAATCTCAAAGCTGTAATCTCAACAGATGATACAATTCACACTTTTGTTGCATTTCCCCATTGTCATGGAAGAAGCAACATCTAACATTGTATCCCCCAGGCTGAATACTTCATACCAAAATTCTTTGATCTGTACCCAATATAACATTTGCCTTGGGAACAGTCAGCAGAGACAGACCAGATGTAAGCCTCATACTCTGTTCTCTGTCTCTCTGACGGCCAGCAGAGTATTGCAAATAAAGTGCTGTGTTACTGATCTTTACTGCAAAGTTTCCAGGGAACTTTCTCTGTAGCGTGAAATCTGTAATATAATGCTGTACTCTGGTGGATTTCTACCTCTACCAAGGTAGGGGTAGAAAACCTTCGTAGCAGAAAAACTCTGCCAGATACTGGGTGACCATTATACTTTTGTTCTGTTCTGTCCTCTTCTGTTCAGTGGAACAGAGTGGTGAGCCATTGGTGAGACTCATTTGGTGCTTAATGCAGTGCTAAGTATGATGTTCTTGTTGGAGACGCAGTATTTATTGCTGTTGATTAATGAGGATTTGCTTGAGGGTAAGTGCTCCGTGACCATGTTTGTGGTTTCCTCTACAGTGTCTTGTAAGGATCCAAACAGTGCGAGGGTAGATGCTAGTGCAAGAGGCTTAGTCAAAGTCAAATAAATAGAAATGATTTAAAAAGAATCAAAGAAGATAGAAACAAAGCAAAAAAAAAAAAAAAAAACTCCCTGAGAGAATATGAGGTAGAAACTTTGAGAGGAACTAGACTCAGAAGGGACCCCATCCTCATCTGGGTGACGATGGATAGTGCAATCATAAATAATTCCCTTCTATAACTGTGTACTACATGGTCAAAAAGTGCAATTTTGTAGCTTGGAAATTTATTATAGTTTTCCCATGAAGTATATTTTGTTGAAGTTATCTGTTCACTGATGGTGACTTGAGTGCAAAATTGTTCATGGCAATTGCATTCCTAAAGCTATTATAGCAATTGTAGTCATAAGCCATCATAGCAAAACTGTTCATATGAATCGTAGTCCAAACCATCTTCATAGTGCCCTGCAATGGACTTGCATTCCATCCCATTCAAGTGTCCCATAGTAAGACACTTGAAACATGATTCCATATGCCTCCATACATCACACCTGCCTCCACAGTGACCCAAATGTACCTGATTTAGCTGAGCAGTGGGTGGACTACTAAGAAGATCCAATTACAGAGAGAATTCTCTGTGTCTTTTGCCAGTTCATCAGAGGACAGTGGACCAGTCATATTTTGTGTGTGTGTGTGTGCATGTGAATGAGGGTGTGTGTCTAGCTCATGCTTCAATTATTTAGCAAAAGCAAATTGGGGAACAGGTAACATGTCTGTCAGCACTAAAACCATGAACTACATGTCCCAGAATCCTCAGCAGTCCAATAAACTACAAACCAGACTTCTGATTGCACTCACTTATTGTCAATCAGCAGAGTAACTACAAATAACCCAGACTCGCACACATACTTTGAAAAGCCTCTACCTTCCATTCTCAGTGATGGGCCTGAGCCATTATAGTTTATGTAGTTTTATTCCAGTTTCAACTATGTTTTGCCTGATTATCAAGTTTGCCATTGTGTAGTATGTTTGCATGCCTTTCTTTGTGGTGTATGGTGTCCAACTGGCCTGTCCCAGACCCATTTTTGGACATTGTTGAGACCGGAGTAAATATCAGCCTGGTGGTATCTCCTGGACATGGTTGTTGACATAGTTTCCTCATGCTTCTTAAACAAGGAGGATGACCAGTCAAGTTGCATTGACTAAGCTCCTGAATGATTGATCGGAGCTGTGCCAAGTCAGCTACCGCTTTGCCAAATTCATCTAGAAGGCAACTTAGGTTGTTTTCTGGCCCTCGTATTACACATACTGACGTGGGCGTTTGCAGCTGGATAGCTGCTGGTCAATTAGATGAGATGGGATGTAAAACCAGCTAACTCATCAGACTCTGTAAAAAAACAGTGCATGGTATGGTGAGGGAAAACCACTCAATCATGCAAATGGCATTTAGCCAGTAATCGGCTAGACAGCGGAGGATGTGGAAGCACTTAAGTTTGCAGAGACATTGGTAAATAGCAAAGGAAAAACACTCAACCATGCTAGCAGTGCTTAGCCACAGGCCCACAAGTTGGCTAGTCAGCTAGATGGCAGGGGATGTGGAATCAGCTACCTCGGCAGATTCACCAATAAAAAGTGTGTGGTATGGCAACCAGTCAACCACTCTAGCAACACTTATCAACATGCCCACTTTCGACTAAATGGCAGGGAATGTAGAACCAGCTAACTTACAGCTGAGATAGAAGATGCAACAACAAATATGTGGTGAGGGAAATCCCTGAACCACAGTACCAGCAAGTAGCCATAGGCACACTGGTCAGGACAGGGGATGTGGAACAATCTGGATGGATAACAATGGAGAACTCAAAATATCTTGCTTATTATTAAAGTCTTAATATAACATAATGTTACATATTCTTACAAATTAACTGTGCAGTATTAGCTTGATAGTGTTATGGAAAAAATCAACATTAAAAAAGACAAATAAGAATGTCACAAGACTTATACATAGACTTAAACATATTTGAGTTATTAATTTGCATAATTGTTATTAACCTTCTCCTGTGCCGATAGGAATGACATGGATTTATAAGACATTTCCAGCAGAGAACCATGTTTATGTTTAAGGCTGTGTCATGGTGTAGTGAAAGGGTTAATGGATAAGCATAGCTACCACTTGGACACTGCCAAAGTACCAGTCTATGTAACATGCTTGTTCTTAACAAAGCTTACATACCCACAGGGTATGTAGATTTTCATTTTAATGTTGTCTTTTCAAAATTGTACATTAGCACACTGTTTAGTGGAACAGGTCTGAGCTGTAACAGATTAAACTCCTTATGCCTTTAATCCCAGTGATACTGCCTGGAGGGTGGATAGAGAAAATATCCTAATCGTGGAGTGACTCTCACCACAGAATGGTCAAATATGAAGTGAGAGCAGTTGCTATTCAGAATGGAAGACTGAGACTAGGGAACAAAACTTCAAGAAGATATACCTGCTATGGATAAGATGAATGCTGACTAACAGCATTAACTAATCACTTTTTGTCTGTTATCATTCTCTCTCTCTCTCTCTCTCACACACACACACACACACACACACAGAGCTTTATCATCCACATGCTCTTTTCCTTTTCTCTCACCCTTTCAGAATCTCCCCTCCCTCTCTCACCTAACTCTTATTCAGACCTTCCACAACATCTCTCTCACTTTTCCCCTCCACTCTCACTCTATCTTTCTCCTTCTGCTCTCATTCTACGCTTGCATGCTCACTGTCCCGAAACACGGTAAGGCATAAAGCCCTGTGGGAATTTCTCCTAAGCTGTGAGGGTCAGCTACATCTGTGACTTCCACAGAGGACATCAGCATCAGCAGCAGTAGCATCTTCTGTCTAGCCATCTACTAACTATCCATACTGCTTCATTCGCCATGTTCTCTCTTTGGGCAGATCTATCCAATTTTGTATTCATCCATGATGGGGCTCCAGCCATCTGTTAAAGTTTTGCCTTTTCCGCATTGTGATATTTACGCTGAACAGAACTTAAACACGGAGAATGCAACTAGGGGGTTCTGCTCCTTCTTGCCTTGGATCTGAGGAGGTTCTAAACTGATACATCCTCAAAATGTTTTCCTTCGACTGCACTTTGTGTCTAATTGTCTGGAGGACAGTGAAAAAGATCACAGATTTCCACTGAGAAAGAAGACTCTAGCACACCAGTTCTGAAGGGTTATATATGTAAGTACACAGACATGCAAACAGATTTTTATTTCTTTAAATTTCATGTGCTGGTCAGTATGTACATAATGATTAAGATAAATGGGTGAGTATTGTAAAAAGGTTTTATTCTGCATTAAAGTGGTCCGTTTAATCTATTCTAGGAATCACCAGCTTTGCAATGTACACAACCTTAATCTTGATATAAATAATATTGAATTCTATGTGCCATGCAGAAATCTGTTTTTAATTAATGTAGATTAAGCTTAAAGAAAGGAAGAGAGATAGAGAGAGACCCATAAGGGTAAAATGTGTATAGATTTTGTGTTGCTGTTGGAAATCAGGGACACTATTTTGTCTTGGAAAATTCAACAACTTGTTCCTTAAGACTGAATACTAAAGCTTAATCCTGAAGCATGAAATTAGAAACGTTTTATTTTGGGGCAAAGAGATTAAATGTATTCTATATAATAAAAAGAACAAAGAGAACACACTGAAAACCTGGGATTTTTTTTATTTAAAATTGGAAATAAACAGAAGGTTTTAGAATTTTTAAAATTTTTAAAAAGAAAGTAAATGTCCATTATGTTGAATATTTAATATTCAAAATTCTGCACTATTTCTAGCTCCCTATTTAAATGTAAGCAAATTTTGGATATTTACCATGTTAACAGCTTTGTACAAATGGTCCGAATTTCATCATGCCTAATCTCTTCTATTGAAGCATGTGTTCAGACAACATGCTGATGGATTTTATCTAAAATGGATCATAATGTTTTGCACAAACTTGTGGCGTCCATGCCAGCTCACACGGTCATTAAAGCAAAAAGGGGACGTACCAAATACTAAGAAACTCTGAAATTCATGTAAATATTTCAAAGATTCTAATTTTCACTCAAGTTGTTGTCAATAATATAATCTGTAATGAAAATTGTTTTATTAAATTAGAAAAGAATGGAAAATAGAAACCTTTTCACTAGTGGTGAAAAGGTGACTTTTGGGCCCCACTGTAGAGCTAATTTTAGGAACTATAATATACACCAATCAGCCATAATATTAAAACCACTGAGAGGTGAAGTGAATAACATTGATTGTCTTGTTACAGTGGCACCTGTCAAGGGGTGGGATATATTATGCAGCAAGTGAACAGCCAGTTCTCAAAGTTGTGTCCCTGCTTTGCAGGGGTTTATTTGTGTAAGCTTTCTGCTGCCACATGTGTCCATATTGGCGGCAAAATCTGGGAAAAACAGCTCCACTCAAGTCTGAGGCACACAAAACCTTAAAATTCCAGTCCAGAAAATAAGGTGAAAATAAGATTGCACGTGTACTTCTTATTTAGGCTTGGGCCTGTGGAATGTTTGTCAGTCAATATTGTAAACTTGTCTTCCCTTTCTTGGCAGCTATTAGGTACTTGTGTACTATGGGCCAATTCAATATTTTTTCAGGCTTACATGGGGCATCATAATGAATAGGCCAGTATGAAGGAATAATTACACTATACTACAGTAATTCTGATTCAACAGGAAAACAAAAAATGAATAGCTCACCACCTGACCAGGCCTTAAAAAATTCTGAAAATGACAGTTGCTTTATTCGGTGCTTGTTAGTTTCAGAAATGCAGAAAATTAAAACTTTCCCGTCACCTACTCTGAGATTGTGCCGTTGTTCTTCTACTGGAGGGTTGCTTCAACAAGGCTGGTGCGGTTCTTTCAAGGAAACAGCTGAGGTTCATTTCACCAACCACATCTTCAGCATAAGAATGAGTCTTCTTCCTGTCCTTATGCTGAATACTAAGGACTCAACAAACTGGCTGCTAAATGTCATAACCCCCTGGCTCTGGTTCTGCCTCGCTAGATTTAAGAAGTGCATGCAACATTAGTCACATATCTGGTGATTGCTGGATGGCTTAGCAAATGCCCTAGCCATGTTCCAGTTCTTTCTCAGTAATGTTTTCTGTGACATGCTCCTCAGGTATATCATAGTTTTGATAGATGATATCATGGTTTACTCATCCAACATGTAAGCATGTAAGTCATGTGCGTGCCTTGTTGGCAAGACTGCAGTTATTGAGAAATGCAACAGTAACGCTCTGCATGAGGCAGGGCTTTATTCGACTGCCACTCCCCACACTGCACTTCTATCCTGGTTTCCTTGCCCAAACCACAATAACCCAGGTGTGCTACCTCATCCTTCTCTCAGCTCACATTATTATGTACTAACCAGCAGAAGTCCTCTGTTGTCCTTGGGGACCTTGTCTCTGACCAAGATAGGCAGTTTACCTCATAGGTGTAGAAGGCATTTATGGAGCATCTGGGCATAAATGTCAATTTAACCTCTGACCATTGTAAATCCTGCAGAAGCAGGTCACTGCTGTGGACCAGGGGGACTGTTGTGTCACCCCTGAACTGAATATACCCAGAACTCCCTAGTACAGTACTCCATTCAGCTAAGAATCACTGTTTAATTAAGAGCCCTACACTTGGGCATACACTTCTTTATGGTTTGCCTTTGTCCCAAAGTATCTATTGCAATCATAAGTTGATGCATGATGTACAGTTTAATGTGGTCTTGCCGAACCCAGACTCCCAAGCTTATGGGTCTGAGTCACTGCTCCCCTTCTGATGGGCTCTGCAGTAGTGAAGCAAACATCATCATACTATTTCTGACTACAAGCCTTCAAACCAACACAGGGGAGTGAATTACATGGTCATCTGTTTTTCGAGTGCTTGTTTCAGTGATTTCCAGAACAGGTTTGCTGTCTCTTGTCATTCAGAAGTAATCGGTCACCTGTTTCCATAGAAACAAAAAGCCACTGTGCCTTATGGGCTGTCTCCTTGCCCTTTGAACACACTGATTCATGTGTGCTCTATCTAATGAAAGGAAAAAAACAGACTAGTTCACTACTGAAAATGAGCAGATTCTATAAGGTGCATCAAATGAGTCTATCATAATTAGCTCACTCACCTTACAGACAGGTGAAAAATTGATGGAAAAAAACGTGTCTCTGTTATGCTGTGGGGACAATTTACTGCCATAGTTTGTTTTCCATTTGTCCCCTTAGAGGGAAGATCATTGCAACTCACTGCAGTGATTCTGACTGATCACCTTTATCCTATGATGAAACATTTCTACCCTTATCAGAGTGGTCTCTTCCAGGATGACAATGTCCCAATCCACAGGGCATGAGAGCTCACTGAATGGTTTGATGAGTACGAAAATGTTGAATCATATGCTGTGGCCTTTGCAGTACAGTACCAGAGTCTTGTAGCATCCATGCCAAGGTGCATCCAAACTTTTCTGTTGGCTCATGGTGGGCCATGTTGTTTTATCTCTTTGTCACCTGTCTGTACATTTATCTTTTCTTTATTAGATGTACCCCTGCTTCAATGATTGTTACTGAACTGTTAATATAGGAAAAATAGGTTTGTAAAATAATTGTGTGAACTTAACCTGTTTGACTATTAAAAATGATATAGGATTTCCAGAAAGGGTAAAAGTCTCCCTCTGCTGGTTGCAAACAGCCTACACACACACACACACACACACACACACACACACTTTCCTTTTTTTAATGTTAACCCTACCAATATACCTGAACCAGATGTCCTGTGGAACTTTCTGACACACTTTCTATCTTCTATCTAATATGACTAAGTAAGCAAGCTAACCATGTTTCAAAACAACATCTTTTCCATATAAAGAAACTGTTATTTAGGCTACAGTTGACAACAGTAGCCATGTAATAATATTATATCAGATTTGCTTTAGATTTTGGGGGTGTTATCTTTCAGAAAGTTCAGAAAAGTTCACTAGCCAAGCTGTCAGAATCTACTATAAAACTGGGACGAATTCACAGTGCTGCTGCGAGTCAAAATGGGATGGATCCTCTAAGCTACATTTCATTATATGCCTGTATGATTTTCTAACATTTTCTTTAAATAATGTTGAAGAATGATAATTTGCATTTATGGCATTTTGCAGATGCCTTTATTCAAAGCAACTTAGATTTAACTTATTTAAACACCTAGGCAGTTGAGGATTAAGGGCCGTGCTCAAGGGTCCAGCAGTGGCAGCTTGGAAGTGCTAGGAACTCACACCCTTTTACACTATTTACAACTGTGGTGAGTAGAGAAGCATCTCAGAACACACAACACATAAAACCTTGAGGTGGATGGGCTACAACAGCAGAAGACCACTTCAGGTTCTACTCCTGCCAGCCAGGAACAAGACTCTGAGGTTATCATGGGCACAGACTCACAGAAACTGGACAGTTGAAGACTGGAAAAAGGTGATTTTCTTTTCTAATCTTTAACTGTCTGGTTTCGGTGAGCCTGTGCCCATGATAGCTTCAGATTCCTGTTCTTGTCTGACAGAAGTGGAACCCTATGTGGTCTTCTGCTGTTGTAGCCCATTCACCGCATTGTTTGATGTTTTTTGCATGCTGAGATGCTTTTCTGTTTTCTGTTTCTGTTCTGTCCACTTTTTTCATTCTGATATTTGATGTGAACATTACCCAAAGCTCTTGACCTGTATCTGCATGATTTTTTTTGCATTGCGCTGCTGCCAAATGATTGACTGATTAGATAACTGCATGAATGTGCAGATGTACAGGTGTTCCTAATAAAGAAGACAGCGAGTGTAGTTGATTAATACTATGCCTTCAAGTCTAACCTCAACCACTATAGCCAAAAGGAAACCAATTGGCTCTTTTAGTTTTTAAATAGAAGCTCCAGACATTTTCATTTATTTCAGGCAATCTTCTCTTTTTAGGCCACAGCTTTAGTGGTTGAATGTTTGTAGGACTTACATGGAATTATCAATGTAACCAGCAGATGAACAGGGTCAAGGTCACAGCAAGGTCAAATGTCTGAAATAGTTTTTCTTCAATAGCCTCCTTCCCGTTTGAAGTATATTTTATGGGTATTTGAGGCATACAAATTAGTAACAAGAACAATTAGCCTGTTGGCGTTGACTTCTATGGGTTGAAACTGTGGTTATGTAGTGTTAACCTGATATACATATGGTCTAGTGTACTGTCCTGAAGATACTGCCCAGCAAAAACTGTCCCCTTAAAGATAAAATCTTTCATTGATTTTGATTACTATCTTTTTCCTCCAGAAAACCAAACACTTCATGAGCTGGTCCTAGGGGCATATTGACAAGAGAACCATGGACAGAAGTCAAATGGACAACTCCACTATCAGTTACAACACTTCAGATTTCCATCTGGTCACACATAGCCTGTGGGAGATCATCACTATTGCGACGGTCTCAGCTATAGTAAGCCTGATCACAATAACTGGAAATGTTCTAGTGATACTGTCCTTCAAGATGAATAGTCAACTGAAAACGGTTAATAACTACTATCTACTAAGCCTGGCTTTTGCTGACCTTATCATAGGTATGTTTTCCATGAATTTATACACTTCCTATATACTCATGGGCTATTGGTCACTAGGTAGCCTTGCATGCGACCTCTGGTTGGCTATGGACTATGTGGTGAGCAATGCCTCAGTTATGAACTTGCTAGTAATTAGCTTTGATCGTTACTTCTCCATTACAAGACCTCTGACCTATAGAGCTAAGCGAACGCCAAAGCGTGCTGGGATCATGATTGGACTGGCTTGGTTTGTGTCCTTCATCCTGTGGGCACCTCCAATTTTGTGCTGGCAGTATTTTGTAGGCAAAAGAACAGTACCTGAAAGACAATGTCAAATCCAGTTCTTCTCAGAGCCAGTGATAACTTTTGGGACAGCAATTGCTGCGTTTTATATCCCAGTTTCTGTCATGACCATCTTGTACTGTCGGATTTATAAAGAGACAGAAAAGCGCACTAAAGACCTGGCAGAACTCCAGGAAGTCAAACATTCTACAGACCCTGAGATTAAAAATCAGCCTCAGACATCCATAATTAGGTCTTGCTTCAGTGCCACCTCCAGAAGGCAGAACCAGGTATCCTGGGCATCCTCCAGCCATAACAACATTTCTAAATCTACCACCACTTTCAAAGATGAGTGGTCTAAAGCTGACCACCTTACCACTTTTACCAGCTATGCATCTTCCGAAGAAGAGGAATGTGCTCCTGGAGTCCTGGTGGTCTACAGGGAGAACAATACAGTCCTGTCCAATAATGGTGAGGAAGAGAATTTCTTCCTATCACCAGGTAAAAACAACTCCCAAAAGTGCAAGAAGTGTGTTTCCGACAGTTTCAAACCAACTGTGATGGGCAGCAACTCTACACAGACCAAAAATGGGAATCCCAAAGCAGCAAGCTCCATGCTCTCTTTGGCAGAGTCCATGAGCATGCCGTCCACATCCTTGTCCTCTAAACCTAACAACCCAACGCTGAATAGCCAGATAACCAAGCGCAAGAGGATGGTCCTGATCAAAGAAAGAAAGGCAGCACAGACTCTTAGTGCTATTCTGCTGGCCTTCATCCTCACATGGACACCTTACAACATCATGGTGCTTATCTCCACCTTCTGTTCAGATTGCATACCTCTGTCTCTATGGCACCTGGGCTACTGGCTATGCTATGTCAATAGCACTGTCAACCCAATGTGCTATGCTCTCTGCAACAAAACCTTTCAAAAGACCTTCCGGATGCTTCTCCTATGCCAGTGGAAGAAGAGTCTGGAGGATAAACTTTATTAGCATGGACAAAACCCTGTGGTAGGCAGTAAGTTCTCATGACCAAATTTGAACAAAATAATAATTAGAATCTAAAAGAATTTACAGATGAGACTACTATGTTTTATTAGTATAAGGTAATGTGTAAAATGACCACAGATCTTCCAATGTTGTTTTCATGGACATTTTTTCATCACATCTAAAATGACTTATTTGTCGATTGTGCCACATAAGATAAATATGTGCTATTAACAAATGTATGATGTGGCATAATGGTCTCTGATTTGTAGCTGACATTCTTATTTTTATGCTTAATATAGTCTTAGAAGCTATTAATATTTTGGAAATTACACTTTAATCTGAATGGGAAAAAATGCTTGATCAAGATTGTACATGCCCATCAAATGCCTTTTACATTCATTATAGAAGAAACAAATAAGAGCCACAAGCTCAAAGTGTTGAGGTACAAAATATAAGATTGGCAAAAAAAAAATAAAACCTGTGCAAAAATGAAAAGGGGGGAGGAGGGGGGACTACAGCAAACAGGACCTATGTTCTGAGTCGGAGTCTTTGGTGCTCAAGTTAATATTTTTGTGCAATGTATTTGCAATTCCATCTTTTTTTTTTTAATTAAACTGATTAGTAAACCCATTAACTGCACCCCTTTTTGCTGTTTTGTTTATAAGATCCCTATTTGTTTTAATGTATTATCATATATTTAGATTACGTCAAGATTTTTTAAAGGATATTTGAGTTTATCAATTAAACAGCGATATCACAATATTACATTAAATATTATTAACATTATAAGTCGCAATGGAGGTAATAAACTATCACTCAGCTGTATTATTATTATTATTATTATTATTATTATTATTATTTGTGCCCTCTATTGCAAACCTCTTTGTATGTATGATTTGCAAAAATATAGATCTACTTCAAAACATTGTTAATCCCTACACAATTATAGTATTTTGATCTATATAAAAGAACCTCACAATTGATCTGCTAATAAATGCTTTCTAAGACCCAGTCCTTCTCAGTTACCTGAGTTTTTATCAAATGATCAAGAGAAAATTTATCCTGTCTTTCCTGAAGATCAGCTCTCCCACAGTCTAAATGCAAATTTTTTATCAGATGATGAAGAGACTATTGATCATAACTGTTCTGCTGATCAGCCCTACCACATTCTGAATGCTATTTTTAAATCAAATGATCAAAGAGAAAACTTTTCATGATTTTGTACAGATCAGCCCTCTCACACACTGAATGCTATGCAATAAGCTCAGAGCTCATCCCTTTTGCAATCTGCGGGATGCACGATTTTGACCATATCTGAAGGCTTTACCATCATCCAGGCATATTTGCACAGGTGCTCCTTGTTGCAGTCCTTTTGCCAATAGATGACGTTCCGGCGGTTGAGGTTGGCACCGGCACAAGCGTCATACCACCACCCCCCACCTGCAACTCCCTGGAACTCTAGCTTGGCACAGTTCTGGAAATAGTTATCATTGTCACGGTCCTTGGTGGTAAACTTCTGGTTATCGTGGAGGTAGTTCTCTGGGTCCAGAGTGAGAGCATCTGCAGCAGTGCCATGGTACAAGCCCAGACGCAACCTGTACTGTGCATCTTCTCCTTCCACCAGTGCTGGGTCATATTCACCTGATTTGGTTATGGCATCTTTGTCCACCAGTTTGATGCCCAACTTGTAGCGGATGGGTCCACTGGTGAGTTGGTGGATGTACTCATTGCCCAGCCAATGGTTGCCAGTCAAGGTTCCAAAGCCCAACTTATACTCCTCCCAGGAGCGGTCAAAGTCCACACTGCTATTGACTGTGATGTGCTGGATCACAGTCCAGCCACCTTCCTGCATGGCACAGAAAGCTACGATGGGTGAATCTCTGGGCTTGATTATATAGACACCATCCCGGACCTGACCTCCAGAACTTTCCCACAGCTCATGACAGTCCCTGGGTAACCCTGGTACAGAAAGATGCAGATGACAATTCTATGAAAACTCAGTACAATACACTTTCTAGATTAAACTGCCTTATCAAACAATTCATGGATTAGTTGTTTTGAATATTGGGCTGTAGTGTTTGGGACATGGGTCATTAATTATGATTAGAGTTGCATTTCAGCATTTCAGAGTCTAATAAATGTATAGAGGTATAGAGAACGGATTAGGCCATTTTTGTAGCCTCAGGCCATACAAACTTTTAGACCCCTTAAGATGACGATTTTATTCATGCTATAAAAATTATGATGGAAATTACACTAAAATAACTGAATAGGCCATTATGAAGCAAAACAATAGTATGCCTACACTAAAACCAAAAAAGAACAAGTTAGCATACAGACTTTACAGGGCTATAACCCGAAAATAACAACTGCACTCATCAATGCTTGTTAGTTCCAGAAAGCAGATTATTTAGCAATGGAAATCACCAATGAGCTTACTGGATCGTGAGGTAACATAAGCTTTTCTACCAAAATTTTTACACCAGAAGCAACCACTGCATTGCACTTTTCATTTTCCCCTGCTGTACAGGCTGAAATACAGCTCATGTGCTGTTTAGATTCTTAAAATATAGCGTGAATTTTGTAATTATTGTAGTGTTTATATCTGGAAAAGATCTCATACCAGGCTCAGCAGTGCCAAATAGATCTCAAGCAAAAAAAAATAAGCTTGGTACTTGGTACTGGTGCCAACTACGCAGTTGCATACACTGCACATATTGGATGTAATATGCTACACTGAGCTCCCATTTGAGCCACACCCGTCAGTGTCATGAGATGATGTGAATATGGGTGAAGTAACTGTAATTACCCGTTGATATGAGACCCTGGACTGCAGGCTATATGCCAGGGGTGTCCTATCTTATTCAGAAAGATTGGTTTTCATTCCAACCAAGCAGAAGCCACACCTGATAGTCTACTGAAAGCCAAGATCAACTGATTAAACAGGTGGAATCACGTGTGGCTCCTGCTTGTTTGGAAAGAAAACCTGCACCCACACCGGCTCCTTGCGGATAAGATTGGACATAATACAAAGAGTTTCAGTCTATAGTTGGCATCAGTTCATTCTTTTGAGCTGATTTTGTGTCTAATGTCAGGAGCTTGGACATGTAACTTAGAAGAGACTGATTATATTGTGTGAGAACTGTGACCTCTGTTCTTAAACATTTCATTGCTCCTTCATAGCAAACAGCCCTGAAAAATGTCATTTGTAAAGATACATCTTTAGGGTTAAAAGATTTGGATTGTGGATTAATATATAGCTATAATAGAGTTGTGGAAGGTTAAAATGTTCTCAACTCAAATCAAGTGCTGTTTCTCAGTGTTATAGGGCATGGGTTCTATGAATGACAATACACAGAAAGTTTCTTATAGGTTCCTTAAACATAATTAAAAGTGTAGTAATTTATATAGACAAACAAACAAACAAGTAAATGTTGATAACCACAGAACCAGCCTGGTTTTTACCTTTATGTCCGAAGTTTTGAATGAATTTCTGCTCTTCTGGAGAAAGAAGATGGATGTTTTTAGCTTGCTCCTGTGCAACTAGTACTCCAGCTGAAATGGCAATGCTCAAGAAAGCCATCACCTTACCCTCAAAAAGTGTCATCCTTTAGTAGTAAGAGAATAATAGACAGATTAATAACCATAGCAGAGCAGTTCACTTAACTAGACTTCACTGTGTTTGTAATGCACAATAAGTGACGTTAAAATTTCAACACGTTAAAATTTCAGTAGTAGTCTATATTCAAGGTAATATACATCTACTGTAAATTATATATTGTCATTTGTAACTAGGGGCACAAGGATATTTTTAGAAAAAAAAAAATCTCACCTTCACCATGTATCACGTTTGCTACAGACTACTTACAACACACACAACCCTTACTCTTAGACAGATAGAGCTGTAAAGAAAGAAAGTCCCAATCTGAATCTCAGAGTCCACACTGACTCTATCACAGGTCACACACCCTGGGCCTATCAGCAATGGACTTCAGCCTCTTTCTCATGTAACACTGGAACACAACAACGATTAAAGACTGTAGGCCTATCTGTGTCATCTGGGACAGGACCAGCGTGTATAGTTTTTATGAATCTTTTATGTGTCTGTTACTCTGTAATAACTTCTCCAATAACTTGTATTTCGATTAACATAGGAAATTGCATAATTTAGGCAGCACAATATTAACCCATCCTTTACCAACATCAGTTTATATTCATATTAAAGTATTAAGCAGTTATAACCAGCAGTTACAACGAGCATATTATGTCTCTGCTTATCTCTGTATGGGTTTGAATCACTGACTAGAGTGATCTAAAGGATATAAATCAGTGATCTGCTGGATATTCAGTGATCTGCTTTGTAACATTAAATGGAGTGGCATACTTTTTAATCTCACTGTTAGCTCACATGCTTCTTTACTGTGTATGTTCTTTAAAGATATATTAAGGGTAGTATGTTTGTGCATGCAGTCATAATGGCAACAAAATGTTTCACAGTCAATGAGACAGATGTCACAACAGATTGATCTATGTTGTTTTATTGTCAACATAACAGTGTTTACAGTGGTTACAAGCTCTCAAAAGCCCCCCCCAAAAAAGGCCACGTATATTTATATGTTACACTCATCTAATCCGTTCTTGTAAGCAAGCTCCACACAGACACCAGATATCCACTATCAGTTGGGCCTTCTCTGGCATATTGTCCCTTACAGCCCCTCTTACTTTCACTAGTGATATATTTAGTCTTCACCCATTCAACTTCCATAGTGGTCGGCCAAGGCTGTTGCTTTTTAGAGACCCACATATCTAATCTAGAGTTCTAAAGTTATTTAATAGCATACAGACGAAATAAGTACAATAAATGAAATAAGCTAGTAGTTGAAAATGTTGCCCTCACTTTATGCTAATAAAATAGTATCATTAATGCTAATAAAATAGTATCATTATTTAAAATATATAACATTAATAAAACTGACTTAAATATATTTTACCTGTTTTCTCTAAATCAATAAATAAATACACACTGAATAAATACTAGCACAATGAAAACAGAAATGTATCGAAAACCCAATTAATAAAAACATACTGAACTAAAGCACTGTCAGTGGTAATAGTATCACACATATTTCTCATATACTGTATCAAAGCTTGTGGCACACAATTGGTGATACTAATTTAGCAAACGACTGAAATGGGAAAATCAGGATAAAACAAAGGCACGAGTAACATGTCTTCTTGCTCACGTACGTGCTATCTCCTGCGTGGACCACTGCCTCTGTGTCCCCTGTGAGTTCCTGATTTACCTTGGCTTTTAGGTGGGGCAAAGAACTTGGTCATGAGCTCGGACACATCTGGAAGCTCAGGGCTGGGATTGAGCATATTCATTGACTGTTCCATTTCCTAATAAACAAATAAATAAAGAAATAAATAAAGTAGTACAGTAGAGTTCACTACCAGAAACAGTAAAACATAATACTAAATTTGTCCAATTATATTTCTCAAACAATATGCATGTTATTTTTCACTATGTCAATCAGATACGTAATATTGTACTGTTTGGGTCAGTATCAGATGTTAAGTAATGTTAATCATGCATATATGCATAACCAACAGAATGAATGAAAAACTGTAATCATCATTATTATCTAATAAAACAGAAAGATGTTTTTGGGGATAGAATGCCCCCTGGTAAGTGATTAAGAGCATGAGAGTATAGTGTTTGTTTTTTCCCTTCCTGTGTAACACATATGGTAAGGTTTTCAAACTGCAGTCCAGGTTTCAACCATTTTAAAGAACTTTTAAGAGGAGAAAACAAGATGAGACTGACCCTTCTCATCCCTGGGTCATTCATGTTGATAAGCTTTGGGAGAAAAAGGATGATCAAAAGGGGAAGCACCATCATGAGAACCTGAGGAATGTGGAGAAAGCAAGTGAGCCAATCCTATCTTCTGTCACTTGAATATTATTAAGGTATTTAAACTGTCATTCAGACTGATGCCATGTCAATGGAAGAGTAAGGGGAAAAGGCATTTCCCCTGCTACCACTCGCCTAAAAGATGACTAAGGCAATGACCTAAGGATGAAACAGTGTAGTAGACAGTGTGAATGCAGGCCTGCAAAGATAGGTTTGGTAGCGCATGTGAGTCCATGCAAGTCTGTAGTTATTTAAACTAAGAGGAATACTGGGCTGTCTTTATATATACACACACACACACACACACACATATATATATATATATGTATATATATATATATATATATATATATATATATATATATATATATATATATATATATATATACAGTCAGGTCCATAAATATTGGGACAGTGACACAGTTTTGGTAATTTTGCCTCTGTACACCACCACAGTGGATTTGAAATGAAGCAGTCAAGATGTGACTGAAGCGTAGACTTTCAGCTTTAATTCAAGGGGTTTAACAAAAATATTGCATTAACCGTTTAGGAATTACAGCCATTTTTTACAGAGTTCCTCCATTTTCACAGGCTCAAAAGTAATGGGACAATTGACTGATAAGCAGTTTCATGGCCAGCTGTGGCCTGTTTCCTCCTTATATCATGATAAATTAAGGAGATAAAAGGTCTGGAGCTGATTCCAAGTGTTGAATTTGCATTTGGTAGCTGTTCATGGGAACTCTCAATATGCCGTCCAAAGAGGTGTTGATGCAAGTGAAGGAGGCCATCATTAGGCTGAAAAAACAAAACAGACCTATCAGAGAGATAGCAGAAACTTTAGGAGGGCCAAATCAACAATTTGGTACATTCTTAAAAAGAAGGAATGCACTGGCGAGCTCAGCAACACCAAAAGGCCTGGGAGACCACAGAAAACAACTAAAGTGGATGACTGAAGAATTCTTTTCTTATTGAAGAACAACCCCTTCACAACATCTAGCCAAGTCAGGAACACTCTGGAGGAGGTAGGCGTATCATTGTCAAAGTCTACAATCAAGAGCCACCTTCATGAATGTAAATACAGACGGTTTACCTCAAGATGCAAACCGCTGGTAACACTCAAGAACACAAAGGCCAGATTAGACTTTGCTAAAAAACCTCTAAAAAAAGCCTGACCAGTTCTGATGCAAGATTAACTTGTACCAGAATGATGGGAAGAGAAAAGTATAGAGAAGGAAAGGAAGGGCTCATGATCCAAAGCATACCACATCATCCGTCAAACATGTGGAGGCAGTGTTATGGCATGGGCATGTTTGGCTGCCAATGGAACTGGGTCACTGGGGTTTATTGATAATGTGACTGTTGATAGAAGTAGCAGGATGAATTCTGAAGTGTACAGAGCTATACTTTCTGCTCAGATTCAGTCAAATGCTGCAAAACTGATAGGACAGCGCTTCACAGTACAGATGGATAACAACCCAAAACATACTGTGAAAGCAGCCCAAGAGCTTGGAAATTAAATGTTCTTAAATGGCTGAGTCAGTCACCTGACCTCAACCCAACTGAGCTGCTTTTCACTTACTGAAGACAAATCTGAAGGCAGAATGACCCACAAACAAGCAGCAACTGAAGATGGCTGCAGTAAAGACCTGGCAAATCATCTCAAGGGAGGAAACTCAGCATTTGGTGATGTCCATGGGGTCCAGACTTCAGGTAGTCATTGACTGCAAAGGATTTACCTCCAAGTAATAAAAATAATCCTAATATTTATGATTATATTAGTTTGTCCCATTACTTTTGAGCCTGTGAAAATGGAGGAACTCTGTAAAAAATGGCTGTAATTCCTAAACGGTTAATGCAATATTTTTGTTAAACCCCTTGAATTAAAGCTGAAAGTCTACGCTTCAGTCACATCTTGACTGCTTCATTTCAAATCCACTGTGGTGGTGTACAGAGGCAAAATTACCAAAACTGTGTCACTGTCCCAATATTTATGGACCTGACTGTATATATATATATACATATTTTTCTTTTTTTTGACAGATCGAACAAATAACCACCCAACCCCCCATCCCCCTCCCACCACAAAAGGGTTCCAGAAAATATAATTTAGCTGAACAGAGATAATCCCTGATAAATCTCTCATTTTACAACCTGTTTACACAAGGGCTTTTAAATTTTGATCTTAAGACAGACAGACAGACTTTGATCTTAAGGCTTCCTAAGTGGGCTACAGACTCCAGATTTTCAGTGTAAGCTTTCCATCTTATCACCTAATGCTGCATCTTAACGGGAAAATACGTAATAACAACAAGCTTACCACAGGGTTCATGAAGAAATCGGACCAACCCCATGTGTCTCGTTTTGTAAAATATGAATGCTGTCCTGTACATCTCATCTGAATAGGGTAAGGCAACTGGATTACCTCAGATGTCTTGATGTAATTGACTCTTCTGGCACTAAAGATAAGCAAAAGCAGAGGAGAATTATAGCATATTATACTGTAATGTATACTGTATAATGCTATAAGCAGCCATACTTCCACACTCAGAATTATGCACACTTGCTCAACACTGGAAATAACCTTGAAGTATCTATTTTAGCTTTGTTAACTGTAGGCTAAGATGTAGTTTCTATCAAGAGTGTTGGAGCATAAGTAAGAAACAGTGAGAAAATGACTTTCATTGCATTTTTAAAGACAGCATTATAAAGTGGGGGACATTTCTATTTTTTTTGTCTAATTTTTTGTGAATGAGAAGGGAAAAAACACTATTTCAAACTCATACACATTATTCAGTGCACATGTTTGTATTAACATCATATTAACGTCTATACTATAAAATTAGTATATTAATCCAAATGGATATTGGGGTTTACTAAAAAATTAGTAATACATTATGATGTACTATAGTACATTAGTGTTAGGTAAACCTAGTATACTTGGGTATGTGTTGTCATGTTTTGTTATACTGTGGGACAGCAATGGACAATATTACTCTATGCTTGTATTATGTTACTAAGTTGAACAAATTACTTGCTCTCAGTTTTTCATGTTTACTTTTTCTTCCTAAATATGTCACTTCTGTTCAGTTTTGCTAACTTACCAACTTTGTCGCTAGATTTAGTAACTTTTAGACCCCTTTGTTTACTTTAAATAGAGCTCAACAACAAATCTACTGACTTTTTTAGGTTAACGACTGTCCTTCATTCAATTATATGAGGTATACAAGTAGAGAGAGCAGGTTCAGTTGACTCAACAACCATGCCACAGTCAGAGTCACTGAGATAAATTTTTTCCCCATTCTGATGATTGATGTAAATATTACATGAAAGTCTTGACCTGTATCTGCATCATTTTATGCATTACAGTGCTGCCACTGTGCCATGTTTGGCTGATTGAATAATTGCGTAAATGTGCAGGTGTAGAGGTGGTCCTATTAAAGTGGCAGGTTTGTGTATTTATAAGTAATAAAAGCATGTTATTCCATACATAACACTTTCCTTTGTGTCTAGTTCTCAACATCTGACTATAACTGCTTCTTTTTGTCTGCACTATATGGCCAAAAGTTTGTGGACTCCTGACCATCACATCTATATGTGCTTTTTGAACACTCTCAGTCCACATTTAGTCCCCCCTTTGCTGTTATAATATCCCCCACTCTTATGGGAAGGCTTTCCACTCGATTTTGGAGCATGGCTGTGGGAATTTGCTCATTCAGCCACAAGTCCATAAATGAGGTCAGGTACTGATGTCAGGTGAGGAGGCCTGGGGGTGCAGTCGGCTTTCCAATTCATCCCAAAGGTGTTGAGTGGGGTTGAGGTCATGGCTCTGTACAGACCACTCAAGTTCTTCCACTCCAACCTTGGCAAAC
Organism: Pangasianodon hypophthalmus; assembly: GCF_027358585.1. Lineage (NCBI taxonomy): Eukaryota > Metazoa > Chordata > Actinopteri > Siluriformes > Pangasiidae > Pangasianodon > Pangasianodon hypophthalmus. The sequence goes on along the minus strand of NC_069719.1, from coordinate 20,801,921 downwards.
TATGTCTTCGGTTGAGCTCGCTTTGTGCACAGGGGCATGATCATGCTGGAACAGGTTTGGGTCCCTTAATTCCAATGAAGGGAAACTGTAATGCTACAGCATACAGTACTTTGTGGCAACAGTTTGGAGACGGCCCACATCTAGCTGTGATGGTCAGGTGTCCACATACATTTGGCCATATAGTGTATGTACATAGTTAGTTAGTGGTGCCATGACCAGAGATTTCTTCTTTCTATAAGAAATCAGTTATAATCTATTCTGACAAAGCTATTCTATTCTATACCAAGTGTCACTCTTCCTTCTTCATGTGGCAATGCAATTAATATGCAAATTAGTCTATGACTCCATCCGGTGACTTCTAACGACTTTCTAAGCATGCTTTGTACTACTTTCCCCTGAAAAGAGCTGGCAACACTACTTCTGTTTTGTTGGTGCACAGTGCACAATCACTATAGGCTATTGTGACAAATCCAGCTACTGTCATTGGCCTTGCACTGAACACTTCCAAAATCATATTCTAAAGTTAAAGAGATAAGAATGAGAAGGTATTCACATCTTGTACAGTACAGAGAAGCATACCGCATTTTGCCTGTTGCAGTAATGTCAACTCTGACAGGCTCGAATCTGTACACTGGTGACACAATGTGGAGTACATAAGATCCAGAAGGCACATCATTTACTGTGAAACTTCCATCAAGCCTGGTGGGATTAAAACATATGATTAAAAGATAGTGCATGCTAGCTGGTGCATGTTTTTTTTTTTTTTGTGCACATAAGCTCTAAAACCTGACGAAGCCGACATGCTCCTCTCCATCCAGCAGCACGTGCGCGAGCGGAGTCCACTCCTCTGTTCTCACGCCGTACACGAGCGCGCGGCCCTCAACGCGGAATTTCTCTTCCCCTTCCGCTACTGCGTTAAAGCGCGCGCACAACCCAAACAACACCACCGCCACACTTAAACCACAGTTACAATATTTAAAAAGCATTCTGACAAAAAAACAATATTCCTGTAAACGTTCATAAACATTCCATTTTAGACTCGGTCAGTGTCGCGCTTTTAAGTTTTTTTGCTGACTAAGTAAGTCTAAATTAAACTTTTGACTTCGGACCACGCCTACGTGATGACGTAGAAGCAACGCGTCGCGCCCAGAGTTTAAAGTCCCAAACATTAGAGTCAGAATTTGTGCGCCAGTGGTGGTCCAAGTTAGAGCTGCTTTAACTGTAAAATAAATTCCATGGACCTTCTCAGTACACAATTCTTTTATGAACATAATCCAGATAATTACATTATTAGGCTGATTATTCAGATGTGTACAGCAATATTGTGGCAATTTATTGGAGCCCTATAGGTTTTAATTCCAACTAATGAGGTCCAAGTGGATATTATTTTTAGGCGTAGTAGTTATAGGGTTATTGAGCCTTGGATTAAACGTGTTCAGTTCAAGTGACCAGTCAAATAGGCTAATAACTATAAGATCTCAATATGAAATATAATAGCATTGATAATGGTGCATTGTGATTTCCTTTAACTAACAAATAAACAAACAAACAAACAAATCAATCAATCAATCAATCATTGACCCCACTTGAGAACCACTTATGTAAGATAGGGTGAATTTATGTGAACTGGGACATCAGGTAAATTGGGACAGTTAAACATAGCAATATTTATTTTCTAGCCTGAAAAGTGAAAATCAAAACTTTTTATTACTAAATCCTTGCAGTGGAAGTGTCTGATATAAATAACTTAATTTATGTGACATCATAAAGTGGGTGTGGTCAGCATCAAACAAGAAGCTAAGTTAGGAAAATTGACATTTGATTTGGCTAGGTTTTTTTAAATTTTTTTTATAAGGTTATAAAATTGTCATGACTAATATATTGCACACATTTATGATGCATATCAACAACAAAACAAAACTATAAAGTTAGTTCAGATCATGCACAGATGTTTATAATTTAATCAGTTTCAAGAGCATGGTTCAGGTAAAAAGTCTTAAAATACAATAAGTGATGAGAGGAAAACTGAAGGGATATAAGGGATGCATGAAACACCCCACAACTACGGTTAAATTATGTGTTGATGGATTTCATGTGCATTAAATGGTGTTTTTATGAAGCATCTTAATATGGTTAGCTTTTACTTAGTGTACTGTGTTCATATAATGTGTTCAGAGTGATGATGAAGTTTATTTTTTAAGTCCTGTTACACTGCTGATGCACGTGATAAAATTATAAACTGTTACTTATATTTTAGTGGTGGTTTTCTACTATGATTAGTACTTCGCACTGAAGTTTATAAACTATTGGTTATGTATTTGGAAAATATCGAAGATTTTCTAAACCATGCTATTGCTGTTATTGCTATATTGGATAAATCACATCATTTTTACTTTTTTCAATTATACTTAGTGTACTAAGTTGTTCATAGAATATTAGAATATGTTGATAATGAATCTGGAGATTTTTTAAAAATATATCTTACTGAAATTTGATTTGATACCATTAAGTATGCTACAAATAAAAAAAAGTTTTGAATGTGTAATCGTGGATGAAAGTAAAGACCTAAACCAATGTAAATGTGCCCCAAATTAGAAAAGATGCTCTTCCAAATCACCAAACATATAATTAAAAATGGGTTTCAGCCAATCTTGACAAAAGTGTAATCCATGCTTCTTTAGAAAATTATATAATTTTTTGTGAGGATTTCAGAAATGTTTTACGTGTTGGAGTATTTGTTTTATAAATGGCAAGAAAGCTTAGACAACATGGAAATTCAAAAAGTGGTCAAAATATCACCCTATTTTAAAAAGTTATACAAAAAAATTGTGGGTAGTATTAAACATTCAGTAAAGACTGAATAAGGTTAGAAACTGTAGGGTAAAACTATATCATCTGCTGTTTAAAGAAACAAGCTACCTAAAGAAGAAACAAAGGAATGCATGAAACACAAAATTTTTTAAAACACTGTTAAAAAGAAAATGATCATGCTGCAGGGATTTGTGGACTCCATAGAAATATAGTTAGTATACTGGGAATTCAATACTAAGAGACATTAAAATGATAAGGTTCTGTCTGACGGTAGGTAAAAACTAGTTAATGTTATTATTTACTTGCTACTGAATTTATCTGAGAAGATTTACAACAAAAAATTGTTTATCTGCTTGGACCTTGTTGAGGACCTGAATTTTATGGCACAAAATCTTAACTTAAACTTGAATCACAGAATTTTCAGATAGGACCTTGTCAGGGGTGATACAGTGGTGCACAGTGTAGTGTTACCACCGCACACTGCAGGTTCCCTGGTGTAATTACTATCTATGCAGAATTTTGCTCTCTCTGTGTATATGTATCCCCCATGCCATCAGACTCCTCAATACTCAGAAACTGGACTGAAAGAACACACACACACATGCATATATATATATATACACACACAACTGAGCATCCTCCATCCTCTCTGCAATTTTTTTGCAAGTTTATGCACATGTTTATGCTGCTACATTACTCATTATATTCTACTGTACATAGGCTGCTACTCTTATGTTTACACTATTTCAGCTACTTGTTTTGTACTCTTGTACTATTTGCACTATTGTCACTAGGTTCACTTTAAATAGAACTGTGTACTGGCTGGCGCTGCACTGGGACTTACTATTGTCCATTGTCTGTCCCAGTAGTCACTGTACTGTCTTGTACTGTCTTGTGCTGTCTGAACGTTTGCACTTGTGCACTTTATGTATGAATTATTTAGTCCCTTGTAGTTCTGTGTTGTTCTGTCGTCTTATGTAGCACCTTGGTCCTGGAGAAACGTTGTTTCGTTTCACTATGTACTTGTATATGGCTGAAATGACAATAAACTCCACTTGAACTTGAACTTGTGTGGGTATCCAGTTTCCTCCCACTGACGTCCCACTCAGGGTATATTCCTGCCTTGGGTCCAATGTTCCCGGAATAGGCTCCAGATCCACCACAACCCTGACCAGGATAAAGCAGTTAGTGAAGATGAATGAATACTATTCATCTTAATTTTTACATTGGGCCAAGGTGACATATGGTTCTCTGCACTGCAACACTTGAGCACAGTTATCAATGATACCCTTGTAGATCACTAGCCTACAATGAAGTTGAACCTATTGAAAATATGGATTGCACAATATAACTTAAAATCCATGTTTAAATTCACCAATGATCAATGTAAGATAAAACATGTATTTTATTCTTGTTGTGTTTTGGTTGTTGCTTTTCCCTGTATTCACAGTCCATGAAATTTAGTTGCAAAATATATTGGAGGCTACACTGGGTTAGGTTTGCTGCTCTGTAATACTCTAGGCATTAAATCAATATTTAATGTAGTTTACTTAATTTGTCAAATTCAACCACTGTAGTTTTGTGGCAACAATTTCTTCATTACTGACTGGCAGAAGAAAGATTTGAAACTGGTAACGTGGCAATTCAGAGTTCAGATTTTTTTTGTTTACTACACTTGCTTAAGGCATTACACATCACTCATACAAGGTTAAACATTACATTTTATTACATAAACTCACATTCCTCTGACTGAAGTACGTGTCTGAAATATGGGGAAATGTATTCCTCACATATACAAAACAGCTCCAAAAAAAGAATCATTATTCTCTTCTCAGGTATAAAACAAGCCTACCAAAGGAATCACTTGTATTGTAGCAACATTCAAAGCAATGTATAAATAAAGGATAGGAGACACATTTGCTCATTCATTTTGGAGCTAATGTTTGTTAATATAGAGGTTTTGCGTCTTTCTCAAATTTTATTAGCTAATATTTCAATTCAAACGTGTTTTCTTCGCATTTATTAAAAAGCCATTCTTATGTAGGATAGCCAGTATAATAAATAAAACCAGTACAGACAATTAAAAATATTTTGTTTATTAGAAAATAATTGGCAAAACAAACAAATTTTTTACAAGCAGGTGTTTATAACAGCAGACATATGAATGTCTTGGTCGTCTCTAACTTCGCACATATTCATTATATGGCCAAAAGTATGTGGACACCTGACCATCACACACATACAGTATGTGCTTGTTGAACATCTCATTATAAATTTACTCAAACTTTGCTGTTATAATAACCTCCACTCTTCTGGGAAGATTCTGGAACATGACTGTGGGGATTTGCTCATTCAGCCACAAGAGCACAGTGTGGTCAGAAACTGATGTTGAACTAGGAGGCCTGGGGTGCAGTCAGCATTCCAGTTCATCCCAAAGGTGTTTGGTGGGGTTGAGGTCAGGGCTCTGTGCAGGCCAATCAAGTTCTTCTACACTAACCTTGGCATGTATTTATGGACCTGGCTTTGTGCACAGGGGCATTGTCATGCTGGAATATGTTTGGACCCCTTAGTTCCAGTGAAGGAAAATTCTTACTGCTACAGCATACACAGGCATTCTAGACAATTGTGTGCTTCAAACTTTGTGGCAACAGTTTGGGGAAGAACCACATATGAGTGTGACGGTCAGGTGTCCACATAACATTGGCCATATAGTGTATATATCCATGTCAGTTCTTATTTGCAAAGAAAAATACCCCATATGTCATCTACTTCTCTGAAGTCCGATAAAAGTTGCAAGGGCCAACACGGCACCTTCCTTCTAAATAGCATAGACTTCTGGATGGAGCACCTTCCTACTGAATACATGCCTATTGTCCATCTTTCATTCCACTGCAACCATGATGTTCTTCACCACTGAAGCATCCTTTGATGAAAAAGCAAGATAACTCAAATCAGATATAACTATAAAACAGTAAAATGAATAGGCAGATTCCAGACAAAGCCTGTACACCTACAATGACAAGACCAGACTATGCACAAGGAGGTCATCTTAATGTAAAATTCTTCATAGCTTTGCGACACACCCTCAATTATGGAAGCTGGCACCTCGACTAGAAAACATAACCACAGATACCATAATCATATCACAACATAGCATACACAGCACCAAATCAGAAGCATCACTGCAAAATGACTATCAATGCAAAATTTATTTATCTATCATACCTTCCCAAAGAAAATTTCTTCAGCAGATGTAGGCACCACCACTTTCTAATGTCAGGGATGTCAAACTAGTGGTGAAAGTTGACCAAAACAGATTAGTAGAATGTCTAATTGAGATGAGAGAAAAAAAAAACCCAGAATATCTAACAGAGAAATTACCAAGAACAACATAGTTACCTGCAAGAAGTCAAACTGCACTTCCATCATTACACAGAGGGCATACTGAAAAATATTAAGGTATTAAAAAATATAAAAGATTAACACACACTGTATTAAGTAAGTATTAAGTATTCACTTGAATAGTTGGAATAGCATCAATATAGTGTTCCAGATTGATCTGTAAGAACATGTTCACTTTAAGGGCTGATTTATACTTATGCAAGCACATATCTGCAAACATGTGACGACGTCATGCTCGGACAATTTCATAGAGTAAAGTCTTCATACTTGCGTGTAACATGAGTGTGTCCTCTAGGGGGAAGTGTCACATGGACCACACAAGAATTTATAGAAAAGAGAGTGAGAAAATCATTTCTCGAGACATTTTATTAAAGACACCAGCCTGAGAAACTAACAGCTTGAATATGTATAAACTGTGATTTCTAGAAAACATTTTTCATCCCTTTCTGTCACAAGCTGTTATGCATAAGATTTTAATGAACTATACTTTCAAAAAGCAGTAGGGAAGTAGCGCATCTAAACTTTAAGTACTGGATGCAATAAGGGAACTTTTTATTGTTTACAATAAAAGAGTCAGACTAGAGTCAGACTGCCTTTGCCCTGCTCAGAAACAAATTTCTTTTTTGGGCACTCTTCAGTGTTGTGGTTTGGCTCAGACAGACAATAAGCTTGTCTGGGTCACTGGATTTGTCCAGGACATAATTCAGCTTTCAAATGAGATCAGTCAAACAGATGAGATGTTTGAATGCCCCCATTAAGATGAGTGAAAATGAGTGAACATTGTGCATATTGGTAGCTTACCAGATATTGCTTAGTGTGATTAAGTTCAGCATTCCAAGATCTTCTGCTCTCAGGAATGTCTAAAGAATTAAAACGAAGGAAACAAGCATAGATGGTGATGCAGAATTACTTTTACATCTCCTCAACATATTCCTCTTTATCAGCACAGAAACATACTATATACGACACTATACTATATCAAAAGCCTGACCATGACTCGCATATGTGGACCAAACGTTTGCCACAAAGTTAGAGGCACATGATTGTCTAGAATGTCTTTGTATGCTATAGCATTACAATTTCCCTTCACTGGAACTAAGAGGCCTAGTCCAAACTTGTTCCAGCATGACAATGCTCCTGAACATAAAGTGAGGTCCACAAAGACATGGTTTGCCAAGTTAACCCCATTGCACACCTTAGGGATGAAATGGATCGCTGACTGCTGACCAGGCCTTATCTCCTGACATCTGTGACCAACCTCACTAATGCTCTTGTGGCTGAAGTGGCACAAACCTCCAACATTCTAAACTCTAGTGGAAATTTTTCACAGAAGAGTGGAAGCTGTTTTAACAGCAAAGGTGGGGCCTTCTTATGGCCATATATTATACTGCAGCATTAAATATTAAATGATAGTTCCTGATATATTTTAAAAAGTATCCTTCTATACTCACTTGTTATTTTAAGGGAACTTGATAACCGCTCAACTGCCGAAAGATCTGGGCCTTTAGTGGACAAGATATAATCACATGAAGATTTTAGACACAGCATACACAAAATCCCATAAAATTATATGTAAATTCTACATTGTTAATGCATTCATCCATTTTACAGATAATTTTTGACATTGTACCTGACCTCTTCTGGACAGTAATTGGAAAGCATGGTTTGTGGAATGACTTTTCATATCCCATTAAGTGGATCTATGTATATCTATGTGTCTGACATGGCTTACCTTCACATTGTGTTTTCTTCTGATATGCATATCCATATTCTTTTGGTTAACGGTAATTCCACAGTGAGTGCACTGAACCTTTTTCTGCACACAAACACGCTTTACTAGTAAGGCTGATTTGGTGATGGACACTTGTTCTGTGATGGACGTTGGCTCTGTGACAAAAGTGAATGCTTTAGATGAGCATGGAGGAGAGGTTGGAGATGGGGTAGGGGATCGTCTTCTGCATGCTGTTAAATGCTTGATTATTTGAACTTTTCTTATCACTGTTGTTGTGCAGTAACAGCAATGAAAATGTGCTTGTTCTCTGCAGCTCAAGTTGCATTTGACTATGATGAAGTCTAAAAGTCAAAGTAAAAAAAAAAAACACATGTCTATAAATAAAAATGCATTCAAATAATGACAGAAGTAGGCATGATTGAGAATAACCAACATGACTCATGCAACAAAAAATCCAACAATGCAACAAAAAATACAGCAAACATTTAAAAGCAATAAAACATAGTTACCTTCATGTTTCACTGCCAGGCTTAGGTGGTTGAACACATGGTTCTTTACATGATGTAACTCATTCGGACGGTACACTTCAGATGTGCAGAATGGACAGTGGTATCTAAGGTTACTGCAACATGTGGTGCACCGTTCAACTGGAGCTTCCTGTCCCCTCTTCAAAACTGTTACATGCATCTAAGAGTGAATAAATCTATAAAATTACACAATAACTTGAGTATCTTGTGTGTGCATAGCACTGCATGCTTGAATAAGGAATTGAGAAATTTGAGTGGTCCTCACCAACTTCTATAAACAAACAAATAACCTCAGGTTTCAACACATATCAGTATGTAGTAATTGTTTTCCCCAAAAAGTAAACCAACATTCAGAAACCAGGCTGGAAAAAATAAGTACACTTTTCCTACTTCCGCAATCATCGAAAGAGTAATTTTAGCCAGGTTTTAATAATGAAATGCCCAAGATTATTTAAAAATCAAGAAGTGTGACTACCTCTATAAAAACAGAACTTTTAGCACTTTGGTGTTCTGGAGCACTCGGGTGTGTGTCTCATCATGCCAAGAAGAAAGGACATCAGCCATGACCTCAGAGAACAATTGTTGCTGCTCATCAATCTGGGAAGGGTTATAAGGCCATCTCCAAACAATTTGATATTCACCATTCTACAGTGACAAGGATTGTTTACAAATGGAGAGCCTTCAAGACAGTTGACAATTTTCCCAGTAGTGGGCACCCCAACAAATTCAGTCCAAGGTCAGACAATTTAATGCACAGAGATAAAAGAAAAACCCAGGAGCTACATTTTGTGACTTACAGGCCTCTGTAAGCACAATAAATGTTTACGTTCATGACAGCCTCTTCTCTCTGAAAAGAATATGGCAGCACAACTAAAGTTTGCAAAATTGCAGCAGCACAAACCACAAAAGCTCTTGAACAATATGCTTTGGACTGATGTTTGATCATCATGCATAGCACCACGTTTGGTGAAAACGAAACACATTGTATCACCACAAATACCTCATACGCAATGTCAAGCATGGTAGTGGAGGGGTGATGATTTGGGCTTGTTTTGCAGCCAAAGGACCTGAGAAACTTGCAGATTATTGTTTGACATTGTATATATTCACCGGGAGTAGGGGGATGACTGCCATTTCTTTTGGGTGTGGGATTTGGTCTCTGTTTTTGGTAAGGGAGTTTTAGGGAAGAGAACTGTCTTTTGTTTTATGTTTTTCTTTTTAGGCATGTTAGTTCCCTTAACAGTGTTTTTTTGGTTATTATTTTGGCCTTGGTCCACCCTGAAGTTGTTCCGGTTTAATTGTGGTATACAGCAATTGTATATATTCTGTATTATATCACAATGTATCACATTTTTTGAGATTACTCCTGGTGTGTCTCATTCCTGGCTACTCTAGGGCAACATATACTCACTTCACTCCACCTTATACCTTACCCTTTGCCTACTTACGCTGTGTGACCTAACCCTAGCCTGGGTTGTAACAGCCCTCATAAATAAAAACACAGAAATGAAGGAGAGTGTACTTTCTTTTCCCTATGGATTATACTTTTGCACTAACCAGCTTGCAATCCATCAAGCCACCTAGTTCCCTAGTTAGCTAGCCAGGATCTTTGTACCAATACTCTATGAATTCAAGAAACATCACCTAAAAATAATAGCTAGTGTGAATAATCGAATGTCCTAAACATTTACTGATTATAAAAGATTGACCTGGTTATAATACATTAACTATGTACTTTCTTTGAAGTATATTGTCCATTACATAATTTGCCAACTTAAACATGTTCTCTGCAATTATACCTTGTGAACTTTTTGCAATTAGTGGCAAAATTGTTGACACCACAATGTGGGAGTCTAGGGCCCTGATCTGATTCCACCTCCTGAACTTGACATAACACAAGGCCAAATGCATAAAACAACACAACATAGGAGGCGTTGGATCAGGTCCAGCTTCATCCCCTGAACATTTGGTTCTGCAGCAAGGACCATCTGTATAAACTCTGTAATAAAACTGTGTAAACTCTACATCATTCATTCATTCATCCATCTCAGTTCATTTCTGATTTTGCACCTGAAATCATCTTTTGAACATGAATAGGAGAGCATAGTTTGTGGAATGACTTGTCAACAGCAAATATCCCACTAAGTGGATCTCAGTATTGGCTGGACAGGTGGTGATTGTCTGTGACATCTCTTACCTTCAGACTGTGTTTTCTTCTGATATGCATATCCAGATTTTTTTTGTTAACTGTAATTCCACAGTAAGTGCACTGAACTTTTTTCTGCACATGAACATGCTTTGCTAGTGAGGCTGATTTGGCAATGGACACCAATTTGTTCACAGACACTGGCTCTGGGACGGACGCCAATTCTGTGACGGACGCAGGCTCTGTGATAGAAGCAGGCTTTGTGACGGACGTCGGCTCTGTGTCCAGTGCTGGTTCTGTGACGGAAACTGGCTCTGTGACAGATGCCGGTTCTGTGATGGGAGCCCGCTCTGTGACGAATGCTGCTTCTGTGACGGAAACTGGCTCGGTGACGGACGCCAGCTCTGTGATGGAAGCTGGCTCTGTGGCGGAAACTGGTTCTATGAAGGACCCCGGTTCTGTGAAGAATACTGGTTCTGTGATGGACGCTGGCTCGGTGATGGAAGCTGGCTCTGTGGAGGACACTGGTTCTCTCACAGCTGCCGGTTCAGTATCAAAGGTGGATTCTGTACAGGGCCATGGAGATGGGGTAGGGGATCGTCTTCTGCATGCTGTTAAATGCTTGATTATTTGAACTTTTCTTATCACTGTTGTTGTGCAGTAACAGCAGTGAAAATGTGCTTGGTCTCTGCAGTGCAAGTTGCATTTGACTATGATGAAGTCTAAAAGTCAAAGTAAAAAACACATGATGGGTATAGCCTATGTGAGTTATGAAATACAACTGAACAAAACATAGTTACCTTCATGCTCCACTGCCAGGCTTAGGTGGTTGAACACATGGTTCTTTACATGATGTAACTCATTCGGACGGTACACTTCAGATGTGCAGAATGGACAGTGGTATCTAAGGTTACTGCAACATGTGGTGCACCGTTCAACTGGAGCTTCCTGTCCCCTCTTCAAAACTGTTATATGCATCTATGCATGAAAAAATACAGCATACCGCATGTAAGGAATAAAATATGACAGGTAATGCTGTTATAGGAAAATAATCCATGCAGGGGTCGTGGGACGTGGCCTGATACGAAACAGGGGGCTACTACCAAACAAAAGTTGATTATTTTTCTATAACAGCATGTCTCGTTTTACAATTTTTAATTTATTAATGAATGACATGCCATGCTTTACAACTGTTCATAGTTATGTGTGATGCAGTGGAATGTCTGTAAGTCAAGTTAGTTCCTATTATCACTTACATTAGAGCAGCTATAAAAAGTCGTTTCCTCCCTTTCAAAGACTAAAGCTAACACTAATTAGTTGAAATGACAATAAGAGCAGTTTGTATCTTTCTAAATTTCTACTTTGCTGAATGCAGTTAAATTTACCTGTTAACCGAGCATTATTTTAGCTAGCTAGTTTTGCACTAATCAGCTTGCAGTCCATTAAGCAACCTAGCTCCCTTGTTAACTAGCCAGCAACCTTGTACAATACTCAATGAATTCAAGAAACACCACCTAAAAGTAACAGGTAGTATGAATAATGTTAGCTTCCTTAAACATTTACTGATTATAAAAGACTGATTTGCTTATAATACATTAACTATGTTTTTTTCTTTGAAAAATATTGTGTATTACATAATGTGCTAACTTAATCGTGATCTCTACAATTATGCCTTGTGACACCACAGTGTGGACGTTTAGGGACCTGATCTGACTCCATCTCCTCAACTTCCGACCAATGACATAAAACAACACAACATAGGAGGCGTTGGATCAGGTCCAGCTTCATCTCCTGGACATTTGGTTCTGCAGCAAGGACCATCTATAAAACTACTGTAAACTCTACATCATTCATGCATTCATCCATCTCAGTTAATTTTTGATTTTACACCTGAAATCATCTTTTGAACATGAATAGGAGAGCACAATTTGTGGAATGACTTGTCAACAGCAATTATCTCATTGAGTGGATCTAAGTATTAGCTGGACAGGTGGTGTTGTCTGTGACTCTTACCTTCAGACTGTGTTTTCTTCTGATATGCATATCCAGATTTTTTTTGCTGACTGTAATTCCACAGTGAGTGCACTGAACTTTTTTCTGTACATGAACATGCTTTGCTAGTGAGGCTGATTTGGTGATTGACACTATTTTGGTCAAGCACACTGCCTCTATGTCGGACGCAGGCTCTGCGATGGATGCTAGTTCTTTGACAGACACTGGTTCTGTGATGATTGCTGGCTCTGCGACGGATGCTGGCTCGGTGACAGACGCTGGTTCTGTGATGGAAGCTGGTTCTGTAACGGACACTGGCTCTGTGACGGAAACTGGTTCTGTGACGAATGCTGGTTCTGTGATGGAAGCTGGCTCTGTGGAGGACACTGGTTCTCTCACAGATACTGGCTCAGTATCAAAGGTGGATTCTGTACAGGGCCATGGAGATGGGGTAGGAGATCGTCTTCTGCATGCTGTTAAATGCCTGATTATTTGAACTTTTCTTATCACTGTTGTTGTGCAGTAACAGCAATGAAAATGTGCTTGGTCTCTGCAGTGCAAGTTGCATTTGACTATGATGAAGTCTAAAAGTCAAAGTAAAAAACACATGATGGGTATAGCCTATGTGAGTTATGAAATACAACTGAACAAAACATAGTTACCTTCATGCTCCACTGCCAGGCTTAGGTGGTTGAACACATGGTTCTTTACATGATGTAACTCATTCGGACGGTACACTTCAGATGTGCAGAATGGACAGTGGTATCTAAGGTTACTGCAACATGTGGTGCACCGTTCAACTGGAGCTTCCTGTCCCCTCTTCAAAATTGTTATATGCATCTATGCATGAAAAAATACAGTATACTGCATGTAAGGAATAAAATATGACAGGTAATGCTGTTATAGGAAAATAATCCATGCAGGGGTCGTGGGACGTGGCCTGATACGAAACAGGGGGCTATTACCAAACAAAAGTTGATTATTTTTCTATAACAGCATGTCCCGTTTTACAATTTTTAATTTTTTTAATGAATAACATGCCATGCTTTACACCTGTTCATAGTTACCTATAATGCAGTGGAATAACAGTTTGTTAAATAACAATGTTTTAAATCTGTTGATGTGGAGCATAATACATACAAGCCGTTGTGAATGAGCTGTTACTATAGAAAAGATTAGAAAAACAAACCTGTGATTTGAATTACAGTCAGACTATTTTCAGGAGCTGCTGTTATACAAAATAAATCACCACCTTTTGACCAATCACATTCGAGAATTCACACAACTACTTGAGTACCTCATGGCTTGAGTTACATGCTTGAATAAATGATTAAGTAAATCTGAGTTGGGATTTTAACATTTTTAAGACTAAAGTGAATTCTACTTAGCTGAAACAGGTAGTCTGGACATTTCTACCTCGCTGCCTGGAGCTCAGTTTACCAGTGAGCAGGACATGAACTTAAGGCTAGTCACCCTGCAGTCCAGCAAGCAACCTAGCTACCTAGTTAGCAAGCCAGCAAGCTCATACAATGCTTAAAGTAACATCCCTTAAAAATACAAGCTAGAGTTAATAATGTACTTACTTCGAAGGATATTATTTACGGCATCTACCAGTTTTGCCAGCTCTTTTCATGGGAAAAGCAGCTAAAGCGTGCTCGCTGCAGAACCAGTCCAGTGGGTGGAGGTGGACCTGATCCAACTCCTCCCATAACCCTAGAAACGTAAACAACAATGCGCGTGTGCGGCGGAGATACAGGTAACGTCCCAAATGCTCGGTTTTCAACCCATGCACCCTCGAGGACGCGAGAACTCTCCACAGGTTCACAATTTGTTTAGGTCACCAAAGTGCACACTTGATAGAGAACCGCAGAGCTGTGGGCAGTATTTGGGACATGACCACACGATATCAACTACTAGCAAGACAGCCTGAATGTTGACTTTTTTTTTTTTTTTGACTTCCTCAATACCTGTAACAAATGCGAAACCTGTTACATACCTTTCTTCACGAGGTGTACATTTTCCTGTTTTAATTCGCCGAAATGCTTGCTAGTCACAGAGCCTGTTTGTAATTAGCTAGTCTAGTTAGCTAACCTCTTTTTTTTATTCTTCTAGTAGACCTGACTAGCTGCTCGCTAGTTAACAGTAGTTAAATGAGTAAAATAGGTGGGTGTACACACATTTAGGTGCGCTTATGAGCGGTTATTATAATCTTTAACAGTTTGCAAAACAGTTTGCCGACTAGCATTACTTTTGCTGTAGTTTAGCAAAGCCGACTAGCGTGCTAGATAACAGGGAAACTCATCGCGGTGTTCAGCTGAATAAAAACAAACTCTGTTGAAACATGTCAAGCTCTTGTTTTCTACAAATGTTTATTTGATCCTGGGTAAGTGTGATAATACATTTTATACCACAATAACTGTCCTTTTATTTAAAATAAAGTCACAATTCATATATTTCTTACGAGACTAATTAAGACAAAAGCTATAGGGAACATAGTTGTAATGACATCATTTTGATGTGTGTGTGTGTGTGTGTGTGTGTGTCTGTGTCTGTGTGTGTGTGTTGAATAATCGATTATCGACTCATGCCGTTTTGAACCAGTGATTTTTTTTTTTAACTGTTCAAAACTCAAAAGCAAAATGTTTATTTGACCTTTATGTCCACTCATGACCACCATATTATCTAAAACAGCAGTTTTGAAGAAGACCTCGAACCCACACAATCATGCCATGTATCCCTGAAAAGCCAGTTTCCTGACATACAGTGGCGTGCAAAAGTATTCCCCCCCCCCGGAATTTATCAGATTTGTCTGAATAACAAATGATGAAAATCCATCATGTTTGTGTCAGTTTTTTTTTTTTGTTGTTGTTGTTTTTTTAATTGCAAGCTCATGCTCTCTTACTGTGTCAAAATTAATTATTGGTCAGGAAATATTTCAAGAAAATCAAACCCAAAAATGCTGCTTGCAAAAGTATTCAACCCCCTGCTTCCAGAAGCTTTGAATGAAACATATTGTCTTAACGAGGAAACAGTTGACTAATAATTGGCCTTCACCTGTGAAATATTATAACAGCTCCCATTTTCTGAACAAAAACCACCTCAGTTGACCTGACATTGAAGAGACTGTCAGTCTGATGGAAAGGAGTTAAAATGAGGGCTAAGGGGCAATCTAAGGAAGTTAAAAATGAGGTAATAGAATTTCATAACTTAATTTCATAAATTATATCTAAGAGCTTGGACACCCCAGTAAGCACTACTGGATCAATAATGAGTAAGTGGAAGCTGCATCAGACCACCACTACCTAGACAAGGCCCTAACTCAAAACTCATTGCAAAAACAACACAGAGACTGGTGAGGAAAATCCACACTGAGGCCAACAGTGACACTGAAGGAGTTACAGAGTACAGTGGCTGAGAGTGGAGTGAAGGTGCATCAGACAACCATTTCAAGAGCTCTACATAACTGAGGACTGTATGGGAGGGTAGCTAGAAAGAAACTGTTGCTCAAGAGGGCCATATGAAAGCGTGAGGGTGACCCACTTTTTTGATGCGATGAGATCAAGATCAAGATACTTGTTTAAAACAAGTTTCAAAGCTCTGTGTGTGGTGCAAACTTAACACGGGCCATACTTCAATTAAAATGATATTTGTGGAGCAATATGCAAGGAACTATTACAAGAGAACCTGCTTCAGTTTAAAACAACAACAACAACATCAAAAAAAACTAAAGTTTGGGGGAAACTTCACCTTTCAGCAGGACAATGATCCCAGACATGCAGGAGTGGTTAAAAACAAAAAAGGTGAATGTTCTGCATTGGCCAGATCTGAATCCCGTTGTCAATCTGTGGCAATGTTTGAAAATTGCAGTCAACAAACATCATCCAACCAACCTGAATAACCTGGAGCAAATCTGCCAGTAAGAATGGGTGAATATTACTCACAAACATTGTGCAAAACTGGTATGAACTTACCCCGACAGACTTAAAGCTGTTAGTTGCAGTGAAAGCTGGAAAGTACTAGTCTGAAAGGGTTGAATACTTACACAAGCAATGTTTTTCAGTTTTTAATTTTTTTTTTAAAGATCTGCTGACAAATAATGAATTTTTGGAAATTTACTTTTAAGAGCATAGTGGTCAGCAAGGAATATACAGGCCGGAACAGTCTGTCTAAATATCATTTGTAATCCAGACAAATCTGATCTGTCATTATGATATACTTGTCAGTTTCTTTTATAAGTTGCGAGGTGGGGCCTCCATGGATCAGACTTGTTTGTCCAGCACATCCCACATATGCTCAGTGGGATTGAGATCTGGGGAATTTGGAGGCCAGGTCAACACCTTGTCATCTTTGTCATGTTCCTCAAACCATTCCTGAACAATTTTTGCAGTGTGGCAGGGCATATTATCCTGCTGAAAAAGGCCACTGCCATTAGGGAATACCGTTGCCATATGAGGGGGTGTACTTGGTCTGCAGCAATGTTTAGGTAGGTGGTATGTGTCAGAGTAACATCTACATGAATGCCAGACCCCAAGTTTTCCTAGCAGAACATCCCAGCTTTTCTTCCCATAGTGCGTCCTGGTGCCATCTCTTCCTCAGGTAAGTGACACACTTAACCGTCTGTCAACATGTTGTAAAAGAAAACATGATGTAGACCAGGCCACCTTCTTCCATTGCTCCATGGTCCAGTTCTGATGCTCACGTGCCCATTGTAGGTGCTTTTGGTGGTAGACAGAGGTCAGCATGGGCACTCTGACTGGTCTGCAGCTACACAGCCCCATACGCTGCAAGCTGTGATGCACTGTGTGTTTTAACACCTTTCTATCTTAGCCAGCATTAACCTTGTCAGCAATTTGTGCTACAATAGCTCTTCTGTGGGATTGGACCAGCTGGGCTTGCCTTCACTCCCCACGCACATCACTGAGCCTTGGGCACCCATGACCCTGTCGCCGGTTCATCAGGTGTCATTCCTTGGACCACTTTTGGTAGGTACTAACCACTGCATACCGGGAACACACCACAAGACCTGTTTTGGAGATGCTCTGACCCAATTGTCTAGCCATTATAAGTTGGCCCTTGTCAAAGTCGCTCAGATCCACACACAACACACACAACGTTATTCACTTCACCTGTCAGTGGTTCTAATGTTATGTCTGATCGGTGTACAGTCTAGCATTACTTTAATAACGTAAACTAACTGGAGCCAAGATTAATGGCAGAATAAATTACAAGCTTCCTTTCTTCTGTTTTGAAAGTAGTTGGTGCTTGTCATTATTCATAATAATAATAATAATAATTCTTGGTTTGGATTGTTACACTATTTGACATTTTCTGGTTGTTAACTCAAAGGTTTATTCAAATTAATTTTTAATTCATCTGGACGGCTGAAGGAGCAGAGTTCACACATAGTTATGTTATAAGGGATTATGATCTTGTGACATTTGGCTGAGCTTGCGCAGGAGATCATGCGGTTGTGGTGTGGTCACTATGTAACAAGCCTAGGTTAAAGCAATTGTCTCTGTCTTCTCTGTTGTCCAGGAATGAGACAGAAGAAGTAGAATAAAATAAGAAAGATGGCTGTTCTGCATCTTTTCTTTTTTTGTGGTCTTCTGTCTTTGGCCTCATGTGTGCCACCTATCTGGTCCCAGCCTGAGCAGGTGCACATTTCCTATCCAGGTAAGAATTTTAGAACTTTATTGTACTCATGATGGTGTCTTCTCTTTTGCGGTTTCAGTGATGTGTAAAGTGAGTGCTACTAAGAGAATTTTCATAATTAACAATGCAGTAAATTGCAGTAAATTTTATTTTATTTAGTTCATTTTATTGAATATTTTTTATTCGTATTTATTTTTTATATTAATTTCATGTGTTAACCACTGTGTGTGCTCTCTAATTTGAAAAAAAAAGGCACATATTCTTGATTACAAATGAAATTTCCATGGTTAACTATATCAAAAGAAGAGTAGATTTTTTTTTTCTGCAGTACATTTTATCTATATATCTTACATAATCTATTATGGACTTGGAGATGTGTGAAAATGTAGTTTTGTAAACTAGAGCAGATAATTGATGGATTAAACATGTCACACTGATTAATTATGCTCATTAGAATATATCACACACATATAAGAATGTTTAAGTTGCGTTTAAGATAGTTTAGCAATACATTTTAAAGTACTTTTTTTTTACAGTGGCTGTCACTGCTTTTTGTCCTTAAAACAATTCCCAGTACCAATAAATATTGTTTTACCAAATTACAAAAGCAACTTTATAAAATATTCCAAGAGAAGATGGCACCATATTACTTATACACAGAAGTTCCGAAAGAACCTTTATAATTATATAATTAAATGTTGTTTGCTTTAGCAATCTTGTTCTGCAAAAATATTGTAAACTAAGCGCTGAATTTGAGGAACAAATCCATTGCTGCAGCATGTGCTTTGTGAAAATTCTGATTGTTACATGACAGTCTTATTTATATCTTAACATAGCTTTTGCAAGGTTAAGCAGCTTGTGACACCACTGTGGCTGATGAGGTAGTGCTTTCAAAACATTTGTCATGTCACAGTATTTTAAGAGGGAAGCTGTCAAGAAGCAAAAAAAAAAAAATTAATCTGTCTGCAGCAGAATCAAACTGATTGTAGTACTTGCAAGGCTGAAAATCCTATTTTTTTTATCTAGTAAAGAAAAGTTAGTCTGCTGAGTCTTTAATGATGGTGTGTAAAGCATGGTGTGATGTGATGTGTAAAATGTGTGTAATGCTTCCATACTTCCACAGGTGTGGAGGGTTCAATGGTGATCACTTGGACAACCTTTGACTACACAGAAAGCGTGGTGGAATATGGCCTGTGGGGTGGGAAGCTCTTCAGTCATACTGCTAAGGGAAACTCCACTCTGTTTATTGATGGAGGCTCAGAGAAGCGTCAAATGTACATTCACAGAGTCACATTGCCAGAACTCAGACCTGGGGCTAAATATGGTAAGCATAATATGCACTGCACTGGTGTGATGTGGTGTGGGACTGGTGTTTAAACAACTGTGCTGTTTGAAGATGTACCTGATGTAACTCTTTACTCAAATTACAGTGTGATGTTACAGCAGCATTCAGTATATTGGCCTAAGGAAATCTAAAATGCTTGGGTCTGTACTGTTAACTTTATGCCATACTGGTGTAGATGATTATATACGTGATATTGTGTAAGCCTGGTCTTGGATCGTAAAATTCTCACACCAGCAATTTCTCAAATATCAGGACAATGATCCAAAAATCCATGCTAAAAAAATAGTGGCCAGTGTAAGAGAGAATTAATTAAAGGATTTCAGAGTTTAGTGGGTTTGTGTCTGAATTTACTGAATGTACATGTGTGTATGTTTTACAGTCTACCACTGTGGTAGTGAAGAGGGATGGAGTGATATTCTCTTCTTTACTGCTCTGAATGATAGCACAAGTTTTAGCCCTAGATTTGCTCTGTTTGGTGACATGGGCAATGAAAACCCTCAATCACTGGCCAGACTTCAGAAAGAGACACAGGCCGGGATGTATGATGTCATCCTGCACATTGGTAAGATTTACAGCCATGAT
The DNA here is from genome assembly GCF_027358585.1 of Pangasianodon hypophthalmus. Classification (NCBI taxonomy): domain Eukaryota; kingdom Metazoa; phylum Chordata; class Actinopteri; order Siluriformes; family Pangasiidae; genus Pangasianodon; species Pangasianodon hypophthalmus. The sequence continues at coordinate 20,781,732 of NC_069719.1, read as the reverse complement.
ATTATCTTCAAAAGAAAACATTCTTTTATAATATAAGGTTTTTGACCACCTGATGTTTCATATGTTTTATTAAAAAATATAAAGTTTCTTATGCTTTATTACAAAATAAAATAACCACCTGGAGTTGCTTATGTTTTATTAGTTGAATCAGTATTTTTGCCAAAGACAAAATGATTCAGAATAGCATTAAATAAGGAAACCTAAATCTTTGTGGAAGTTATTAACTGTTTACTCTCAGATCCTAATGGGACTCTAAATGAGTGCTTTTTAAGGTGTAAACCTATTAAGTCTGTACATAATAGACTCTTAAACAGTGCAAGTATTGTAAAATATATTAAAGTGATAGTTTGGCCTAGTAGATGATTATTTCAATAAAATAAAGTCATTTCTAATGTTTCTCAATCCAGCATTTAATAATAAACAATTCCCATTCCATTTATTGCTAAAATATACAGTGTTCAGAAACTTTTGACTGGCAGTGTAGACCAGTGACTGAACACTCACCAATTACTTTATTAGGAACACTATGCTAATACTGGGTAGGGCCTCTCTTTGCTCTCAAAACAGCCTCAGTTCTTTGTGGCGAAGATTCTACAAGATGTTGGAAACATTCCTTTGAGATTCTGCTCCATGTTGACATGATTGCAAGATTTTTCAGGTGCATTTTCATATTGCAAATCTCCCGTTCTAGCTCATCCCAAAGATGTTCTGTTAGCTTCAGATCCGGTATCTGAGAAGGCCACTGAAGAACACTGAACTCACTGTCATGTTCATGAAACCAGTTTGAGACAACTTGCTTTGTGACTTGGTGCATTATCATGTTGGAAGTAGCCATTAGAAGATGGGTAAATCGTGGCCATGAAGGGATGCACATGGTCAGCAACAATACTCAAATAGACTGTGGCATTCAAGCGATGATTGATTGGTATAAATGGGCACAAAGTGTGCCAAGGAAACATTCTCCACACCATTACACCACCTTCACCAGCCTGGACCATTGACATAAGGGAGGTTGGGTCCAAGAATTCATGCTGTTGGCACCAAATTCTGACCCCACCATCTGTATGCTTCAGCAGAAATCGAGATTCATCAGACCAGGCTACATTTTTCCAGTTTTCAACTGTCCAGTTTTGGTGAGCCTGTGCCCACTGCAGCCTCAGATTTCTGTTCGTGGCTGACAGAAGTAGAATCTGATGTGGTCTTCTGCTGCTGTAGCCCATCCGCCTAGGTGTGACGTGTTGTGCATCCTGAGATGCTTCTCTGCTCACCACAATTGTACATAATGGTTATCTGAAATACTGTAGTGTCAGCTCGAGCCAGTCTGGCCATTCCCTGTTGACCTCTCTCATGAACACGGCGTTTCCATCTGCACAACTGCCGCTCACTGGATGTTTTTCTTTATTGCACCATTCTGAGTGAACTCTAGAGACTGTTGTGTGTAAAAATACCAGGAGATCAGTAGTTATAGAAATACTCAAACCAGCTCATCTGGCACTAACAATAATGCCAAGTCCACGTCAAGTTCTACTCCTGTCAGCCAAGAACAAGAATCTGAGGCTATCATGGGCAAAGGCTCACCCAAACTGGATAGTTGAAGATTAGAAAAAAAAAAATCACCTGGTCTTTTTCCATCCTCAACTGTCTAGTGTTGGTGAGTCTGTGCCATGATAGCCTCCGATTCCTGTTGTTCTCTGACATGAGTGCAACCTGATGTGGTCTTCTGCTGTTGTAGCCCATCGTCATCAAGGTTTGCTGTGTTGTGCATTCTGAGATGCTTTTCTGCTCACCATGGTTGTAAAGAGTGCTTATTTGAATTACTTTAGACTTCCTGTCAACTCAGACCAGTCCGGTCATTCTCCTTTAATCTGTCTCATCAACATCCTCATAACTGTCGCTCACTCAATGTTTTTTTTTTTTTTTTTTTTCTCACAATTCTCTGTAAACTCTAGAGACTGTTATGTGTGAAATTCAAAGGAGATCAGCAGTTTATGAAGCACTCAAACCAGCCCTTCTGGTACCAATAACCATACCATGATCAAAGTCACAGAGATCACACTTTTTCTTTATTCTGACATTTGATATGAACATTACCTGAAACATGAATGTTCAGTTGTACTGGTGTTCCTAATAAAGTGGCCAGTGAGTGTACAGTCATTATTTTAGACTGACTCCTGACAATGTTCTTGAAACTTACAGAGCATATTTTACCAGTGCTAAATGGTGCCCTCTGCTGACCTAAAAGCTGTCACACAATCAGACAGAAGTTCTTACAAGTAAAAACCGTTAGCTCGTTAACATTAAATCATATTAACATATGATTTTAAAACCATCAACGCACACTACATAATAGTATGTTTTCTCAAGTATAAGTGAGCCTAGTAAATGCTCAAGAGACTTCATTAATATGATCTATTAGTTATAATTCTGAACTGTTGTTTTCTTGATTTGCAGGAGACTTTGCTTATGATATGCATGAGGTAAAGTTACACCAAACACTTGTTATAATGAATTGGACAATAATACTTAAAACTGCTTATAGAATGTGCTTCTCTATTACTTTGTTTGGAAAACAGTCAAACAGTCAGTTGTATTTAAAAAAAAAAAACAAGCTTTGGAAATTATCCATTATTGCTTATAATGTCAGTGTTAAAAATGCACTGGTTTTAGAAATCACTGTGTGGAATTTACTAAGCCCACATCCTGTTTTCTGTACCACTCTTTTAAGTGTAATTTGTTGTTAATAATCTGGTGGCACTAACATTATGGTGTGTTGATCAGATGGAGGCGTAGAGTGTAGTCGACCTAAAAAATTATATGATGAAAGAGTCGTTCATGAACTATTTTCATAAGCGTACTCCTGTCTGAAATTTTTTACAATAAAACTCTTTTTTTCCAAACATACTGATATGGAAAACCCCGGACTATATAATGATGCATCCATTTTTCTCAAAGGGAATAACATTGGATCAGATTATTGTAATATTTTGAACATCTCAGTACAACCAGTTCTGTGAAGAAATACATTCCACAATCCCTAGAGTCCTAGAAAAAGAGAACTGGAGCTGTCAAAAAGCTTGAAAAGTCAGCAGCCGATTAGAGTCTGTACCATTTTATCCCACAATTACCCTCCTTATGATATTTGTCAAAACAGCTGGTTCAGATTTTATGAATGTCTTTTTGTCCCCTTTTGATGTAATGATAGGGCTGTGAGTGTGTTGCCTGGAAAAGTGATTTAGTCTAATGGAAGTCCTTATTTATATAGCCTGCTTTTATATCGGCTGCGATTACTTTCTGTCATTACTGAGGTTTCTCAGTTAAGCTTGTCAACAGCTTGGGCTTCACTATTCTCCTAGTAAAAAAAAGAACATTAACCAAATGTATGACTTATATGATATCTCTCAACACACATTTTAATATTTTGCCAAAGTCAAAGCAATATGAATGTCGCCTTTTTGTTGTATTGCCTGTAGTGTGTTAAGTGCGTGTTTCTAATTGTGTCTTTGCGTTTCAGGACAATGGCAGGATTGGGGATGAGTTTATGAAACAGATTGAGTCCATTGCTGCCTATGTGCCATATATGACCTGTCCTGGTAATCACGAGTGGGCCTAGTAGGTCTTATGATTATTTCCATCATTATAGATTAAAATACTGTTAATTTATATATATACACATAATCTCCATATGTATTCATGAGCTCATTTTACCCAGTATTTTCATTAATTATGAATTTACAACTCAGTTCCTTGAAAACTATTTGGTGTAACCTATTGCTCAATAATATATTTATACCGCACACTTTAATGTCATAGTCTATCAAAAATATAAAAAACATTTTTCCAAACTACACTCTGATGACTTTGTGTGGATATGATGATATGACTGCTGAAGGGCTCATTCTTTGGATGCACAGCAAGTCTGGAGTCTAGACAATGTCTATTTCAGATCTGCTCTGATTTCCCTGTACTCCCTGTTCCCCACATTCCTGTCCACGCAAATCCTAAACAGGCTACGTTAAAAAGGTTTTTTGGCAGAGCTCAAATGCATATTCCATAAACCTATGAATAGTTGTAGCATTAAACACTCAACCTTCTCATGGACCACTGCTACTGTCTGGAAAGAGAAGCATGGTGGGGAGAAGGGGTGCTGTCGAGATCCAGAACATTTTGTGAGGTATTTGCTGTGCTTTTGAATTTAAACAAGTCACTTTGACTTAATCAGTGAGCCACTCACAATGTAAATAGACTAGAGTAAGCAGTATTTCTTCTCCCAATACCAAAAATGGAAAGATTGCAAAACTGATGGCATTTTTTTTGAGTTTTATTAGTAAGAGTTGTCCATACCACAGTCGTTTCCTGCTCCCACTACTTTGCCAGTGCAGGACAACTGGGATAGCTTTGAGATTGCTTGCAGAATGATCGACTAAAAAAGGCTGATAAACAGTGTCAGGGAAAGACATTAAACTTGTATTTGGTCATAATCCAGCAGGAAAAAGCTAAAGTTTGAGTCTGATGTTTTTTTTTATGAGTGAGCAAATGGAAGTGTTGACTTGTCTTTTTTTTTTTTTAGAAATTCACAAAACTGTAAATATGGATTTTGTGAAGGCATTGCTGGCTTTTGTTTAACTCCATGAAACATTAATTAATAAATTATCATCTGTCAGTAGTCATAACAGAAACAGGAAAATGTATGCCTAATTTTATACCGTTCATGAATTTTGTATCAGTTTTCTAGCACAACTTTTCTAGCACAGTTTTTTTTAGCACAATTTTAATTTTCCTTTGGGATGGGTACACCTGAAAGGTTTGACTGAAACAGTAGAACTATGTGATTTTGGTATTAGTACACAAAACCTGCATTAGTACAGTCAGAATCTTACATGTACACTGGTGGTGTCAGTGACTACTCAGCCATAAGATGCCACAAGAGGGCGCTATAAAGTTGTCTATCCTTTCAGTTCTGTACACATTTACTTTTACTCATTAGGTTTTTGTTCATATTTAACTAATCACATAACATTTCTGTCACTCTGTCAACCCCGTGGACATCTCGTTATTAAATGTGTAGTTTGTGGTTTTGAAATCAAACCTGTTTCCACATACAATTATATACAAATATTAATAAAAAGTCTTTCTGTCATATCTTGTCCTATAAGGTGCAAGATTACAGGCCTACCTCTGTCCTAGGGATTATTACACACTACTTTTTCTGCTTAAATTGGGCCAGCGTGTTGTTATCCAGTAGAAGACCTCAAATTTTGTGTCTGCAAAAAGAACTGCTTAATTTTTGAGAGAGCAGCAGGACTTTATGCAGAGAGTGCTTAGTGTTTTTTTCCCCCTGCACCACATGAACATAATGTTAATTTAATTCTAAATTCTTAGCTGAAACGTTATCAGCTTTGGGAACATGTCCACAAACTTCAAGAAAATGGTATTTTCTAATCCAGCTACCTTTGACTTGTGACCTCTTCTCAACTACCATGACCCTGCACTTGTCACCTTATACCCTGAATGTCTGAATTCAATTAGGGGATCCCCTGCTTTGTACTTTCTAAGATCATTATGCTTTTCTAAGTTCATTTCATTGCAGTACTAGTGAGGAATTGGTCTGTCTCAGCTATCTCCTAAAGGAAAAATTACAAATTGACCAACTTGAGGTTTTTAAAAATGGAAAATTAAAAAAAAAAAAAATGCTGTTAGTGACAGTATTCCTAGAAATGCTGTTTCTGTTGCAGCATTATGCTGAACTAAAATGTGTTGCCATTTGTTTATTTAGATGAAGTGGATACCTATAAGAGATCTCTACTCTATCTAACGCAGACTCTAGGAATTTTTTTATGGTATGTTCGTAATTTACTGTATTCATTTTTTCCAGCAATTTCTCACACTACAAGAGCCGTTTCAGTATGCCAGGGGAAACTGAGAGCCTGTGGTACAGGTATGAGCTTTAATTACCATCTCATAATATCCATTCAGCAGATGCCTGTTTATATCCAGAGCAGATGTTCTCCTTTGCGGGTTGCATAAGAATGTTGACTTCTAACCAAATACCAAAGAGCTGACAAACCAGGCAGTTATGCCCCGGCTTATACTCCTGGCTCATATCATCTAAAATCTTACCTTACCACTAGGGGTTCTCCTTGCCCTGAAAGTTTCTGAATTTCTTCATAAGCCATGTTAATTAAATTGCTGAGAGGCTTGAGTTGATGAATGGAATAATCATTCGATAATGATATGCCTGACATGATGTAAACAGATAAATGGAATCACAATTGCCATAATGTTGCCAGAGAAATATAAAAAAAATTAAAATGATAGTGTCATTGGCTGTATAAGTGAAAACAAAAGTCTAAATGCGTACTTCTTGTAAAATATGGAACTTTTAGAATAATCATAGCTATAGTATTTGGTGAACAGTATTTGGAAACTGAAGGAATTGTCAAGCAATATTTAGTTTGATTACATAACACAGCTGAGATATTCAAAGTTTATTTGCACTGCATAACACCATTTTTCTTGTGGCCAAGTAGCAGAGAGTTATCAAAACCAGGATCTCCAATGTTACTGCATTATTTCTCTTAGTAGTTGAGTAATCTCCATTTTTTAAGTGCTCTGTCATGATGTGTTTCAAACGCGTTAACTTGAGTGACTTGAGTTGCCAGCAGCAACAGTTGTTTGTGATTTATTTTTAGTGTCATAACAATATTCAGATTACGCTAGGTTGTTTCAGATTTAGGAGCTGCTTTTTGCTCTAAATAAAAACAATGTTTTTGCCAAATCAGCCCAGTAGGACTTACTTTTAACCATAAGATTTTTTGTGAATGTGGACCCTGATCTTCATTGTGTGTTACTGGAAAGTGGGCTGTGGAGCAGAAGAATGATCTGCTGATGGACTGCCTACAGTTACACTATATGGCCAAAAGTATGTGAACACCTGGCCATCACATCATATTGAGCATCCCATTCCAATACTATGGGTTTTAATTTGGAGTTGGTCCCCCCCTCTTTGCAGCCATAACAGCCTCCACTCTTTTGGGAAGGCCTTCCGCTAGATTTTGGAACGTGGCTGTGGGGACTTGTGCTCATTCCACCACAAGAGCATTAGTCAGGCACTGATGTCAGGTGAGAAGCCCTGGCATGCAGCCTCCATTCCAGTTCATCCCAAAGGTGATCAGCGGGGTTGAGGTCTGGGATCTGTGCAGGAGACCTTCCACTCCAACCTTGGCAAACCACGTCTGCAAAGTCCTTGCTTTGTGCACAGGGACATTGTCATGCTGGAACAGGTTAAGGCCCTTTAGTGCCAGTGAGGGGAAGTCATAATTCTACAGCATACAAAGACATTCTAGACAATTGTGTGCTTCACACTTTGGGGAAGACCCACATATGGGTGTAATGGCCAGGTGTCCACATACTTTTGGTCGTAAGTCTTCTTGTTTAGAATAGGGGTTTTCTTTTTTCTACCAGGGACTTTAAAAAATTCCAGCAACTCCCTCAGTACATACATACTGTATGAACATAATCCAACTAATCAAACATTAGGCTCATTACTTATGGAGGTATAGAGCTTTTTATTGCTGAATATTACACTTCCAGAGAACAATTTCACTTAAATGGCAGTTAGATTCAGTAACTGAAGTTTGAATTAAATCCATTCCATTTAAGAATTAAAACCATTAAAATAGGCTAACTATAAGAGCTCATTAATAAATAATTAAATATAATACTCAAAATTATTTATGTATTATTTATGTATTATATTTAATTATTAATTAAATATAACACACACACACACACACACTACAAACACTGGGAAAAAAAAAATTGAGTCTGTGGCCTTTACAATGAACTACCTGTATTATTATCTCATATGCATATTAAGCAGATAATATGCATAACAAATTATCCATGTTGTACTTAAGTAAAAAGTTTTAGCTAGCCTAAACATTATAGTTTTGCTTCTTCCTGATATTTAGCTTTAATTACACTAGCACAGACATTTCCAGCTTTTCTTTGGAAGTACGTCTCTTGTATAAAAGCATTTATGCTTGCTTCTGTGTTTTAAAAGTAGTCAAACCTTTTTATGTCTCCCTCTGCGTGCAGCTGGAACATTGGGTCAGCACACATCATCTCTTTCTCCACTGAGGTCTACTTCTACCTCGAATATGGCCTAGATCTCCTCTTCAAACAGTATGAGTGGCTGCAGAAAGACCTGGAGGTATATGTCCAAGATGTGCTCAGTTTGAGCTTAATTTTAAGTCATCCAGAGAACTGATTTTATTTTAAGAAATTGACTTGTTGATTCAGTTAACTCATTGGAAGTGTTCAAGCCAACCACTGATTAATAATGATGTGCTAATAATAAATAAATTGTTTTGAATTTCAGTTTAGATTCTTCAGATTTAAATTCCTGCTATTCCTCTCCTTTGACTAGGAAGCAAACAAACCAGAGAACAGGGCTGCAAGACCCTGGATAATCACCATGGCACACAGACCCATGTACTGCTCCAATGATGATAAAGATGACTGCACCAAGTTTGAAAGTTATGTATGGATCTTTCTTGAGTCTGATAGCTAAATGGGTCCAGGGATTCTTCAATTTACCATTAAGATAATTTTCTGTGGCATTTTGTAAAGTAGATCTTTTTCAGCATGATGCATGAGTGACAGGTTTATTCTTCCATGTACTTTATTCCAATCATACAGGTGTGGGTAGCATTCATAGAGTTTATAGTATTGAGAGAATATGAGAGAATGAATAATGTTTATACAGGCAAAATTAGCTGATTTTGCACCAGGCCTGTCTGAGCTTGAGACAACTGGTGATAGTATCTATTGTGATGGACGATTTAAATGTCTGTTGGAAAACGTGGTGTTCAACAAAGAGCATGTGCACACAGTTTATATGATTTGATTTAAATTCTGTAATGAGATATGCGTTATATATATCTAGCCACGCACCTTTATCCCCCACCCCGAGCTACAGACGACTCTGTCATCAATAGGAAATAGTTAGAGGGCATGATAGGATGATGAATTAATTTGTGGCCACAATCCAATCACCATTCCCAAAGTGACTTTCAGGTGACTTTTTTAGTAAATTATATTGCAGGTCCAAAATTGATCAATTTGCCTCAACGCAGTCCTGTATTTTGCAGCTTTGGGTAGAAACTCCACAATTTGTGTATTATTTAAGCCAGATGTGTCAAACATACAAGACATGTCCTACAAAAGACAGTCCTCTTTAGACCCTGTTAGTAAATCAGCTTGTTTTTTTTTCAGGTGTCATCAAGTTTGCATATGCCATTAGACATGCAAACCTTTTATTAAAGGTGTTTATGTACACGTTTTTGCTTATGATTTAAAGGCATACCAATAACTTAATGTAACTCACAGCCTCTATACTAGACTTTCCATACATGCTGCATTTCAAGAGGCCTTGGTTTCATAAAGGAAGTCCATAAAGAAGAGTTGCACTTAGTTTCATTCATTCTCATTTCTCTTTTTTCAGGTACGCCATGGACGCAGTGACACAAAGCCGCCAGCTCCTGGCCTGGAGGACTTATTCTATCAGCATGGTATATCTCAGTGACTCCAGATACTGTTTGTTACAGCAGGCTGCACACATCTAATAATAACCAAACACACACTTCTCCTGAATCACTGTAAAACTCCAAGCCACTGAATAAGAATATCGTGGCATACATCCAGCCACCCAAACAAAACTATTCGGACATTTCGGTGTGCATAAACATGAGACTGGATGTCCCGATTGAAACTCTGTTCATTTAAATGTGTGGAATGTTACACTTCAACCCGTAGAACATTGAGTATTACCAAAACATCCCCTTAGGTTTGGCCACAGTAAGCAGTGTCTGAGCTCTGGTCTGAGTGGACACCTCTGGATTTCATCTTAGAGTTTATTTACACTTGAAAGCACATCTCTCTTGCCAAGCAGAAATTTCTCTCAACTTTCATCATAACCATCTTGAAGGATCTGAATCTCTTAATAAAGCAATACTGAGGTGACTCCTTATAGCCGTAATTGATACAATTTGTTCTGGAGTTTGTTTATGTCGTGTTTTTTTTTCTTTTTCTTTTTTTTAAAATACTCAAAATGTGAATTATTTGGCCATGATATAGTAACACTGTGTTATTGTGTGGACATGTTGGTACAGGAGTGGATCTGGAGCTTTGGGCACATGAGCATACCTACGAGAGACTATGGCCTGTGTATAATTACAAGGTATAGTCCACACTCTGTAAAAACAAATGTCATAAATATCAAAAAAATGGTCCACGAAATACATAAAATTTTAGGAATGGAATGAAATAAAATCATATAAAATTTTTTTAATTATTATTTTGTGATTACAGTCTATTGTTGGTTTGTGACAGGTGTTTAATGGGAGTGTTGATAAGCCATACGTGAACCCTAAAGCACCTGTGCATATCATTACTGGCTCAGCTGTAAGTATGTTTTTCAATTAAAAGTGCATTATTTTAAGCAAAATCTATATTTATTAGTTTTTTACACTTGTAAGGGCCGTCCAAACTTTTGAAAATAATTAAACCAAATTAAACCAAATTTGTTAATTAATCAAATAAATAAATAAATAAATAAAAAAGACCTTCCATTATAATGTCTTAAATACAACTTCTAGCAACATATTTGTTTGTCAGTGCACTAGAGTGGACTCCCCTTCTGCCCGAAGCTTTCTGCCAGACCAAAACATGGTTATTAAAATAAAAATGAACTTATTAAAATTAAAATATAAATAAAGTTGTATGGATATCATTGTATTGTATTCTCATGCCAACTGCTCATGCACGTAGTGGATATTATAACAAAATAACAACAGTTTTTGGAACCATAATCTTCACCTACTGACTTTGACTGGAAAAAATTGACACAACATAGGCAGTGCTCCTAAGCTGAATGGGCTGTATGCAGAGCTAAATTCAAAAGTTAAGGTATTTTATTGAGTAGGAGACACTGTTGATGAAGCATTCGAGTGTTGTTTGGAATTTTATCCATAAAAAATTCCTGGTCGTTAGGAGGGTGGAATAGAAAGCTAGTTATGTGACAGTGATTGTATGAATCCCTGATAACTGCCATGACACTCGGAAGTAGATCCGACTCAGTGGGAAGGTTCTAGACAGTGATTCCTGTAGGACAGTAGATTGTAAATTCTACATCATGCCTCACTATGGAACTTTGTTGGAAGATCTCGACATGTTTCCATGTGCACAAGTAGGTATCCAGAGGTACACACTACCCCTGATGGTTATCCAGGGTTCACAGGATCACAATTACATATGTAACTAGCATTATGTGGTGTTAGCCAGTTTCATGGCGGAACTTAATAGTGTGGAAAAACTAACTGAAAAATAATTTACCTAGACACATCAACAAACAAGATGAAATGGACCTTTTCCCTTCTCGTATTTTCACATAATGAAAATCAGAGCTTGCTATGCTTGTCAGCTGTGTGCTCTTGATGTTTGAGTCCTTGGAGACATGGGGTTCAACAGATTGATTGTTGTAGTTAGTGGACTTGGACTTTTTTCCATGTAATTTTGGACCATTTATATTGTTCCATTATTTATAAAACATTTACACAATGTAAAGGGCAGCTGGGGGAAGAAAAAAGAAAAATAAATTCAGACTATAAGGTTTTCTTATGATGAAATAAAGGCAAAAATTCAAATTGTAGAGGGCTCCAGGGCAAGATCATAAATATTAATTGCACAGAAACCAAATGTGGTTGGCAAAACACTGTTGGTAAGGCAACTGCTGGACAAACAGACACACACTTATGAAATGTTTCACCTCAGAGGTGTGTTGTGATTGGCCAGGATTAGATTAGGTTTGATTAGATCAGGTTTGATTAGGTCCAGGCTTTTTTGTTCCACAGCTGTTTTCCCTGAATTTACACAGCCTCATTATTTACAGCCTGACTTTTAATACCCGTGTAAATATAAGATGATTGCTTTTACCCTAAAGATTTAAGACCTGACTTTTATACCCAATATATTAAATATCTTTTGATTTAATATAAAAAAATTACACGATGCATACTGTTTTTCCTTCAAGCACCATGAATTTAGTAGTAGGTTTTTTGTTGAATCTGATTTAATTCATCTTAATTGCATAATAGGTTTTACAGATCTGCAAGATGACTCAAATTGGGGTTACTTTCTTAAAAAGAGCATTTAATTGACCATTTAATTTACCATCTGTAAACCCTGAAATAAGTATCTACTATGAATTTAATAATTTATGAACAAAAAAATGCCTGTGCTGCTCAGTTCAGACTCTGAGTTTATTTTGTTCAGGTGATGAACCAAATAAATAACAAATCAAGCATCAAAATTATACAGTCCATATATTTGGAAAAGAGAATTAAATTAAAAGAATGTCAAATACTAGATATCTCAGGAGACTACCAAGGACAGTAAGGCCAATGTTTTGTCTTTCTTAGGGGTGTCGAGAAAAGCACGATGGGTTTATCCCCAAGCCCCGAGACTGGAGTGCCTTCAGAAGTACTGATTATGGCTACACACGCATGCATCTCATCAACTCAACACACATCTACCTGGAGCAGGTCTCTGATGACCAGGTAAAAAAAAACAAAACACTATCTCCCTAGTCTCTATTCAGAGTAGTAAAGAGCACTCAGCAGTGTCGCCAGTGCCTAAAACTGTAACTCAATTCCATTTTATCATAATTCAGAACTGATTTTATATATAGTGTAAACATAAAAATAAATAAGGGTAATTTTCACAGAAACGGTCTAGGCAAAAAAAAATAATCACTCTTCGTAAAATGTCTACTGATTTTGCAGTATGTAAAATATAAGGTGCATATATTGAACAAAATGCCAATTATGTTTTATTTATAAAATATACATGTTTTTGTGGGCTTTTTAAATGAAGGTTGTCTACATTTCACATTAATTACATTAACCATAATAACACTTCATAAGGTTCTTGTGAATGCTCATGACATTGATAACATTATTTCAATGATATTAATATTAACTACTTTGTTGTTACTATGTCAGATTTTTTTAAATGTTAGATGTTATTCAGATCTCATAAATAAAATTCCAAATTCATTCATGTGGTATTTCAGTATCTGCATGACATGAATCAGTATTATGACCCTGTAAAATGCGGAGTCCCAAAATTACATGTGCAAAGCACTATGAGGTTGGGGAATCATAGTAGATTTGACTTTGATTCTTAAAGCAACAGGGAGTCACATGAAAGAATTTTGATAAGTTGTAAACTAAGCGAGCAGTCAAATTTCAAATGCTTCATAGAGGATATGTAGCCTATAACGCATGAGGAGCAAATACTGAGCTGCAGTAAGTAAATGACTAGAGTGTGTGAGAATTTGAGCAGTCTTTCTGCTGCGGATTCTGGTGGTTGATGCAATGTGATCAAAGAAGCTGTTTGTCAGTGACAATCACACCAAAATTCTTAGCTAGACTAGTTGGATGTTGGGAGGTTTTTATTCACATGAAGAACATTAGGCAGGTTAAAGTAGAAAATAATATTTTTTTGACTTGATGTACAATTCTAACTCTAGAAATATTTCCAACCTTAGCAGGACAGTGGGGAAAAAAAGAGTGATTGAATAAGCACCACAAGAATAACAGACAGTGAATATGGAGAGGGAACATTTATGGACAGTAATTATGCCCCGAGCAACGATTTTGGCTTTTATATAGACAACCCTGCACTAGTATGGCAATGGTTTTCATTCACTGTACAAATAGTGTTTGAATGTAGACACCCTTCATGTAAATTGTTACCCACGTTTTAGAGTATGTACAAGGTACAGAACTTTTATCATATTAAATATCAATAAGTAATTGCACTTGGATTGAGTAAAAATGTAGTATGTCATACTTTAAATATCCTGTAGTCTTAGGTATTGTCTTATAGAAACTTTTCAAACTAATGACTTCATCAAGAACCATGTCACTGAATTAATTATTTTGTCCCCAGTCTGGAAAAATTATAGACAGCTTCACACTGATAAAGGAAGTTCATGGGCCCGAGGCCTGTCTCTGAAGACTCCATCAGCTCTGAGAGAGTGAGCACAATCAAACTTTCAGTCAGCAAATTGAACTTTAATACCACATGTGCTGGGTTTTAGCTTTGGAAAATGAATAAATGGATACTTAATGAAAATTGGACAATATGCATGAGTGCATGTGAAGATGAAAAGGAGATGACTATTCCAACTGAAACTCTGTCTTGCCAGATTTACAGTGAGCAATGTTAGATAAATTTACCACAGTGATGTGGTTTTAAATTAAATGCATCAATCATTTGTGCAAGAGACTAAATCTGATATAGATTTTCCTTTGAATGAAGGTACCCCATGATTCTAGTCTTACCTCATTTTGTCTATTTTTTAAAATGATTATATAAAGATTAATCCTAAACACATTGTTGAAACATTTTATAATCATTTATTAAATGATTCTGATGATCTGGGGAGCTATTATGTCTCTGGAACACTTGAAACTCAATAAATCTTCCATTTTTTAAGACATTGATAGTCACTGTCTCTTTAATGCTTCCTTAGAGCAAAGTTTTGCATTGACTCAAATAACCCAAATGTAAATTTAATATAATTATTATTATTTTTAAAAAATTCTTTTTGGCTTTGTTTGGCAGCCAGCTTAATAAATATGTTATGTTGCTCAGGCACATTTGTGGTACGTGCCAACTTGCTGAATAAACTGATGGTCTGCTGCACTATACTGCACTATTTTGAAATAATTTGAAATAAGTTGCAGACACTTGGCATCGGTACCGGCTATGTACTAAGATTACATTTTTTTTATGCTGAGATTATATTAACTTGTCAAGTTACTTTTGCACCTCTTAGAGTACAGTCTCCCCCGAAAGTATATGGCAAGGTCAATTTTTTGTTTTTGCTCTACACTGAAGACATTTGGGTTTGAGATCAAAAGATGAATATGAGACAATACATCAGAATCTCAGCTTTGAACATTTGTTTGTTTGTTTGATCCCACCCATTTTTCAAGTGATCAAAAATATTGGAACATGGGCCCTGGGTTTCACCTGTGAAGACTGCATTTGTTGTTAAAAAGGATAAACCAACATAAAGACCAGAGAGCTGTCTAGAGAAAAAGCAAGCATTTTGCAGCTGAGAAAAAAGGGAAAATTGATCAGAGCCATTGCACAAGATAAGATAAGAACATCTGTTCTTACAAGTTTACTCACCTAAAAAGTGGGCGGTCTGACACCAAAGGTGAGATGTTCTAAGTTGTTTAAGTCATTTAGATGAAATTCTGATCTATTTTTTAATATTCATCTTTTGATCTCAAACCCAAACGCCTACAGTGTACAGCAAAAACAAAAGAATTGGAGTGCTTACTTAAAAAAAAGAAAAAGAAAAACCAAAAAATAAACAAACAACAACAAAAAAGTAGAACTCAACGCCAACATCATCTAGGGGAATGATGACACCGCGAACAAGTCTAATCCTTCTTTGTACTAATTTGGCCTTACTGTGATCTTGACCCTGTTTGGAAATTCCAAAATCTAATCATTTCATCTTCTGGTTACAGTGATAATTCCATATAAATCCACATTCAACCACTTGTTCTTGAGATATCAGGCTAATGAATATCTTGGATGAACAGACCGACTGATGGCAGAAATCATAGATAGCCAGAAAATGGACTTAAGTTCCTGAACATGAACATGTAAGTGACATCTCTGTATATCAAACAGGAAAGAAGCTATTGATGAAAAACTATTTTAGACATTTGACTTTGCTGTGACCTTGACCATGTTTGGTTAAATCTAACCAGTTTGTCTGCTGGCTACAATGATAATTCCATATACATCCTACAAACATTCAACCACTCGTGCTTGAGATCTCCACGCGAGACATTGTAAACCATTCGTTAAGCCTCAAGAACAGGATGACCAGATGATGACCAAATGATGACCAGGATACTTAATGAAGTCTGAAGTGTGTAGGGCTGTAGGATCTGCTCAGAATCAGCCAAATGCTTCAAAGCTCATTGAATAGTGCTTCACAGTGCAGATGGACAGTGACCCGAAGCATACATCGAAAGCATCCCAAGACTTTTTTTTTTTAAGGCAAAGAAGTGGAATGTTCTGCAACGGCCAAGCCTGACCTGAATCCAAATGAGCATGCATTTCACTTGCTGGAATGTTCTGCAACGGCCAAGCCAGTCACCTGACCTGAATCCAAATGAGCATGCATTTCACTTGCTGGAGGCAAAACTGAAGGTTAAAGGCCCCCAGGACAAGCAGGAACTGAAGACAGCTACAGAAAAGGCCTGGCAAAGCATCACCAGGGAAGAGCTCCTGTGTCTGGTGATGTCTGTGGGTTTCAGACTTCAGGCAATTGAATTTGCAAAAAAGAATTTGCAACCAAGCCTTAAAAATTTAATTTATGATTGTTAGTTTGTGTAATTAGTTTTGGTCCCTTAAAAAGGAGGGGGGACCACATATAATAAGTGACATAATTCCTACACTGTTCACCCAATTTTGATTTAAAAACCCTCAAATTAAAGCTGAAAACTGAAATTTAATTTTAACTCCAGTATACACTGGTGGATAGCTAAAATAACAATAACAGAATTCTGCTCCTTTTGAAGTTACTCTTTTTACAAAAATAAAATTTTAATGATGTCCTCAGAATTATTTACAAATTAAAAAAAATCTACAAACGGCTTAATTGGTATGTATTCACCCTTTCAGTGTGAATTGTCCTTTTGCAGCAATTACAGATTTGAGTTGTCTCTGATGTGTCTATATGAGCTTTACACATTTTGATTTTGGCTTTTTCTTCCATTACTCAATGCAAATTTTCCAACTCTGCCAAATTACATGGAGAATGTTGGTGGACAGTGTTTTTTGGGTCATGCCACAAATTTTCAGTGTTGTGGAATTTTGGGAGTCTGGGCTTGGACTCAGCCATTCCAAAACACAAACCTTCTATTTTTCAAGCAAGCCCTGTGTTTTGGCTCATTGTCCTGTTGGAACATATATTTTTGCCCTAAATGCAGATGTGTGGCAGACTGGAACAGGTTCTTCCCAACAATTTCTTAAAAACATTCACTCCATCACTGATGCCAGTGATGGCAACAAGCATTCCAGTTCCTCCTGCTGAAGAGTAACCCTATAGCTTGATACTACCACCACCATGTTTGATCACAGCAATGGTGTTACCTGGGTGTTGGGCTGTATTTCATTTGCACCAAACATTATGCTTTGGCTTTAGACCAAATGGTCAGACCACAAAATCTTTTTCAAAAGCTCTCAGATTTTCTAAAATGGCCTTAGTCAGAAGTGGCTTTCTTCTGTTCACTATTCTGTAGGACCTGTGAAGTACTGATGATATTGTGAAGGTCTACACTGGTTCTCCTATTTCAGCCAGTGAGCTCTGTAACCCCTTAAGTGTTGTAGTTAGCCTCTTGGGCACTTCTATGACAATTGCTCTTCTTGTCTAAGCACTCAGTTTGGAAGGACAGCGTGATCTTGGTAGTTTTCCACTTTGTTATAACGGATTTCACAGTGCTCCTAAGAGGGTTCGGATTTTTGCTGATGTTTTAATAACCTTCTCTGTCTTTTGTTCCTCCTAACAACTTCATCTCAAAGCTTTATAGGCAGTTCCTTTTTCTACATGACAGGACTGATCTGCTATGATCCCCCCCCCCCCCCCCCCCCCCCCCCCCCAAAAAGTCAGAGATGTTTATTTTGCAAGCATTCATTTTTGTTTGGGTCACTTGGAACAAATTGGTATTTTCTTGCTTTTCTTAATGTTCATGCTGTTTATCTTTTAAAAAGAGGAACTGAAGCTTGCTAAAGACTGTGGAAAAACAACATAGTCCTTGAGCCCTTGCTCAGCAGTCAAAACAAACGCTCAGAGAGTATGTTGTGGTTCGACAGTCAGACGCACTGTGGTGGATCCTCAAACTGTTATTTTGACTCTGGAGTTTTCTCAGCCACTGGCAGTGGGTAGTATTTCTCCACCATCATGTGATGAAAGCTGAAGTATGTTTCACAGTATCTGTAAACCAGCTTGGTGGAGGCCAGATGGTTTGTGATAGTTTCATCCCTGCTGAACCACAGTGCTACTACGCTGGAGCATTCCACCAGGGCAGTACAAAGAGCATTTGCTAGTGTGGCAAAGACATCTGAGATGTCCTTGTTGAAGACCTGGGTTTAATAATAATAATCCTATCACCCTGCTAAATTTCTTGGAATGCAGGCTTGGAATGGAATGCTAAGGACTCAGCACACAGCTTTTGAAAATGTGAAAATTTCTACCATTTACTGCTGGGAACAAAAGTGCAAGATTACAGTGTTTTAAATTTCCACAAATATGGAAAAAAAAAAAAATAAGAACATTTTCTCTACTGAATGGCATGCTGTATTTGTATGGGGGAAATATTATAGTGGAAACTGGGTATGCTTAATTTAAGGTAAAGGGCAGGAAACAAATATTTGTGTCAACATCTAAAGTGGCATTCTATTAAGTTCAATAATTTATTAGGTTTTAAAAAACTATTGTAAGATATTTCATAACTAATACTAAAGCTCAAAGAGCCTCAAAGTCTAATACAGAGAGACACATATGGAAAGGATTTTTAAAGGTAAAAGGCAGGGAATTAATGAACATATAAATGAAATTAATGAACAGTGGTACTAATTTATCAAGCTGGATTCAAACGGATTGATTCATAAATTGTTGACAGGAGCGTTTGCAAAAGAATAGTGGTATTCATGAAAATCTATTTATATCCTATGAGAGCTCCTATAAGGAGACTCCTAATGTGAACTTACACTGCACTGCACTTCAAGATTTTAAGACAATCACATGAACAGGTTACACTTTGTTGCATCTAAATGAGCTCCAAATGTGTGATCCTGAACACTAATATCTATTGCCACTGATATCAACTGTTCTGCACATTCAGAGCTTTTAGACTATTGAAAGAGATTAGTGATGATTAGATTCCATTGCACTAGAGGGCAGTATTTTAACACAGTGTTTACTTAGGGAAGTACTGCTTGGACAGAGCACAAGTGCATTCAACTCTGACCTCTCTAACTCCACAACCCTGCAGAGTTTCAAGTCCATCCTATTCCCAACAAACCAGTCTCATTGGAGAATTATAATTATACTCTCCATAAGTAGGATTAGAAGCAGAGAAAGGTTTAAAATGCAGGGCAATGGTGCGTCAGGACTGAAGTTGATTAACCCTGGGCTAGATTGCTCCAAACAGAAGATGAAAAACCTGAGCTCATCTTTTCAACTTGTGCCAAACAGTTCACTACTAACACTGCCTAATGCAGTGACCTTCCATTTATGCAAAATGCAGGAACTTTTTTATTTCATCTACCTAATGTGGGTTTTTTTTTTCGACCTGGCAGCGACACTCTAGATGGAACACATTCCTAAGCCAGCAGGGGTGACATTCCAAAGTGCTAAACCCTAACATGCAATGCATAATGGAACCATTGATAGAGTGAAACCATTTCCTCTGTAAAACAGTGAGGGGATTGAGGAAATGGCTGTCGACACAGAGCTCAGGTGTAGGTCTTCCTGTTATCTGCTATTGGTTCCGCTTAGATTTCCATTAGAAAGGTACAGTAAGGGCTACATAACAAGATATATGACTTTGTCAGGATAGTGAATCGTGAAAATCCAGTATGGTTGATGAGAATCCAATGTGGTTATCATGAAGGTGCACAGTCCCAGCACCCAAGCTTAGGGTACATTGTGTGCAGAGCACCAAAGCTGCTGAATTGAATCATCACTCAACACAGGAAACGATGGAATGCAGTGGGTAAAACCGCATTCTTCTGGTGTCCAGAAGCTCAGATTGCTAGAACGTCTCAGTACATTCTTGATTTTACTGTGACCATTTTTCTTTCTTGAACTGTCTAACAGTCTAATATACCTGAATAACCCTGTTCCCCTATTAATGCCAGGAAGGAATCTGTTTCAAAAATGTCTAATACCACATGTG
Organism: Pangasianodon hypophthalmus; assembly: GCF_027358585.1. Lineage (NCBI taxonomy): Eukaryota > Metazoa > Chordata > Actinopteri > Siluriformes > Pangasiidae > Pangasianodon > Pangasianodon hypophthalmus. The sequence continues at coordinate 20,761,675 of NC_069719.1, read as the reverse complement.
TTTTCTTCATTACCACATGCCTGCAAATTATAGAATGAGGGCTGTTACTTGCTTATTTGGGGTATATTTAGCTTAAAACCATCTTCAGGTAATTTATCAACACTGAATTTTTTAATGTAATTTTTTAAGTAAAAGATAAAGTTTACAATTGTGGTGCTTGATCTGGATATATGTATATATATATATATATATATATATATATATATATATATATATATATATATATATATATATATATATATATATATAAACTATTGGCCAGTCATTTTATTGACTTATGGTAAATCCTCACTGTATTATATAGTCATCAGGGTACATCTAAAAAATCCAGTAAAGGGCTATACACTTAACTATTCAGATCATTTACATTTATTAATTTGGCAGATGCCTTTATCCAAGGACACTTAGAAGGCAAGTACAATCCAATCCAAGCTTATTTTTGTGCATTTGTTTAATTAGAGTCTTGCTCAAGAGTAGTAGCAGTCCTGGATATGAAATTACAACTGTCTGGTCACAAATTCAGAATCCCAACCAAAAATTACAAAATCCTGAAGAATAATAAATAAATGAATAAATAATAATGTCTAATGAACTACTGCAGTGAGTAATTTGATCGGCAAATACATTTGTATATATAAAAGGTGAAATTAATATTATTTTTTTTTCTTTGGCTGTTCATGTTCAAGGGCACAGACTCACCGAAACTGGACAGTTGAAGACTGGAAAAAGACCAGGTGATTTTTTTCTTCTAATCTTCAACTGTCCAGTCAACTGTCCAGTCTAGTTTACAGTTTGGGTGAGCCTTTGTGCAAGATACCCTCAGATTCCTGCTCTTGGCTGACAGGAGTAGAACCTGATGTGGTCTTCTGCGGTTGTAGCCCATCCACCTCAAGGTTTAATGTTTTGTGCATGCTGTGATGCTTTTCTGATCACCACGGTTGTAAAGAGTGATTATATGAGTTACTTTATCCTTCCTGGGAGCATGAACCAATCTGGCTATTTTCCTCTAGCCTCTCTTATTTACAAAGCATTTCCATGCACAGAACTGTCGCTCACTCAGTGTTTTTGTTTTTCACACCATTCTGTGTAAACTCTAGAGACATTCCCAGGAGGTCAGCAGTTTCTGAAATACTCAACCAGCCCATCTGGCTCCAACAACCATGCCACGGTTGAAGTCACAGAGATCACAATTTTCCCTTTTCTGATGTTTGATGTGAACGTTAACTGAAGCTCTTGACCTGTATCTGCATGATTTTATGCATTTTGCTGCTGCCACATGATTGGCTGATTGGATAACTGCATAAATGAGCAGCTGTACATGTTTTCCTATTAAAGTGGATGGTAAGTGTAAATTAGAATTTAATCAAACTTTCTGTAGGAATACAGACACTTTTGTTAAGCATCTAACGGCTCATTTGTGCTTTTTTGCTTTTTGCTTATTTTGTCATCACTGAAAAATGTAAACTAGCCTTCTACACTACTATAGACCCCTTTGGTGTTTGTGAACAAAAAGAGATGTGCGCACAACCTGGTTGCAAAAAGACACGAGTAGCGGCAATCTGACCGAAGCCTCTATCATTTTATTTAGGAATCAGCTAAAATATTATCCCCATAATAATATGGATTACCACTAAAAGACACAGAGTGCTTTTCGGCTAAACTAATACTTTCACTTTCAAGACTTTATGACTTGGCACCCTGTCAGTGGCTAAAGGATCCTAAGCAGTGGCCTAGCCTGCAATGGCCGGATATTTCCATTACGAGCTCCACCTCTTCTTACACACTAGATGAAAGTAAAGATCTAGTAAAGATCACCTGTCCTCTGTTGCATCACTCACTACAGAGTTTCAAACTGCCTCTGGAAACAACATCAGCACGAGAACCGTGTGTCGGGAGCATCACAAATTTGGTTTCCATGGACGAGCAGCTGCACACAAGCCTAAGACCACTATGTGCAATGCCAAGCGTCAGCTGGCGTAGTGAAAAGCAGGCCGCCACTGGACTCGGGAGCAGTGGAAACGTTCTGTGGAGTGATTAATCACGCTTCACTATCTGGCAGTCTGATGGAAGAATTTGGGTTTGGTGGATACCAGGAGAACGCTACCTACTGGAAGGTACCAACACGAGTTTGGTGCTGAAGAACTCCAGTGGCCTGCACAGATCCCTGACCTCAACCCAGCTGAACACCTTCGGGATGAATAGGAAGCCAAGACTTGATCATTTGGAGCCTGATCTTCTCGTCCAACATCAGTGCCTGACCTCACAAATACTCTTTTGAGTGAATGAGCACAAATTATCACAGACGCCCTTTAAAATCTTGTACAAAGCCCAGGGTCATATTAATGCCTATGGATTTGGAATGGGATGTCCAATAATCTCATATAGGTATGATGGTCAGGTGTCCACATACTTTTGGCCGTACTGTATAGTGTGTATACAGAACTCAAAGAAACTCTGAACATTTATACTAGAGAGAAATTGAAGGTATACAAATATATCAATGCTTACAGTTTATTGTGGACATACAGTACTGTGCAAAAGTCTTAGGCACCCTACTTTTTAGTACAAACTTTGTTATGGATTTTTATTTTATGACTTGTACATTCTTGATTCAGTACAAAAACATTTTAGATTTCCAAACATTAGTTTTCCAGCACAAAATTAAATACAGAAAAATGTTTGTATGTCAGTAAAGAAAGCAGCATATTACATAAGAGATCACTTTTCAGACAAAAAAATATAATGAGGTTATAATGCTGGGTTTTGTTGCAAAAATAAGAAACAAGTGTGACAGTCTCCAGAAGAGCTGTGGCTAGTTCTGCAAGATGCTCACGAACTGAAGGATCGTCACACCAAATATTGACCTTACTTCATTTATTACTGTTTACTGCTCTTTATAGTATTTTTTTAATGTAGAAACATATAATTTCATTATTTTTGAAGGCATCTTTGCTCTACAGCATTTCTTTGCATGTGCCTCAGACTTTTGCACAGTACTATATTTAAGACATAATGTTTTACAATTACAATATCAAAACAAAGTTGAATAGAGTTAGCTAGCTAGACGTGTCCATTATAGGCAACTCCTCAGTAAGAACATGACCTAGATATCTAGGGTTAGAGAGCAAGTTTCTTGATGTAGTTTTTAGACAAGCTGTATATGCTTGTTAAAGCAATATCAATTAGGATATTCAATTCAATTTATTTTTCTGATTCTGCTACCCAACATGACATTCTAGAAAAAATTCTGGGTTGCTGTTAAAAATCACTATAGTCTCGCACTACGTTTCTGTAACTAAAAGGCATGGCTGATGTCACAGTGACAGGTCTCACTCAGGGGTTTGGACATCAAGGCATAATACTCCTTTTTTCCAAAGTAAGGACAGAGTTCAAACTGTCAGTCTCCAGTAGTCTTTAGCTCCTAAAGAAGCAGCTTTGGCTGGCGTTACTGAGTAAATGATGATGTTGCCATTCTGCACTATACACATTTTATGATTCACTTTACCTTTTTAATAATAATGTATCTGTTGTGTAATGGATAGCAGCTGCAACAAAAGGTCTTGGCACAGTAGGAAGGAACAGCCACAGCTGTGTTAGGAATCATTTTTTTATACTTGTTAATTGTTTGCAGGTTTAATTTCTTTTTATGTTTTTAAACCATCTGTTGAATGAAGGAAAAGACTTTGTTTTAAAATGTTTTTCCCCTTAACAAACCTCAAAAAAGGGAAAGAACACAGTGCCATGAGCATAGGTATTTGGGCAAGATGACATTGCCTCATACTCAGGCTCTTTGGATTAAAGATTAAAAGATGAACATGAGGGAAAACATACAATGTGATCCTAATTTTGTGTGCTGTATTTTTGTAAAAGAGCAGAACATTTTGTGTTCAAGATTTCTGGCTTATCTTAGCCGTGGATCAGGACTGCAATTGTAATTTTAGTTGCTTCGCTTTGAATTGGGTTATTAATGGATAGTATTAATTTTATTAATTTTAGCTCCTACTGTTTTTACAATATCTTCCTAAATCAGGAAATGTTCATTAAACAAAGCATATGAATGCAGCAGGGAGCATATGCAATGCATACACATAAATAAAAGATGTCAGAAATCAACCTTTGGCCAAAGGTTTGTGGACACTTGACCATCACACCCATATGTGCTTGTTGAACATCTCATTCCAGATTTAGTTCCCCTTTGCCGTTATAATATCCTCCACTCTCCTGCGAAGTCTTTCCACTAGCTGAGCCTGGCTGTGGGGATTTCAGCCACAAGAGCATTAGTGAGGTTGGGAGAGGAGTGTGGGACACAGTCAACTTTATAGTGTATATTTAATTTGCCTTTTACACTATATGGCCAAAAGTTTGTGGACACCTAACCATCACAACCATATGTGGGCCTTCCCCAAATTGTTGCCCCAAAATTGGAAGCACACAATTATAGAGGATGACTTTATATGCTGTAGCATTGCCAAAGTTGGAGTGGAAGGACTCGAGTGGTCTGTACAGAGCCCTGACCTCAACACCACTGAACACCTTTGGGATGAACTGGAATGCAGACTCGCCCAACATCAGTGCCTGACTTCACTAATGCTCTTGTGGCTAAATGGGCAAATCCCCAACAGCCATGTTCCACCATCTAGTGGAATGCCTTCCAGAAGCCTTATTGTAACAGCAAAGGGGGACTAAATCTGGAATAGGATGTTCAAAAAGTACATGGATGTGATTGGTCAGGTGTCTACAAACTTTCGAACATATAGTGTATTTTTGTTCTGGTATGCAAGACACACTTTTTTACTTTATTCTCTAGCCTGAGAATACTGATGAGTAATTATTGGACATGCATTTATAATCTTGGGAAGCAATAAATCTTTTACTTTTACTAGACATCTATAACACACGTATAGTGCATGTTTTTATTCCTTGGATTATTATAACATTCTGTATAGACCTGCAGACAACTCTACCAACAATGACCATGATTCATTGTCGTTACCGAGTTATTTGTAATACTAGCAAAGACTTTGGTGCTAGCTAGCTGGCTATCTAACTCTAGTTCCAAATTCATGAAACGGATATATAGGCTAGTTAGTGTCAAAATCATGTTTTTTTATTTCCTGTTTAAATAATTGCACTTTTTCACCTTAGCGTATACAGATATCAAAGGGAATTATTTATAGTTGCACTATTCATTGTCACCCAGATGAGGATGGGTTCTCTTTTGAGCCTGGTTCCTCTCAAGGTTTCTTCCTCATATCATCTCAGGGAGCTTTTGCTTGCCACCTTCACCTATGGCTTGCTCGTTAGAGATAAATTTATAAATTTAAAATGTACATCCTGAATTTATATATTTCTATAAAGCTGCTTTGTGATAATGTCCATTGTTAAACGTGCTATATAGATAAAAGTGAATTGAATTGAATGATGAGCAGAAAAACATCTCAGCATGCACAAAATTTCAACCTTGAGGTGGACGGGCTACAACAGCAGAATCATTTTACAGTAGGTATGGAGGCATTTGCTTGTATGTAGTCCAACTTTGGTGTGCATGACCAAAAAGTTGGATTGTGCTTATGTGTCCAAATCCTGACAAATATTTTAATTGCTCCAGATATTGGAAACATGTTTATTATGGCTCTGATTGTGTTTAATGGTAGTTTTAACAGCTTCAATATATTTTATATCCATTACCTGACTTGTGCTGGTCAAAAACTGTCTGTCTTTTGTGTCAAAGGTCTTAAGGTCTTCTTCCCAACCAAACCAACCGCTCCTAACCCCCCACAATAGTGATGGATGACAAAAACATTTTCATGTTTACACTCCAGAGGAACAGGGCATGGTCAAGTCTGATAGCAAGTTAAAAAAAAATCATTTTTTAGAATGTCTTTCTTTAGGCATGCTAGTAATTTCAGCAAATGTTATTTAAAAAAGTTCTCATGAGAATTGTTTTTATTAGAGGAAATAAAAAACCCAGGTCCTACATCAACATTCGTATTTTGGTAAGATTAATGACTATTTAAATGAACCCGGAGCAGCTAAAAACAATTGAAAATTTACCCATTGTGTTTTATTCTAGTGTCTCTACAAACAACCACAATAACAAACTCTATTTTATTACTATAACTACGCTATTTACACAGCTACTTTCACTGTTTATGCTGTCCACTTATGCACTCAGCAATGCCTTAAATTCCCTGTCTTGTGCATAAAATATATCTTCAAGCACATCTAAACATGTGTAGACAAATTTGATCAAGTCTCAGCCTGTGATTGAACAGTGAGACTTACATGGATTGATTACTCAGTGTTAGGATAGGTGCTAGGATATGTTACATAGATACAAAAAATCTCTATATGTGGAAATTATTTTGTTGTGACTTACTTACACCTACCAAATAGGTGTATTATGTAGACTCAAGGACATCATTTGCAACAAACGTATGTCTAAACATTGTTTACGGTTCTTAATTTTTAGTATCACAGAAATCTGTTCTTCATAAAGATTGGGACAGGACAAAAAATCACAAAGTATCTTCAAGAATTTGTTTAGCTGGAGGCAGTTGTCAGGGGCAGCACTGACCTCAATATGCAGCTTTGTTCTCAAGATACTCTTTGTGACTTTGTCACAGAGAAGAAACGTTGGGAAGAGAAAATATGGCTCCAATATTTTAAAATATGAAAATCCAGAAGTCCCTTCTGGTTGTAATTTAAGATTTCCCTGGCTGCACATTTTTCAATGAGGCAGATTAAAAGGCTGGATCTGCTAGCCGATTGAAAGCATTTTGAGGTGGCTGGGTGTTTCCTGCATGAGGCTGTATGTGAAGGCATTAAAAAATATGGAATCTCAACTTTAACTGCAGTTACTCTGTATTGAATATGTACCTTAATTGTATATTAGTATACTAACAGTATCAAACATAATATCAAACACTGTACACACTGGCAATCCAAAAGGATTGGAATTTAGCTGGAGATTTTTAAGAGAAAAACAGCTACAAAAAAGGAAAGCAGAGAGGAAAGCATTTTGGTCAGAAAGAGCAAGACCCGCCATATGGTTGGTCATCTAGATATTACGAGGAGCCAAAAGAGGAAAATTTTTCCTACTCTCTCTCCCCTGTCAGTAATAGTGACACTAGCCAAAATATTGTTTTGAAGAAAATAGAATGAACTCTAATCAATTATGGCAAACATAGGCAATGGGAAACGAAGGGAAATGTAATTGCGGGCAGTGTATGTAGGATGTACAGGAGATGATACCAGGTGATGATAAAAAGGTGCATTGCAGATACTGCAAATCAAGTGTGTGTACCATGGTGAAGCCACACTCACTGATAGCTTGTTGGCTAGCTGGCTAGCTAGCTCACAATGATTTGTACATTCCTGTTAAAGGGGCATCTGGTGAAATGGGTGTCCCTTCTTCCTTTTCATTTTCATCTGAGGAGCTTTCATATTTTAAGTCAGAAGTTATGTTCATGAAAAATGTATCGTTTCCATATTCACTGATGAGTTTTACAAAAGTACATCATGCAAAATGTTTGTTGATGAGTTTTACAAAAGTACATCATGCAAAATGTTTGTTGTGAGGTTTAGCCCATATTGTGAAGCTCATACTGCATTGCTGAAATGTTATGGCTGCAATGCATCGTTGTATCTCCATGATCTACATACTAGCTCTAGTTCTATGATGGCATTTAATAGAACTTGCTGTCTCACTTGCTGGATCACCTCTCTCTTGGTGTTCCAGTACCTCATGTTCTGCAAATTAATGTCCAGCCTAATTTTTGGTGTCTAATCACACTTCAGCATCATGCAAATATAGTATGGGTTTAAATTTATCAGGGTATATTACCCAAATGCTGTTTTATTAATTGAATCAATAGCAAATGTTTCAGTTTGCATGTACTTGCCTTTGGCAGCAAGTAGAATGTCATTGATATAATTCCCTTGGCAATTTGTGCAGTCTTTTATATAAAATGTATATAATCTATATATAAAATCTATATATAAAATCAACTACTATTAACTATGTATAAAATCATAAGGCTAATTAGCTCTATAAGTAATGTGCTTAGTAAGCAAACTAGCAGCCACAATAAAGTAACAAAGTACCTCAACTGTCCTGTATAGATGGAGTAGTTTACGTTGTTCTTCCAAAACAGGACAACCGGGTGTGCTACAGGGGTATAAACAATTGTGTTGCCACTGGTGCTCATTGGATATATGAGAGGTAAATATCAGATGAAAAAACAAAATATTCCAAGTCACTCACATGGTTAAGCGTAAAAGGCCTTTATTAACTAAACATTTGGTGTATCCAATGGCAAGGCATTATAATGATGTGGGTCATGGTAGTGACAGCTCCCTTAAAGTGATTGGAATTGAATCTATTCCATGTACTATACAAGGTGGGAATAGATTAAAACATCTTTTACAACGCGAGACTTTTTGGATTTATACACTTAAGGGTACGAAGTTACCTGGTATTAATGAGGAAATTGATTTTTTAGCATTCGGGTAGTAATTATCATTGTGTTTTTTTTGTTACAATGTTTTATTTGTGTGTGAGTTGGTTGGTTATAGCCACTCCCACTTGTTAATCAGCTGTGTTGATGTTCTACTGATTGCAAACAGTTTAAAGAGTGCTTTTGTGGACAGTGGATATGTACCCTGAGGAAGGCTGTGTTAAGCTGAAATGCGTCGATCAACGATTTTTCAAATGTTTTTATGATTTAGCCCAATTTAATAAAGGCCTTTTACGCTTAACCATGTGAGTGCCTTGGAATAGTTTACATTGTTCATTCACCCTTGTTAACTGCCTATTCAGGGTCATGGTGTGTTTACATTTTGGGAAATAGAACCAACTAAATTTGAAAATTTGCAAGCAGACACCAACAAAAATAATAACTGTGTGAGCAGGATTTAAAAAAAAAAATCCTGCACACATCTTTACTTCAAAAAAAGAAAGAAAGAAAAAAAGACCTCCTTCTGTTTAGGCCACGCTCACTTTTGGTTTAAATCCGAATACAGATACAAATATAGCTGCAAGCAGCAATTACAGGGCCAAGCACAACAGAGGCAAAGTAAAGAGCTAAGCAGACATCAGAGCATGCTCATGATTTTACATATCAAGTTCCAGTGCAATAGGCAGTAGTGTTTCCAAGATATTGCATAAAACACTATGTGGCGCTTATGTCAAATTTGACTATGCGTTATATGGAAACGGATTGAGATATCAAAAACTTTTTTTTGCCAGTATGCTCTGATGATTATCTATGTGAAATTTGGTGAAGATTGGATAAATGGTCTAGGAGGACTCCAAAAAGTAGGTTTTTTGACATGACTCAAAATGGCAGACAGACAAAATGGCCTACTGTGGAAAAAATGTGTATCACTGGTTTCTGTATGACCTAAGGAATAGAAAGAGGTGAGATGGCCATTGGATGAATTTCAGAAAAGCTATAAGCATGTATGGTTATAATGGCACATATAAACTTTCATCACAATACATCATACACAGTACAAAGAAGTTGCACAGGTACAGCCTCAGATCCTTGTGTTTCTCTGAAAAACTATGTTACATAAAACTATTAACACGCAAGGAAAAATGTGACAGCTCCACCTGGTGACTGATTTTCTTTCCTTTTTTTTTCAAATTTTGCACAAACCTCTCAGCCCAAATGGCAAATATGTCCACAGTGTTTTGTTTTGATCTTTGGTAACCTTGTCTAAAAACTGCTGAAATGTGATTGGCAGATGGCAGGCATGTTTTTAAGATACACAGCTGTCCTCATGAACAATGATAAACATGGACATAGATGCGGCATGCCAATTTTTAAGTCAGTCTGCCTGACACTTCTGTTTGGTCTATCAATGTGAAATCCATAACTTATTGCTAGCATGGACTGAAGATGTTCTGAGTCGAATTTGGTGAAAATTGGACGAACGTTCCAAAAAAGCAAAAATATGATTTTTTTCATATCTTGTGAGCACTAGGTGGCACTGTTCCGAAACTGTGCAGGTACCCTCAAGTCATGATGGCTATGACATATGCTAAACTTGGTCTGAATATGCTAAAGTGTTATGGAGATATAGCCTTACGTCCATTTCGGCATGCTTATTGTCAAATTCATTTGCACGTTATTCGAGAACGGTTTGACTAATCAGCTTGAATTCCATCAATTTTTGTCAGCATGGTCTGAAGATGGTCTGATTCGATTTTCATGAAAATCAGACAAACAGTCTAGGAGAAGTTTGAAAAAGTAGGTTTTTCAGAAAATTCAAAGCTGCGGAAATAATTACATGATGGAATATTCAATCACTCGGCATTCGACTCGGCATGAAAGTTATTAGCATAGACATGAGTGCAAATTTGAGCTGTTGGTGGCACTAGAGGGTTTGAAATAGCAACTATAAGTTTGCTATGGTAACATTTCAGACTGTCCCCTATCTGTGTGCCAAATTTCATAACTTTCCTATGTATGGTTCTATGGGCTGCCATAGACTCAAGAGTGGAAGAAGAAGAAGACTAATGATTACCTGCGGTGCTTGGCCCCTAGATATGAATATTTGGAGCATTAAACAGATAGAGATATTGGTGTAACACCCTTACTTTACATAAAGCATGACTATGGTACTATGGTTATTTACTGATGTTTTCAGCATTGTTGTGAAGCAGTGAAAACCTGATCAACCAATAGGATGTTGACTTTCATTCATGCAATAAATTTCATGTCAATCTGTCAACCTGTCAGCCGAGCTCACCTGCAGTCACCCAGAATTAGCAGCAAAAACAGACATTCTCCAGTTTGAACTTCTGTATGAGGACATGTTGAATCCTATGCAAATATTTCTCATTTTCATGGCATTTAGCTGAATAGGCTTTTACAGTGAAAAATCTGTGAATACAAGAGCTGTGTGTAATCATAAAGGCTACAATGCTTATAATGCACATCCTTTCAACACACTTAGTACTGTTTGTTTAAATAGTATACAATTGTGAAGAGTAATGATTTACACTCCCACTATCCAGTGTCACAATTTCTGTAAAGCTGCTTTGTGACAATGTCTATAGTTAAAAGCGCCATACAAATAAAATTGAATTGTTTTGAATTGAAGCTCAAGAATGGTTGCATCTTGCCCACTTTCACCAGCATCTAGCACTGTTGACGGAGACGGTGACAGTGAGAAACACTATGTAAGTACGTTCACTAAACCTATCTGTGCTCCTGCAATAAATACAAAGGTGCAGGAAGAGGATTTATAATCCATTCCAAATCGCAATAGTAAGTCATCCAAAGGTCAAGTATACTTCCTGAGACTCAGATGTCTCATAACAAAGCACTGGTTGATCTAGGGATGGTTTTTATTTTCTCAGTAATTGTTATTTCTCAGAAATCCTGTTTAAATGCCGAAGTTTTCGTGAGTACACTTGAGGTTAAGATCATAGCAACTGCAAGTATTTTGTACAAATAACTTTTTCCCCCAGTGTAGCCATTTTGAATCCTCTTCCTTGACCACATTTCACACAACCAGATCAAATTCCTTAACTTGACTGGAAAAAGCTAAGGTTAAGTACTTTTTTTAAATACAGGCTTAACCCTCATCCATCACCTCCATTACCTGTTCACTTGATTGTGCAGACTCAGATTCAGTACAGAATCAGAATCATCATTCAGTTGGATATATACCATCCCTAAGGTTAGGGTTAGGGGTAGACCTCTGTATTCAACCCAAGTCCTGCCGTAGCATGGAATCTAATAGATCCTGGGCAAAGAAAACCTATGGGCTTTTAGCTATGCCTGAACAAAGTGATTTGCCTCACGTCACACCCCAGCCATGCTGGATATCAAAGATCTTCCTGTCTCAGTGGGGTATCCATTTTCCAGATTCTATAAGATTAACATCACCCTCCTGGTGGCAAATCTCATTACCCTTCCAGTCAGTCCTGGGGTGAGTTGGTTCCTTCTGACATTTTGCTCTCGGTTATCCAGGTGGTAAAATACCCCTGGCGGTCTGTGGTTCTATGAACACTAGATAACCTCCAAGGTTCCCTGTCACTGTGAACCAGCGCCAACCAGACGAGAAGTCAGCAAGAAGGTTATAGGGACAGAAAGCCACTGACAAGTTTTTTTTTTTTGACAGAACATTATCAAGTGGTCTCGGCATGTGTGCACACATCCCAGAAGGTATTCAGGTGTTCAAACACTGCCCCTGGTTGTTATGCGGTGTTCATAGAATCACAGTTACATATGTAACTTGTGTTATATGAAATAGGATAGAATTATAAGGCTGTGCCTAAAGTTTGGAAATGTCCATGTACTTCAGCACTGGTACCCATTTATGGTGCGCATGTATGAACATGAAAATAGCATCAGAGAACAAACATGAAGCCAGCCTATGTATGTATGTTCCAGACAAATATAATAACACACTGGTTGTACAAGACAAATAGATCTTGCTCTCACTGTTTTCACTGCTTTCTAAGTTGATATTTAGCTTTTTTTTTTTTAATTTGTGAAAACAAGGTGAGATCCTGCTTAAAAGAATAAGCTTCTCTTCCGCTCTATAAGGATGCCTAAAAAAGGAAAGGGAGGAAGTTGATATGTCGTCATATGAGACTGGGAGACTTCGCCTCATGGGCGGCCTGAAAGGACCCAGCTGCTGAATCAGTGAGTCACAGTCTCAGAGGAATGCAGTTCTCACTCCCACTCTTCATTAAAGTCTAAACAGATACACTGTTGACATTTGGCATGTCTTTGCACTGAATCAGTTAACAAAGATTTTGTCTGTTGTAATACTCATGAGTCCTCATGATAAGTTGTCTATTTGAAGTGATAGGGAGGAATAAATGGGAAAAAATGTGAGAAATGATGTATTTCTGGTAAGCACAGTGTGTCACAGAATAACCAAGCACTCTGACTTGGAGGTTATACAAAATATTAATATGTTGTGTGTGACATTACACAGTACTCAGTAGCCAAGGTGACAGTACAAACGAAGGCCTCTGCAATACTGCCTTAAGAAGAAACCTCTAGTGTAAAACCTGTAATAGGTACCAGGTTATGAGTTTAGCTTCAGGTTCATGTCCATCATACACTTGATTCATGTACCTCATTACCATACTGTATGTACTCATTTACCAAAATCTCACTCAATTGGAACAAACCTCATTTAAAATATTCACATGCCTTTGCTTCTTCTTTTTGCATTTTGTCATGCTTAGTACTGAAGCCCTGTATTGTCTAGTATGTTGTACAAAGCTCCTGAAGGCATAATATGAAGGACTTTCAAGGCAGTAGGTACTTCTTTAAACCTTCTAAGTGATTCAGTTGAAAAGCTGTGAGAATGTTTGGGATCCAAATGAGTGACCTTATCTGGAATCAGTAGTTACATTACTTTGACCATTTTAACTTTTTTTTTTTTTTTTTTTTTTTGTCCAATTCCCAGAAATTGTAAAACAGTGCGTGTATGGATTAGAGTGGGCTTAAACCAGAGGAAATGCCTTTGTTACATTTGATAACCAGTAGACAGATAGCTATGAAACACTGCCAGACTTGAGTTCCTTCTAAAGTCATCAGCATCTGTGCTTCTGGTCACCCATACAGCAGCTGTGTACTGTCTGGAGTAACAAATGTACATGGTATGAAGCAGCTTGTGAATATGGTCTAAGCTAAAGGTAACATGTCCACCAAAGCTGGCCCAGCAATAGCTTCCTCTCATCTCTTCTGAGATGAGAGGTACCCACTAACTTTTAGTTTCCTTGCTGACAGTACTACCCTTATTAGATATCTCTCACTGCACTAGTTACCTCTATGAACTTTTGAGTGTTGTTGCCAGGCACATCTCTCAATCTCCCTGCTGTGTCCCTTGGCACTATGTACTCTAAGTATTTCACATCCACCCCGTCTAGCCAATTGGGCCTGTGACTATAAGCTGCTAGTGTTGTTGAGTGGTTTTCTCATGGTATACGACATACTAGCTGCTAAGTTAGCTGGATTCTGCTAACTCACAACAGTGGGGTGGGAGTCGGGTTTCGGTGCACTCTGTGCACTCACCGAATGCACTTTTTTGCACAGTGTCAGTATGCCTCGATGCAAGAACTGCTCATTTTTTACTTTTAGGTCATGACGAGCAGGTCCCATGTTCCACCCCAGAGGTTCTAACTTCCTTGCAGAAGTCAGGGAGAGTTACACCCACAAGCCCCTTGCAGGTGCTTAAGCATGGTGCATATCTCATGGGGCAGACCCTAAAAAGTACCCCTCACATGAAAGACCACCAGCCCCCAGCCTTCTTGTGGCTCAGGGCTTTGGCTCTTCTGATCGCCAGTCTTCAGAATATTGCCATACTTGAGGGCAGGCTCCTATGTGCCGCACCAAGAAGCAAGACCTTTTTGTGACATGTCCACCCTCTTCACCCTTATTGAAAAGTGCTTATTAACACCAAAACAGACCACACAAATCAGTGGAGTGAAGCTAGATTTGCTGTGAATGCTAGCCATGCTGTCATACCTATACGTGGCAGTCTATTGAACATACATTGTCTATTTACTTTTATGCAGAGCTACCTTGTGATACTAGGAGAGGAGTGGAGTGGACTGGGAGATGCTTGGAAAGTTATATGCAGGGCAGGATATCATATGCTAGCAACCTTCTCTGACTGTGTGGCTGGAGAACAAATTATAAACTTAGAGCAAATGCTACACGTTTTTTTTTGGTTTGTCTCTTGGACACTGTGTTATCATAATACTATTTCAACAACCAAAAGGCTATGCCGACATGACTATTTGGTTTCATGATGATTTGTCAGGCGGGAGGTCGAAAGCCCTGCTGTTCCCTGTACTGTTTATCATTCTGAGGCTGCTATCGTTTCCTCTCGTGACTGATCTAAAGAGCATAATGTCTAGTGTGCTTAGACAGGCACAGCCAATCAAGTAAAATTAGATTTACCTACCACTTATTTTTAACCACTTTAAGCTTTCTTTTTAAGTACATAGCATGCTCGCTTTTCATGACTAAAATACTGTTTTCTAAAATAACATTTTGCACTGTTTGCACTGTCTGAAAGAGAACTTCATAGCTAAACAGAGAATGAATCCAAACGCAATTTCCATCCAACTCCTGTTTTTATGTGGAAGCTGGGGAATGGAAAAGCCATTCTGAGCCAAGACCTGCCTGAAAGACCAGCATGCAGAAAAACAGCAGTTGCATGAAGAACTGAACTTCTTTCCAAAACATTACATGTGACACGAACAACGCACAGGACCATCCAGACACATCTGTGATAGTTTGCTATTAGTTCATTAGGAACTCATTAAAAAGACTCTGGAATAAAAACGAAAATGAAAAGTTATGATGTGTTAACTGTGCTATTGTCTGGTGGGATTGCGTTCATGTTTCTAAAATATTTGTTGTACTTTTAAACTAACATGCTATAATATCAATTAAATTCCAGATACCATTGTAGAAGTGGACAGACCTTTATAATGATTATACCAATGAATGAGTCTACTTTATATAACATTCATTCACTGAGTCATCTTAAGTAATCACTGTGTCCTGGTGATGGATCTGGAGCCTATCCTGGGAACACGGGGCATGACGCAGTGCTAAAAGTTTGTTAAAAAATAGTCACCAACTCTGTTCCTAGAGGTTCACAGTTCCTACAGAATTCACATTGAGCCCTAATTAATCACCCTTATTCCAAACTCTGACCCATAATTAAACACCTTAACTGGCTGGAACGGGCTGGAAATGAATTCTGTAGGAATGTTGTATGCAATTTACTAGATCTCCTCCTGAGAAAAGTAATGATTATTTGGAATATACTGTGTTTAATTATAAATGCTTTATTATATCAAATTTTCTGACTACTTCCATCAGCTGACAACTGGGGAAAAGACATTTGAGAGAGGAAAAATATGAATAATGAGGATATTTTCAGAACACATTTGGCTGTTTTGATATGGATATTTTCATTCCAGGCTGCCTTAGAGGAATAATCATGAACACTTTTCCATATCAGGTATTACAAATGCACAATTTCTAGCCATACTAGATCTGCTGCAATTTTAAGATATACTGCAAAGAGGATAAAGTAAAGACTATCATTCATAACTTTTGCTCTGTGTCCACACAAAGATTCCAGGGCCCCCAGTGACATTAAGTGATTCAGCAGAAGCTAACTGCTTGTCTGCAGCCCTGTGTTTGCAAAGAAGCATGCCACTAACACTTCACATGATCAAATGGAAATTGGGATCAGATCCCAATAAGTGCTCTTCTCTTTTAGGTACAAGAGCAATGGAAAGTGTTCTCCATATGACCATGTGTGAATGCCATTCTATAAACCCCAAGGGAGATTACAAAACATATGCATGGCTGGACCGTACAGTGAGAAAAGCAGCCTGACAAACTATAGATTTAAAATTATAACAAGTAGCAAATGTAACCCTTATATATGTGTGGTCACAATGTGTCATTTCTTATTTATTTCCTTATTATTTCCCCCATCCATCTACTGCATAATTCTAAGATGTTAAGTATACTAGTTGTAACCACTAGAGGGAGCACTGCTGGCACTAGTTGATGAGTCAACACTTCACTTTGAATCATACAGTAAATGAAGGAAACCCTGTCACTAAAACAAATACTTCTACCGGCTAAACATTGCTGCTGTTTATACGGGTGGATAAATGTTGAAACCTGCAAAAATACTCTAGAAATAGTACAATAACATATGATGAAATGTCACCCAATGGTCTTCTGTTGCATTATAGACCAAAAAAAGTATCATTTAGAGCTGTGGTAATTTTTGCTATTGCAAGTAATGGACATGTTGTGTTGTCTATGCATTCAAGCCTATTGAAGATCCAGTAATGATTTATTTTTTAAATCAAAGCTCCTATTTATTTTCAGAGATAAAGCTTCAAATACCAAAGTTAAAGCCCCTGTCAACTTCATAATTAGCATCTTACTGTTAGCCATGTGGATGTTTCTCTTTGTTTGTTTGTTTTTCAGTTGTAAGATTTTAGATTTATTTACTGCTTTTTATTCTAGCTGATTTGAGTTCGAAAGGACATCAGTCCTACCAATGTGCCAATAAGAATTGGACATCTATTTACTCAGTTTTGCACCAGCACTGTAAACAGTTTGCTTATGTTATTGGGGTGACTCCATTGGAGGTGATGTACAGCAAACATATTTGTTGTTGGTAAATCTTGTTAAAGTTACACTACATGGCCAAAAGTTTGTGGACACCTGACCATCACCTGACCATCATATGTGGGCCTTCCCCAAACTGTCACCACAGAGTTGGAAGTACACAATTGTCTACAATGTCTTTGTATGCTGAGAGCATTAAGATTTCCCTTCACTGGAACTAAGGGACCCTGCCAAATTTTGTTCCAGCATAGTAATATAGATGCCATTTAAAATGACTTGCTCCTGTGCACTAAGTGAGGTCCATAAAGACATGGTTTGCCAAGGGTGGTGTGGAAGAACTTGAGTGGCCTGCACAGAGCCCTGAGATCAACCCCTCTGAATAATTTTGGTAGTAGTGTATAGTAGTAGTAGTAGTGTATAGTAGTAGTGTATATTTTATGGGAATTTAGGTTTCATGCTTCTTCAGTATGGAATCATTCCATAAAGTGCTTTTTCTACCCAAACTCCACTGAAACCAGACCAAAACCAAGCATTGGAGTTTAAAGTAAAAACATTGACAAATATATAATATAAAATATAGATAATGTTTAAAAATTATTTGTCAGAGAAGCAATGATTCTGGGAATTTTAGGTAAGGTGTTGAGTTCCTAGTACAGGAACCTCCTACAGACATGTTATGAGCACGTAACCAACTTATACTGAAATATACGGGGCCTGGGAAGCAGGTCATAGTTCAGTTTAGTCACTTAACTGCAATGTTAGTATGCCAAATATATGGGTGAGTTTTACTGCTGACCAAATAATTCTGCAATGCACAAGACAGTTGAAGGCTGCCAAGATTGCTCATCAGACTAAACAAGGAAAGTACTATGACTGATGATGCTTTGTAGGCTGTAAGCTCTATGATGGCAAAGAAGAATATTTCACCACTGAAGTACTTTGAAAACAAAAATTCAGCACTGGATAAATTGCAAGACTCTAAAGTACATTTGTCATGTTTAGATTTGGGAGGTACTTATAAAACCCAGGTACATTGAAAATGAAAGTAAACTCACATGTTTTTGACTAGATTTTCCCCCCAATTCTAACTTTTTTCAAAAATTGTAACACCTAACAAACAACTGAATGATTAAACAGAATCATAAGTAAATACGAATCATGAGAATGGTCATCACATTACACTTCTACTACATTCATTAAGCTAACCTGAGTTTTTTACTTTACTGAGACCTCTTTCAGCCCTTCACTTGGACACCTGAGTAGCAGCTTAGGAAATTTAGGACTTGGATGCAACAGTGATATGATTAAACTTAATTTGGACTCACACAGTCAAGCAAGCGCTTGTGATACCCCAGCCAACCTCTTTGTCATCTGCAAGACTTGTGACTATGCACCCAGTCATAGGAAACCTATCCTCGATGGTAGTCAGCAGACTTCTGATCACACACACCTGTTCATAAGCCAGACTCGCACACGTGGTGTGAAGTCTTGCTCTGGCTATCTTGTTTGTGACATTATAAACCATTGTAATTGCCTGCTTGTCTCACTGGTATTGACGCTTGCTTAGTCTATCAATTTCTTGTTTAGTCTTAACTATGCCTAGTCCTCCTGGTTGGTTTGTATTGGTTTCTTTTAAAAAACCCTGCACTTGAACCCTGTCTCTATGCCTGTCGTGATAAATCTATTTATCTTGTTTGAAAGATGCAAAATGCATTTCACAGGTAACTTTGTGTAATTTAAACCTTTGTAAAAACAAGTGTACTGCATCTTCCACAGCTTTAAGTGAATTACATGTGAAAATTCAATAATTAATATAAATTGTAAGTGCAGTGCAGAATTGTAGTATAGTGATGGTGTTTGTTCTCATACTGTACATCTTTAAAAAAAAGTTCAACCTTAAATCAAACGGTTAACATTAGTTTTTGCATGTCTAGATGTCTAGAAGAGACTCAGTGGTGGTATGAGACAGCCCAGAGAAAACTATAAAATATTTTAAGTATTTTTTTCCTCCTGAGAAGTTCTTTTGGGCATTTATGGACTGATTTATTTTTACTGACCCCAAAATCCTTACAGATCAAAAGATCAACAATCTGTATTCATAAAATATTCCCTAACTCATGATGATCCCTTTCCAACCTGAGGCACATACTTTCCCAGAGCTCTGGAGGAAAATAAAACATACCTTTGCTCATGAATCTTGCAAAAAATGGTGCAGTTATATTGCAAAATATTGAAAAGTTTATTAAATTTAAAATATTAAAAAATATTTAAAGGGTTTGTTTATTATTATATGAGAGTGAATCAAATAAAAAACTTCATTTTTCTATTTTGCGTTCTTTATTGCAAATAGGTGATACACGTTTATTGCAAACATATAATTTTTCTACATAATGGTTTTCAGTGCAAGTGTTCGAGCACTTTACGAGTGTCTGAATTCCTCTAGAAAATGATTAAATTCTAATTTATGTCGCCTTTTTCATTTTCTCTTGCGTTTGACTCACCCTTGTATTTATGCAGGTCCCCCATAATGTCACTGTACCTGCACAGTACTGGTACACAACACTGTACTTGCACAGTAGCAAATAACTTCTACAGCAGAATGAGTTAGAGCAACCAGACCACAGCTGGATTACAAAGAAACTGTACTTGTTTTGTATGTTTTTAATCAATTTTTTTTTTATTAAGTGAATAGTCTGGTCAGCGAGCAGACCAAAACTGGTCTCCACAGACCAATAAGTAAAGTGTGATAATTCGTTCCATATTTTTAACAAATTGATTTTGGGCTCTGATGGCTGTATTACATTTTAGCTGCAGTGATTTATTATTAAGTTTTCTTTTGCTATTGAACTTGAGATTGCTACATCTTCTTTTAATCAGTCTTTTTACACACCCTATAAATACATTTCCTAAAAGGACTATTATTTAGACAGGCTTGGTATTAAAATTTCACCATTATTCAGTGATCTGTATCAATGGAAAATTGATGCACAATTGTGCCAGTTGTGCCATGGTGGCACTTTGCAGCCGCACGGCTCCAGGGTCAAGCTCCTGAGCTCGGTTGCTGTCTGTGTAGAGTTTCACATATCCTCTCTGTGTTTGCATGGGTTTTCTCTCGGTTCCCCGGTCTTCTCCCACCTCTCAGATAGATTCCCCCTTGGGGTTTGCGTGCATGGTGCCATGTGATGGACTTGCGTCCCAGCCAGAGTGTATTCCTGCCTCGCATCCAGTGTTCCCAGAATAGACTTGTAAACTAATTCACATAGGCTTGGCTAAGAAAGTAGTGTGTTATTTCTATGATCAGTGTTCTGTTCCTAGCTGTCAAGTACACATGAGTCAACAAAAGTATGAGCTTTTATGTAGAACTGGAAGGCTTAGTTTCCCTGTTCCTGCTCTTCCTGTTACGGTATGTCAGATCCCTGGTTGGATGTCACACCAGAGCCGGAATCCACCAGAATCACCACTTCCCAGAACGCACCTCAGCCTACAAACTAAATAACTGTAAATGCTAATGTATTGTGGAAGCCATTATGTTGATTTATATCTCGAAGGATTTAGAAGTGCACTCCCAGCATGTGTTTTATTTCAGGATGTTACTGGTGAAGATTTACACTGCTAGTTAAATGCTTCTTTCATAGGTTTGCTAAATTGTAATCTACGAATCCTAATCTTTCAGTGATTGATGTATCATAACTTGAACAGAATTAAAAAAAAAACTTGTTTTTATAAGCGTGGTTTACAAAACCGTAATTCTCTGAAGAAACAAGAGAAGAGACTCAAGATTTATTTGTTTTGGTGACAGCCTTTGTTTTCAGGTATATTTTCAGATATCTTAGAATCATTTATTCCATGTAATCATTTGCATATTTTATGTCTATTAATCTTAATTAATAGGTGACAGTAGATGACAAACACAATTGAAAATGCTTTGATGTTTATTATGAATGTTAAGATAAAGATTTAAATAAAGTTGAATTTAAAAGGAATAAAAACGAGTCAGGTCCACATTGCAAATCTTTCCTATTAGGCCTTTTAAGAAACCACTTTCTAAAGGAGTCTGCAATGTATAACCTGAAGCTCAATGATTTTTGCAGGCACACTTCCCTTGCATGAGATTAGCAGTAAACTATTTCCTGTTACCTCCTCTTACTCATTAGAAGAACTAAGGGATTTGTTTTTAAAGCATTTACCTTTGCAACATTTGACAGGCATCCTTAATCAAAGTGAATTCCAGAAGTCCTTCCTAGTCTCTGTCAAAAACATATTCTCATGTTAGTACAAATAGGTCAGGGTCTAAGAATACTATCAAGCTAAAACTGTTACAGAGCAGTTAGTACAGCAAAAAAAAAAATCTTAACACAATTCTGTCTGTTTTCTATTTTCAAAATAAACTACACAAAGGATTCAGCAGCCATGTTTCTGCATTCAGTTTATGGTAATGTAATCACATATCTCCATCTGCTTTTTCTGTTTTTGTTCATCTTGGCTCATGGCACCAATGGCGCCTGGAAAACCTATATCCCTGCAGGAGGCCACACTTGACATTTTGCACATTGAACATCAGAGGTACAAAGCTGTGCTATATTACATCTCCCAATGGGAGAAAAGTCCAGAAAACCTTAAGTCACAAGCTACAACTGTCCATGAGGGAAAGCAACATAAACACGGCCAAGGAACTCAGCGCTCTATTTTGCCTGACGCAGCACTAGTGTGCAGGCCTCTTCCCATAGAAGCTTGTGGTGTAGTGAAGGCTGCAGTACAAAGGGTTTAAATGAATGAGTAGTGAGAGTAGAAATGAATGAGTAGTGAGAGTTTAAATGAATGAGTACCATTGTGAAGATATGGATCTCTTGAACTCTTGAACACCAGTGCTGAAGTTGTCTCTCATCTATCAGCCATTGGCTGTTGGCTTCCATTACTTCTCCTTTTTATCGGATCACAAAATGGAATATACAGTGAGATCTATAAATACTTGGATACTGACAAAGTTATTGTTATTTTAGCAGTCTACTACAATATTGGATTTGAAATTAAATAATGAATATGCAGACTTTCAGCTTTATTTCGAAGGTATTTATATCCAAATCAAGTGGTACAGGAATTACAACCTTTTTTGTACATAGCCTCCCAATTTCAGGTGCTCAAAAGTAATTGGACAAACTAACACTCATAAATAAGTTGTGTCATAGTGCTCATGAAAGGATCAGAATTTGATGGAAAGGACCATAGTGCTATCCTGTTTTGTGTGGTGGTGTTGGGAATATTTTTCTATCACTGATACCCACTGAATATTTCTAATCGTTGTTGATGAAAACGTTTGTCCCTTTATGGTTACTCGAATGGACACTTCCAACATAATAATGCACCATGATAAAGGGCATACTGAATGCAAACAAGGTTTCACTGCTTCATTCACTTGAACAGTCCATGGATCTTAACCTTATCCACATTGTATATTCCTGCATAACACATCTTGTAGAATCTAGTGTGAAGTGAAGTGACTTGTGGCCAAGTATGGTGACCCCATGCTCTGCATTTAACCCATCCAAGTGCGCACACACACAGTAGTGAACACACACCCGGAGCAGCGGGCAGCCTTTTTTTGCCGCGGCACCCAGGGAGCAGTTGGGGGTCTCACCTCAGTTATGAGAGAGCGCTGGTCATTCACTCCCCCCACCTACAATCCCTGCCAGACCCAAGACTCGAACCCACGACCTTCAGGTTCACCTTCGGGTTGCAAGTCTGACTCTCTATCCATTAGGCCACGACTGCCTCCAATCTATGGGTGTATACCAAAGAATGTGTAACGTGCTAATAGCTAGGTGTTGATTACAGAATTTGAAGCACATGGCATGAATGTTGTGAAGGTAATTGCTGTCTTCCAAAATGAACATACAGGTTGATGCCGAATGTTTATCACTAGTTATATTGGCAAATGTAGTTGCTCTCTGGAATTGCTTTTCCTCCAAGAAAGTATGGGATTTATAGAAGAATCTTTTATTTTAAAGAGAGGTTTTCATCACAGTTTTCACAGCAGATAGAGGGATATTCCTATATTACTTAATTCATTCATTCATTCATCTTCCATAACTGCTTTATCCTGGGCAGGGGTTCACACACCCATTCACTCCTATTTAAAGTACCAGCATGTTTTTGGACAGTGGGAAGGACCCAGAGGACCAGGAGGAATCCATACAGACACGTGGAGAACAGGCACCACTCCACACACACAGTAGCGTGAAGCTTTGAGGCCATGCTGCCCTGATTTTCAGTTCTAAAATATATTTTATAATTTCTTGCAGCCTAAGGGCAGAAATATGATTAAAAATTCATGGAATAAGAACAAGCATGGTTACATAATAGTTATTCAGGTTTTTGTATTATTTGTAGATTAGTTTTATCCCTAATACAGTTTTATTTCGATTATAGTTTGAAGGAACATATTCAGGGACAAAAATTGCTTGATTACTGTATAAGAAATACACCATATACTGTATGTAATTCATTATTAATTAAAAAACAATAAATAAGTAAATAAAAATATATACTTTACAAAAGGAAATATCTCATAATTAACAAAAAACAAATTGCATCAAATGTTTTAAAGATTCTATAAATTGTTACAGAATAAAATCCAACTTTGTTGTAGGGTTGTGAAAGCCAATGATTTAGGATAATGATCCAAATTTCAAACCGTGAGAGCACAATAAAGCAATGTATGTGATTGACTGATTAACAGAACTATCTGTTTCAGTCAGAATGCTATTGGAAGTATTGTTCTGAATGAATTTCAAAGTGTATGCACTGTGAGGTACATCATACAATATTTTAAACTATTATGGCATTTGAAATGTTTGAGACAAAAATCCTGTGTAAATAAGGATAATGCCATGTATCACTTTATACACACTAAACGTAAAAAAAAACACGACTCTGTCACTATAGAGATGGATATATTGTAACACTGAACTCTTAACTATGATTTTTGCATCCCATACGCTCACTTCCCCCAAAATCACCCCGTACCCCCACCCCCTTTTCTCTCAAAACAGCCTTATTTATTGCCTCAATTCTTTATTTCATGGATTCCATTAGGTCTTGGAAATGTTCCTTTGAGATTCTAGTCCATGTTGATATAATTGCATTACATAATTGCTGCAGATTTGCCAGCTGCACATTAATGCTGTGAATCTCGGGTTGTACCACAACCCAAAGATTCTCCACTGGATTCAGATCTGAAGGCTGGGTAGGTCATTGAAGTACACTAAACTCACTGTCATGTTCATAGAACCAGTTTGAAACAACTTGTGCTTTGTGACATGGCACATGCTTATGCTTAAAGTAGCCATTAGAAGATGAGTGGCCATAAAGGGATGCATAAGGTCAGCAACAATACTCAGGCTGTGGCATTCAAACCATGCTCAACTGGTATTAAGGGTCCCAGTGTGTTCCAAGAAAACATTCCCCACACCATTACACCACCACCAGCAGCCCAAACTGCTAACACAAGGCAGGTTGCGTCTATGGATTCATGCTGTTGAGGCCAAATTCTGAGGCAAGTTTTTTTTTTTTTTTCAATCTTCAACTATCTGTTGAGCCTGTGCCCACTGTAGCCTCAGATTCCTGTTATTGGCTGATGGACGTGGAATGTTGAAGTCCATCCACCTCAGGGTTCTACATGTTTTCTGCTCACCATGGTTATAAAGAGTGGTTATTTGCTTTACCATAGCCTTCTGCTCTGACCTCTCTCATCAACAATGTGTGTGTTTGTGTGTGTGCCGCGTATAAGACTTTGCTCAGAATTGCTAATGTAGAAAATGTATAAAACATAACACAATACAAATTTTGTCTTACTATTTTTCTTTCTGAAAGAAGATATCTGAATCTTTTGCTTTTAGTCTATTTTATAATAATAGTCTTTCACCAAAAGATGACCACATGAATACATTATTTCTTACCTATTATTGTACAAATTGTATTTGATCCCATATAAACATGTACCACTGTCCACTGTGTAATGTGTTGAGTCATCCTCTTCTGAAGGATACAGGGAAGTCTATGGTCTGCACTTCACAGAGGAGCATGCAGATTCCTAACCAGTGAACAAGCACTGGATGCTATGATAGTCAGCTTTTACTTATTTTTAAGAACATGTTGATTAATTCTTTGGAAACAATAAGAAGATATTGGGAAAGAATACGCTAAAAACAAGTTTTTTTCAACATAACCACACATGTTTCTACATAACTTTATTAAATAATATCTTAGTGTTAGTACTGACAATAAACATAATAATAATAATAAGCAGATCCTCTGAATGTTCACAAAGTCTCTTTGGTGTATTGATTATTAAACATGTAACACAGCAGGTTTACGAATCCTTCTGACACTGATTAGGAAGTTAACTAGGTTTGTAATGTAAAACAAATGGTAATCTCTTGAGATTCAAACTGTATGTATTGCACTGTAGCTTTACCCTAAATGCACAGGCACAAATGCGTAAATCTGTCCTCAAGCATGGTTTAAAATAGAAAGAGGCAGATGGAGAAAGTGAGGAGATTCCGGACAGCACACTTTTTTGAGGGAAAAGATGAAAGTGAGCCAGGAATACAAAGCATTCCACAAGTTTTTCCATCTTCCAGTAAAGAGTCTGGTTAAGCGCCTGAGTAGCTGACACATGTTTCCTGTGTTATCTGTTTCCTCTGTTGCCTATAAAAAAACAAATCTAATTATCAGAGTCTTGAGTTTTCCATTAATGGACATTACTCTTGTTTCTGTATTCATAGCTTTTATTTGAATAAAAAATTCCCTCTAAATATATAGTATCATTATATAACAAATGTGGTTTGCATTAATTTCAACAAAACACTTTTTACATCAGGCAAATGTTTTACATTAGTCTTTTAAACGATGCTTTCAATTCTGTGTTAATCAGAGTAGTCCTGTGTTGTTTTATGGTCATGGAGGAGCATTGTTTTGTTTCACTGAGTACAATAAAGCCGCTTGACTTGACGTGGAACTTGGAAAAAGGACCTAATCGTCACATAAAGCCATATTTCTATCAAATGCTGTTTGTCACATGGTCATCACAACATTATTATAAGATATAACAAGTAATTTTGAACAATCACTTAAAAATGATAAAGCCGTTGTCAGTAGCAGCCCAGTGTTTAAGATTCTGTAGCAGTGTTAAGATAGTTTTGAGTTCAGATCCCAAAACTGAAGTAATTGCAAATATCGCTGACAGTATACATGTTGTGCTGCTTTTAATTAAGAGTGACTAATGAATGCAATGCAGATAACTCTAAAGTTATCATTATCCATATAATATATGGCCAAAAGTTTATGGACACCTGATCATCACACCTATATGTACTTGCTGAACATCCCATTCCAGAGTTAACCCCCCTTTGCTGTTATAACAACCCCACTCTTATAGGAAGGCTTTTGACTAGATTTTGGAGTGTAGCTGTGGGGATTTGTTCATTCAGCCATATAGGCGTTAGTCAGGTCAGGCACTGATATAGGGCGAGGAGGCCTGCACATAGTCTGTGTTCCAGTTAATCCCAAAGGTATTGGTCAGGGCTCTATGCAGGCCACTCAAGTTCTTCCACTCAAGCCTTGGGAAACCATGTCTTCATGGACCTCGCTTTGTGCACAGGAGCATTGTCATGCTGGAACATGTTTGGGCCTCTTAGTCCAGTGAAGGGAAATTGTAATGCTACAGCATACAAAGACATCCTATACAATTCTGTGCTTCCAGCTTTGTGGCAACAGTTTGGGGAAGATCCAAACATGAGTTTGATGGTCAGGTGTCCCCAAACCTTTGACCATAGAGTACAAGGCCAGATTTTAATTATTTCCTGAATGCTTTTAATGTCCTCATTTACAATCGATGTGCTGTTTGATCGCTGTTACAACCGTTCGTGCTCTTCACCAAGATGACCCTCAAATGTTGCCAGTGTGCTACAAAACAAAAACATAACTAGCAGAAGTTCATTAGCTCGTTAAAAATTATCATGTTAAATGTCTGTTACAGAGGCTGTTATTATTAATACAAATGCAATTATTCATAATAGTTTCATATTTATCCTCATTTTAAAATGCAATATTTGGATCATGACTGATGTGCTCTTTTTTCCCCTAACTGAACTAAATATTGGCATTATATAATACTTTCTACATGTCTATGTATATGTTTCTTAGAAAGACATGAAAGCATTTGCTCAAACTATTGTAATCTTCTCAAGATGTGTAACACACGCAGTAATGCTTGTGCACTATTTTTCTTTTCATTTTGTGTACATGTGTCTGTGTGCTTCATACAATTAAAAAATACATTATAAAATGTCATATATATGCCTATGTAGTATGTCACTGCTAAAACAATCTTAGTGAATTTTGAAAAAAAAAAAAAAATCATCATGGCTGGAAACTTGAGTTTGCCACAAAAAAATAATCATCTGCCAAAATTGACAAGGAGACTATTTTGTGTGTGAGTGTAAGATGACTTTGTTTTCACTGAGGACTTGTGACAGTTCAGTATATTTATTCTGCCTCCAACTATTTCCATTTGCACAAGCTATTTATTCAAGGCAAGTTCAGCTTCACTTGCTCTGAGGTCTTGGCATTCTCTCAACACCCCCCATGGCTCAAGCAGCAGTCAGGAAAAACAGAGAGACAGAGATTTTAATAGATTTTCAAGACAGAGAAGAACATTAACAGAAGCCATCATTTCTGTTCAAGCACCATCTTAGCTGTTTCTAGAGCCTCACTGCCCATCTCTTTTAGGGGTTTCAGTTGCAGGGTGGTTAGGGGTTAAAGAGAAATGAGACTAAAACAGGTTTTAACTAACTTAAAGAGTGGCCAGACCTGTGGCCAGACCAGCTAGTAAGCTCAGTGGCGATAATTTCTGTCTAAGCAAAGTTACATAATGTACAGCAAATTTGAGCACTTTAAGTTTAATTTGTTTATATAAGTTGAAATAGTATAATGCATTGATACTTGCACCATCCTGAAGGTCGGGAGGATGAGAGGAATCATAGCTATAAACCATATACATATGCCATATACACACCGTATACACACATATTTTGGTCTCATAGTGTATATCAGCCATTCAGCAGTCCTCATTCACAACCCTATACATTTTAAATTCTTTTGAAACACTAATTACCTCTTTTGAGTGCCCAACAATTAAAAAAAAAAAAACATTGCCATATGATAGATATAAGTTGATGTTCTATTGTGTCATCAGCACCCCATTTAGCTTGGCGGAGTTATTATATATTATATATTATATATTGTATATTGCACTTAGTGGTCAGAAATGGAAACTATAGCAAGTGCTAAAAGATGCCCCTGGGGCAGGAATCACTCTTTCCCCATGCTCACTCTATAAAGATTTTGTTTATGAGTTGGGCTAGGGCAGAGGACAGGACATTTATTAATATTATCTCTTAATCTTATCTGCCTATTACAGGGTTACTCTAAAAAAAAATCACTAGACACTAGCCTATAGCATAAGTCATGTGTTAGCCTCTTGACTTAATTTTATTTGAGGCTATATATATCATTATGAATGTCATTCTTCCTCACCAAAATCTATGGTCACATGACGTCCTGTGTGTAACACCAATATTACACCAATATTACTATTACCAATACACCAATATTTGCAATAAATACAGCCGGCATACAGCAATTGTTAACATTTTCACCTGGGTACATGTCGGACTACATGAGCATGATATGGAGCTATTCCTGCCATTGATGCTTGCATCATGTTGCTGCTGGTCTCACTAGACAAAGAACTATGCCCAGATGTTCAGTCATTAATTTTCCTTCCACTTTTTCTCCTGGTGGGGTTATGGTGAGAAATGCTTTAGCTTTAGAGGCCACAGATTCCAGCATCTTCTGGGGGATCTACAGGCTTTCTCAAGCTAACTATGAGTTATAATCTCTCAGTGGGTCCTGGGTTCACCCTAGTGTGTTCGTCCAATGGGATACAACTCATGCCTGATACAGCTCAGGTGGTCGCCAACAGGGGGCATCCTTGTAAGGTGCCTCAACCACCTCAACAAAAGACTGTCCTGGATTTGCCAAGCTCCTCATTCATTTCCACCACCTGTAGTCATGACCTTATTGGACATAAAGCTCCATCCAAAAACTGAGCTCCTGATTCACCACCACAGAACACTACAGCTTCCAAGGTACTTCCAAGGCAATGGTCTCTCCAACTCTTTTCCAGAAGAGAGCCATGGCCTTGGACTTTTTGTACCTTTCATAGGGATCTTTAAGATTGCTCTTTGTGCACTGTACCATGGCATGGCATCTCTTTGTGGCCAGTAATAGGCTTATTACTAATTTTCTACAGGGGGCTGTAATAGTCTATGCATGATGATAGACATCATCACCTTGGATGACCAATCTCTACTGTGACATGCCATTCTCCTCCTCTCGCCAAATTTAGATATGTGCTTTTACAAGAAGACTGATGCTACCTGGTTGTCACCATGCACTTCCTCCTTTCCAGATCCTTTCCAGTGGTGTGAGTCTGATAGGTATCTCCAGGCACCTTTCAGGTCAGTTATAAGGTGAGTCTTGTTCCTCATTGTTGGTATACGTTACACACTGGCCCTGCTGATTGAGAGGGTGTAATGTACTTATCTATGAATGACATGTAACTGTGATCCTATGAACTCCAGATCAGTTTTTTTGGTGTCTCTGAAATCTTGACCTAAATATGAATAAATGTGGTACTTGTATTCTTACCTCTTTTGGCTGATGCTTTTACCCACAGGGATTTACAATGTAGACAGAATAAAATATAACAGATACCAAATGAAAATTTTCTATACTATTCAGTTTGCAATGTGTCAGGCTGCAGAGACAGCATCAGTTGCAGAGAGTGCTTTTATTAACAACACCTGGCAATAGCAAACAAATCTGAATCACTAGGCAAATGTCAAAAACAGAGAACAGGCAGTGGGTCAGGTGATTTGCTAACAGTTTATCAAAGGTCAAGGCAAAAATCCAGAAACAAGAGAACACACAAAGGTCAAAACCAGAAACAACAAACAGGAATAGAAGGCTTGGTACGTCAGGGTAATATACAGAGCTGACCGCATATTTCACAAGGTGAAAGAGCCATGAGGGTTCTTATATGTTTGTGTAGGTGATTGAATCCAGGCGTGTGCAAGTATTTCGGGTGACTGTGGACGTTACAATGAGCATGGCGTGTAGGTATTGTAGTCCAAGGTGTCCATGTTAATAGGCAGATTATGAGAAGTGGAGTTCAGTGCAGATTCTGGTGTGGACATGACACAGTGTTATCAGACATATACTGACTACTTGCTAGTCTACTTTTATTAAACTAGGAATTCAGAATGTAAATAATATGGCATGGTCAACAAATGAAGATAGCACAGCTGATTAAAGAAATCAAGCTTCCTTTATATCCAATTTGTTTACTAATGTTTGTGCATGCACAGAACTCCAACAATTCAAGCACAGTTACTGTGCTGTTCTTGTAGGTGACAAATTCTCTAACACTACATACAGATCAGTGATAGATTAAAGGGAAAAAAAACAACATAAAGTGTCTTAGTAAAGTGTAAACCACTTTGGAGTAGAGTTCCTCTGGAACTCTTCCAAAAGATATTCCCAATTGGTGTTTGAATGATGGTGATTTAGAGGACTGTGCAAAATTTCACATAGGTGTTTAATTGGGTTCACATCTGAAGAATGCAAAGGCCATAGAATTGATTTACATAAATTTTATACTTTCAGACCATTCTGTGACCCATCATGCCCTGTGGATGGGGGCATTGTCATCCTGGAGGAAATCACTTACACCGAGATAAAAATGTTTTATCATAAGATAAAGGTGATCAGTCAGAATTAATTTGTATTGATTTACAGTGACCCTTCCCTATAAGGGGACAAGTGCACTCCATTCCAGCAAACCACTCCAGCAAATGCCCCAGACAGTAAAACAGAGCCACAGAATTTCCTTTAATTTGTCATCCATCTGTATATGGTGGCTGTAGTAAACGGGAAAACTAAAGTTTGTTACACTGTAACAATTAAAAAATATATATGTACTTGAAATCGTAAAATTATTCTGAATTCTGAATGTGGAACGTCATTTAATTGTAGAGTATAGGACAGACACAAAGAGAAATATAACATTAGAAAAAAAACTGATTAGAATCATTTATAGTCACATATAGGTTCTAGTTAAATTCAATCCAATGGTAACCCAGTTTTAAGCCTCCTGAAGTCTATTTCTTGTGCTTCTAAAGGCAGTCTTTTTCAGGTCAGAATAAAAAAGTGAACCAGAAGTGTACAAGTTTACTGCACAATTTATGAAGAAAGACTGAATAAAACATAATAATGGTTAAAGTATTTATCACCAGTTATGATCCTGACAGCTAAAATATAAATAGCATCCTAAAAGAATGTTGCTTTCATAACCCTTTTTCTACAGGACACTAAAAAAAAAGGTTTGATTATTTTTTAAATTACAGATAGCTTAAATCACCAACAATTCCACTCTTACATATACTATATAAAGAGGGGCTCTAAAGTGGTACATTGAGGAATGAAGTTCCTTGTAGACAGATGGCTTTATATGGCCTAAATGACTTTTTACAAAGCTGGAACCATCATTCTGGCACATCATTATGTTTGGAATTGATTGATGTGTAGTAGTGGGTGGTTCACAAACACAAACAGTGGAGCGTTGCAGAAAAGAAGAAGTTGCTATACCTCCATTAGCCTTTGCCCTAGTGCCTTAGTTTATCACTTTCCCCAGCTTTCAGCCTTAAGAATGCTTCATGAAAGCTTTATGGACCACCATGTAATAATAACAGACATAAGACTAATAGGCTCAGAAAACCTGCTGGAAAGGTATCAACTCAATGAAAGAAAAGATGTAGCCAATATAACAACCTGTTTAGCTTTGATACAAGTTTTCAAATCAAACACAGAGCAAATTACTGGTCAGTGTGTGGATTATAATGGTTGTATTTTGGTTGCATTGCACTTGTTAAAAAACAGATTCATACAGCATCCTGTAAATTTATATTTTATATAATAAGTTTATTCTAAATTGTATGTTGATTTAAAAAATTTTTTTCTTTAATTTGTAAGAAAAACAGACAAAAAGAAAAACCCTATAAACTGTTAAAAAATTTTTTGGAGCAGTTTACAGTGAACTATATTGTAAAGGCAGAATAAAAGTCTTAAACCCTACAGTACTAACTAGACTACTGATGTGAGCCATTAACTATGATTAACTATTGTTCAGTTGTTTCCAGTTGGACAGATAAAAATACTGCAGGTATTCGTTTCATACAAGGAATTTTGCTATGTAATACTGAAGTCCATCTGCAGTGTGAGACTCACATCTGTCATTATTGGACAAGCTCCAGTTTGGTGTAAGACAGGATTAAAATCGTATTGGGTGTTTTGGTATGCTCCACTCCTACCTCTGACCATAAATGGAGATACCATATGAGATTTTATGAAATGCAAAAGCACTAGTCATATTATTGCAGTACATTTACTTGCAAAATGTTCCAGTTATCCACTGGATTCCTTTTCCATAACACATTAATATTGCAGTATGGCTCTACTCATAGGATTTGAGAACATTCAGATCCTATGATTACTATATAGATGGGCAAGAATCAGTAACCAGTGAAAGGGTTTACATTTGGACACAACTTAATACAAAAACTGAAGAAATATCTCATCCTTCCAAAGGCATATTCAGACTCACCCAGTATCATGGTCTAACAATGAGATTAAGATGAATCCCGAGTATCCAGTGGGAAACTGTATTTGTGAATTGGGAAACCTATACAGTGTAAGGGTTTGTCTACAAATGGACATTAAACTTAAACTTTTATTACATAATACATCATTTTTTGTTATGCAACTTATAAAAATCTTTGATATGTTGTGGTTTTTTGTCATACTCTAATAATCACAACATAGGCTTTTATTTTTTACCGCATGAAAATGCAGTCCTGCTAACTGCTTTCTCCATCGTATTACTGTGACAACAAATGAACTAGCAGCCTCCTGCACCATGATTCCTGTTACAGTGTTATACACTACACATCCACCAGGACACATTAATACAACACAAACAAAATGTGTCTTTTCAACATGGTTTCATAATTTAAAAAGCAACACTTAATAAAGGTATCACTTTACTTAAATGCTATATGACATTCACATAAACACTTCCATAGACATTTAACATAAACCTACATACACATTTACTCTAAAGGCTTATTCCAATAGGTGTCAGCTGTTATAAGACTGCTTTTGTCAAATGATGTCAAGACAAAGCTTAACATGATAAAAGGATAAAGTTTATAACATTTAACATTAGCAGGACTGTAAGCTTATAAGTAAGTTTATAAGTAAGCTTATACACTTAGACCATGTACATAAGTGTATATTAGAGTAACATTATGGTTGTAATTTGACATGTCAAAACCAAACCAAAAATTTTGTTATGATATTTGTTAAAACCTACACTACAGTGGATATAAAAAGTCTACACACCCCTGTTAAAATGGCAGTTTTTTGTGAAGTAAAATAAAAATGACACTAAGATAAATCGTGTCAGATCTTTTCCCACCTTTATGTGAACTTTCAAAGTATACAAATAAAGTGAAATACAATCAGGAACCTTTTAGGGGGGAAAATATACAATAACTTAGTTGTATACATGTGCATCCCCCTAAACTAACACTTTGTTGAAGCACCTTTTGATTTTATTACACCACTCAGTCTTTTTGGGTAAGAGTCTATCAGCATAGCACATCTTGACTTATCAATATTTTCCCACTCTTTCTAGCATAAACATTCTAGATCCATCAAATTATACAGGCATCTCCTGTG
Source organism: Pangasianodon hypophthalmus (assembly GCF_027358585.1). Taxonomy (NCBI): domain Eukaryota; kingdom Metazoa; phylum Chordata; class Actinopteri; order Siluriformes; family Pangasiidae; genus Pangasianodon; species Pangasianodon hypophthalmus. Next base: position 20,727,602 of record NC_069719.1, on the reverse strand, counting down.
CACAGCCTGCTTCAGGTCACAGATTTTTAATTGGATTCAGGTCTGGGCTCTGGCTAGGCCATTCAAAACATTGATCTTCTTTGGGTTAAGCCATTCCTTTGTTGATTTGGATGTATGCTTTGGGTCATTGTCATGCTGAAAGGTGAAATTCCTTTTCATCTTCAGCTTACTAGCAGATGTCTGAATGTTTTGCACTAAAATCGACTGGTATTTGCAGCTATTCATGATTCCCTCCACCTTGATAAAAGCCCCACTTCTGGCTGAAGAAAAGCAGCCCTAAAGATTGATGCTGCCACCACCATGCTTCACCGTGGGTATGGTGTTCCATTGGTGATGTGCTTTTTTTTTGCCCCAAACATACCTTTTGGAATTATGGAATTATTATACCTTTAGGAATTGGCCTCATCAGACCATAACACATTTTGCCACATGGTTTAGGGTGATTTAGTTGGGCTTGGATGGTTTTTTGTGAGAAAGGTCTCCGTCTCGCCACCCTACCACATAGTCCAGACATGTGAAGAATAAGAGAGATTGTTGTAACATGCAGAGAGTAATCAGTACTTGTCAGATATTCCTGCAGCTCCTTTAATGTCGCTGTAGGTCTCTTGGCAGCCTCCCTGGTAAGTTTTTGTCTTGTCCTTTTGGAGGGATGTCCTATTCTTGGTGATGTCACTGTGGTGCTCCATTTTCTTCACTTGTTGATGATGGCCTTCACGGTGTTCCATGGTACATCTAATGTTTTGGAAATTCTTTTGTACCCCTCTCCTGAACGATAGTTTTCAACAAGTGAGATACCATGCATGTTTTGTAAGCACTTTGCAGACCATGCCATCAGCAGTCCAAAGAGACCAAGAAGATGTGAAGAAAATTCTACAGAAAAAGCTGGCCTTTATTTGGTGTTAATCAGAATAATTTCATGATTAAACTTAGTTTAATTTTTTTTACTTCACAAAATTCTGCCATTTTAACATGGGTGTGTAGACTTTTTATATCCATTGTATGTAACAGTATTGTGAAATCAGGATTTAATGTTGATGCTTCCACCAAGTGCCATATTCAGGAGACAATTTTGAAAGTGCTCACCTTTGTTCACTTTTTCTAGTTAATCTCACTTGGCAAGCTATGTCATATTGTCACGAGTATGTGACTCGAATATCAGAGGTACACTAAGCAAACATAATCTTATGTCAGTTAAAATCTGGTACTTGTCTGGTAATGTCACAATACAACCTTATGTGAATAGAAATGTGGTACTTATAATGTCAATTTGTAAAGAAAATGAATGAAATGAGTGTTTATGACAGCTGAAAAATTGAAATAAACATTTATAAATATTTATGTCAGTTGTTACAAAGGATTTACCCAGATGTCTAGCCTTATGAACACTACACTTTTTATCCAAATAAATAACAGTTTAATTGGACCAAGTTGTAAGGAATGAACTGTAGGTGGTAATTTTACGTGGCATGGCGGCCAGTGGGTGGACTGGTGACTCTAGGTGTTTTTTGTTTTTTTATTTCCCCTCAGTGCTTTTGCCCTCGCTATACACGTTTACGCTGTCTCTGGTCTCTCTAGGACTACACAAGGAACTAGTATTTTATGAGTGAAATTTTTCCAAGACCTGAGACACAGCACCATTTAAGGCCAAAATAACTATCGAATTGTACAAAGGGATCAGTTCCAAAACTTTGTGCAATATATCAATATAAAGCAATACATAAACCTGTCATTTTTTCATCGTTGACAAGCTGTTAAAGTGTAAAACCTACTTACATTTCTGATTATATTCATAGGAACGCAGTCTATTGTCAAGCCATGAAAACTGCGACTTCTGGCAACACAAGGAGCCAAGAAAGCAACACAAAAAGTGATGCACGCTAACTGACTCACTGTATTTATCTAGATACCAAGCCCCAGGTCAGGATAAAAAGGCTGTTATCACCTGTCAGGAGGGAGATGCAGATCATGTTGAGGCTAGTAAATAGCCATAAGGCATAAGGTGTGCTGAAGAAAGTGAAATGGATTCTAATAAATAACAAAGGACTCATCTTACCAGTAATAGAGTCAGTATTCACTCATTGTTTATACTTAGTCATACCTGTGAGTCAGTATTGCTCATGCAAAAGAGGGACACTTGTAAGTTATGGAATATGCACCAAAGATAAACAGTACAGTTGAAATAAAACTGCAGAGGTGAAGTACTTCAATCCAGGGAAGTTCTAATAAACTCACTAGTTTTAACAGTGATATTAATTATTAGTGAAAAGAAAAATAACTCAGCATATTCCTAAAAATGTTATGTGAAATGTTTAAATTGGAATTAAGTGATTGCCTGAACTTTTAAAATCAGAAGTTTGTATGTTGAAATGTTGAAAATATCATTAATACTGTATATTAATAATATTATTCTACAAAAAAAAATCACATTCACGTAAGTTGTCTTGAATCACCATAAATTGAAAAACTTAAAAACTTAAAAACAAGCTCAATGCTCAGGTAAACCCTTCATTCATAACGGTTCACTGACCTTCACTAACTGCTTTATCATGATCAGGGTCATGGTGGATCTAGAGCCTAGGCACTGAGAATGAGGCAGGAATACACATCAACTCCCAATACCATGTACACACAATTTAGCACAATTTGTATGATTTAGCACAGCCAATCCACCTATTGGCATGATTTTGAGAGGTGGGAGGAAAATGGAGAACCCTGAGGAACCCACACAGAAAACAAGCAAATCTCCACACAGTCAGGGATCCCTGGAGCTGTGAGACTGCAACGCTACCCACTGCCCCACCATGCCACCCAAATTAACATATACTAGGCTCAGGCGTTGACTGCCACTTAATTCCCACAATTAGCTACAGGCTACAACTCAACAGTCATACTGCAGTGTTAGATGTGATCCGAAAGAGAAATTTCCACCAATTTTGTAGGTATGGCAAAACATACACCGATCAGCCATAACACTGATTATCCCTATACAGTGGCACCTCTCAAGGAGTGGGATATATTAGGCAGCAGGTGAACAGTCAGTTCTCAAAGTTGATGTGTTGAAAGCAGGAAAAATGGGCAAGCTTAATGATCTGTGATGGTTAGACGACTGGGTCAGAGCATCTCCAAAATCACAGGTCTTGTGGGGTGTGCCCGGTATGCAGTGGTTAGTACCTACCAAAAGTGGTCCAACGAAGGATAACCAGTGAACCGGCGACAGGGTCATGGGCGCCCAAGGCTCACTGATGCGCGTGGGGAGCGAAAGCTAGCCCGTCTGTTCTGATCCAACAGGAGAGCTACTGTAGCACAAACTGCTGAAAAAGTTAATGCTGGTTATGATAGAAAGGTGTCAGAACACACTGTGCATTGCAGCTTGCTGCGTGTGGGGCTGTGTAGCTGCAGACCTGTCAGAGTGCCCATGCTGACCCCTGTCCACCACCAAAAACACTTCAATGGGCATGTGAGCATCAGAACTGGACCATGGAGCAATGGAAGAAGGTGACATGGTCTGATGAATCATGTTTTACATCATGTTGACGGCCGGGTGCATGTGGCATGTGCGTCGCTTACCTGGGGAAGAGATGGCACCAGGTTGCACTATGGGAAGAAGGAAAGACAGCGGAGACAGTGTGCTGCTCTGGGCAATGTTCGGCTGGGAAACCTTGGGTCCTGGGATTCATGTGGATGTTACTTTGACACGTACCACCTTGTGGAGTCCATGCCTCAACAGGTCAGAGCTGTTTTGGCGGCACAAGGGGGACCTACACAATATTAGGCAGGTGGTTTTAATGTTATGGCTGATCGGTGTATATTGTCCTGCTACTTATGGCCCAAAAGTGCATGCTTATCAGGGTGAGGGCTGCTTATTCCTTTTGATCACTTTGTTTTTGAATTTGTTGGAAAGTGTATAAAGCCTGGAATGAGAGCCTATGTAGACAGTAGTTATACAGGGAATACCACCTCGTACCATTTAAGCCAAAGATCCCAATTTCCACAATTGAGAATTGGTTTACAAATAAATTCAGTGCCATTTTTATTGTACAATTATAAGGTGGCTTTTGCAATAATTTCACCTCAGAAACTGACTGAATTGACCTAATTCCCTTGGTCTAATTCCCTTCTTGTACAGCTCTCTGGAGTTTGTGGAGTGAACAACTATGTCATATGCCATAGTCTGACATTTTTATACATTTAATTACATTTATTTAAATTTTACCACAAACCTAGCTACAATAATATTCAAACAGAATTTAGGTCAGGTTTTCTGAAAGAACTGAAAAGAAACAGACTTCATTTGAGGTCTGCAATGAATTATTCTGAACAGAAAGACTTGTTTTGACCATGGTGCAGTATTTCTGAGCTGTCGGAGAATTAGCAGCCAACATTTGTCTGCTATCCAAACAGGGAGGGTGGGCAAGGAAGCTGCTCCTAACCTAATCTGGCAAGTTGTTATGCCCAACCATGCTTCTGTAAATGCTGAAGTCATGGACACGTCTCTACATACCTGCATTTACGTTTCACTGTGATTTTTCCAGAAACGATGACGATACTGGCCAGTAACTGCACACACACACACACACACACACACACACATACACGCACACACATATTCATCTTCATCTGTGGAGCTGTACAGAAGAGTGTTTTAAGATTTAATACCAAGCAGGGGAATGGTCTTTCTCAGAGTACTGTATAGCAGGCTGATGACTGCTAGGGCTTTGTTTTTCGGCACATTTCTACTGTCAGCTACTGTGCTCTTTGGGAATTAAGGAACATGCTGTTCTAGACAACCTGTTAACAATCTCCCCCTTTCATCTACAGCATCTTTGTGAATGGTCATATGCCCTCAATGCACTTTTTTGAATTAAATATGTAATTCACATGCAGTCCCCTCTGTAAATATTGGAATGGCAAGGCCAATTCTTTTGTTTTTGCTATACACCGAAGACAATTGGGTTTGAGATCAAAAGATGAAAACAATAGTTCAGAATCTCAGCTTTCATTTCCTGATATTTACATCTCGATATATTAAATAACTTAGAAGAAAAGCCTGGAAATGCATGGCATCTAGGGAAAGCATGGCACCTTTGGTGTCAGACCATCCAATTTTTAGGTAAGCAAAAGTATAGGAACAGATAGTCTTAAAGTAAATTGAAGTAAATAACACTTAATATTTGGTTGCATATCCCTTGCTTGCAATAATTACATCAAGCCAGCTGCACACTGACGTCACCAAACTGTTGCATTCTTCTTTTCTGATGCATTTCCAGGCTTTTACTGCAGATTCTTTTAGTTATTGTTGTCGTTGTTGTTTTGTTTTCCCCTCAGTCTTCTCTTCAGGAGGTGAAATGCATGCTCAGTCAAGGTCTGATGATTGACTTGGCCAGTCTAAAACCTTCCACTTTTTTCCCCTGATGAAGTCCCTTGTTATGTTGGCAGTGTGTTTTGGGTTATTGTCTTACTGCATGATGAAGTTCCTCTCAATTAGATTGGATGTATTTCTCTGTATTGGAAGACAGAATGTTTCTGGAGACTTCTGAATACATTCTGCTACTCCCATCATGAGTTACATCATCAATAAAGATTAGTGAGCCCAAGCCATGACACTACCTCCACCGTGCTTGACCGATGTGCTCATATGTTTTGGATCATGAGCAGATCCTTTCTTTCTCCACACTTTGGCCTTTCACTTTGGTATTGGTTAATCTCGGTTCCAGAACTTTTGTGACTCATGTCTGTATTTCTTTGCGAATTCCAATCTGATGCTTACTGCTGATGAGTGGTTTGCATCTTGTGGTATGGCCTCTATAAGTCTTCTTTGAATGGTGGATTGTGAGTCCTTCACCCCTGCACTGTGGAGCTTGTTGGTGATGTCACTGACTGTTGTTTTAGGTTTTTCTTCACAGCTCTCACAATGTTTCTGTCATCAACTGCTGTTGTTTTCCTAGCCAGCCTGTTCGAAGTCTGGTTGTTAGTACCAGTTAGACCAGTGTTCTCTTTCTTTTTCAGGACATTCCAAATTGTTGTATTGGGTACGTCCAGTGCTTGTGCAATGGCTCTGATCAATTTTCCCTCTTTTCTCAGCTTCAGAATGGCTTGCTTTTCTCCCAAGATTTCCAAGAATTCCAGTTTTACATTCCAAATTTCCTTCAGTAGTAGAAATGAATTTAAAAATGAAGTCAGGGGGATGTTAAGTGTTTGAAATGTGCCCTTAAATGTCAATTTAAAGTGACCTGGCCTGTAAAATCCTCCTCAAAATATCTTACATTTATTACAATATCATACCATATATATATATATATATATATATATATATATATATATATATATATATATATATATTTTTTTTTTTTTTTTTTACTTTTTTTATTTTTTTTTAAATTAATAAAAGGGTGAAACTTGAGTTTAAGGACATATGTTGTACTTATTTGCTATCGGGAAGCATATGTTTGATTAAATTTGACTGAATTAAATGAATACAACTAAATCTGGCCATAAGGTATCTACAGTATACTTAGGTTCATATTATTGAACCTGTAACATTCATCATGGGGTTTCTCAATCATTAATACACTTGATATCCTGATTAGGGCTGAGATTAATCCCAGGAACACACATATAAATACCGATATGTGATATGGGATTTTTTAAAAACATACAACAGTAGAAATAAAGCATGTTACTGTGTAGGACATTTCACCTAATGTGTTATGATTACTATATACATTAGTAAAGGTTTATAAGCTTTATTCACAAAAGTTTAAAGGTTTATTCATATATATATATATATATATATATATATATATATATATATATATATATATATATATATATATTGTAAAGGTTTAAAAGTTCTGCCTATTTACAGAGGAAAGTCTTTATAGCTGAAGCCCAGTAGACTCTCTAGTGGACATATGGTGCATTTCTGAAGCCTTTATTATATAATAAGCAGTACAGTTACATGGATTTGAAACTGGGATTCAGCCTAAACATGTTGTAAATACAATAATCATATATATGTTTTGATCATGTTATTAAAAACTTTATGACACTGCATTCAGCAAGGTTTCTAAATTATAAATGCTACCTAATACTGAATGAAATTCAAAATCAGGCATAAATATGAGAGTTTATGACGATCATAAAACTGACTGTGACATTTTATTCTTTCGACAGGAAACGTGGGTTTGGCCTGAGCGCGTCTTTAAAATATTTATCCGCTGATGGAAAGTGCGACGGAATGCATATTTTCCTCGCTTATTACCCGCACTGGTGACGTAAGCTGTAAGTCCGGCCCCCTTCCCCCTAACAGCGTCTGATTGGCTGAGACGGCATTTTAGGAATGTCTAGAAATTGGTTAAATAGCCTTTGCTCTGTACTGAAGTCTGTAGTAAAGGCTGAGATCTGAACTTCATAAGAAACGACAGTATGAATGAATAGACTACCGAGCCTGCTGGATAGAGTTTTCAGGAAATACTTAAACAGTAACTGTGTACTGAAATAAACTTGTTGGATTTTAGGCTTTCGGAGTTCGAGATTCAGAAACAAAAGGATTTAAACAACACACTTTTATTCATCGTTTAGGGATATCTGTTCTTCAGGTGAGTAATCCAATGTAAAATGTACAATATATGACTGGAACTTTAAAAATAATAATAATAATAATAATAATGATCTGCTCTGATCATGGTATATGTGTCCAGGAATGTATTAGAACATCTGTTTTAAATAATGGATCTATAAACATATTGTTTGTTCTCAGTGCAGCCAGCTGTGTTGAGGTCTGAGCATAATGTTGACCACATTGTGTTTACTGCTGATGCTGTGGAGTTCACAAGGCAGCGTAATAACAGGTGAGAACTAAAACGGACATTTCTTTATGCACTACTTGCTGAAATGTGATGATCAGGTGACGGAGCTGTCCAGGCGTCTCACTAGGAGCCTCCAGGTCACTGACTGCGTGTTTCCCCTTTGCGTTTACAGAGAGCCGAGAAGACAATAGCGTGTATGACTTACTTGAGCTCTCCAAGGCACAGAAAAAACACCATGGAGTGAGCCTAGTGAAGGGACCCGACCCTTACAGCCCTGCTTACAAAATCCTCAACCCCAACCTGATCCCTGCCATCCCTGAGCGCTTCTTCAGGGATCTCATTTACTCCATCCAGGAGGAAAAAGGCTTCCTATTCGTGGCCAACCTCAAGCAAGCCAAGAAGACCAGGGGCAGCCTGTTCTCCGTGGAGAGGAGAGATGGCTCTGGTTCTGTTTTTGAGCTTGTCTCAAATGGGCCTGCCAATACTTTAGATCTGATTTATGCCACAGCAAGCGGGCACCACGAGATCTCAATCGAAGATGCACAGCTGGCCAGCGGCAGCTGGATGAACATCACCCTGTTTGTGCAGGAGGACCGTGCGCAGCTCTATATTGGTTGTGAAGAGATAAACACAAGCGAACTAGATGTGCCTATCCACCAGATTCTGACACAGGAGGTGGCTGACGTCTCTGTCCTTAGGATTGGAAAAGGAGCAGTGAAAAGCAGATTTATGGTAAGTGCTTCTCAACTTATATTCCTACAGTGTACTCCTCTAATAAGGCACTTAACAATGCTTGGTTAGGTTGGGTCATTTATTTTCCTCAGGGAGGACATTTTTACTCTTCTCCTTTGTTCAGACTCTGGCATTTTCACAGTCCGCACACTGAAATGTTTTCACTGTCTGCATTCCATGTTAATTAAATATATTGCGTACTTTATAAATCAAAAACGTATATCACACATACAGTACAGAAGTGGGAGAACATATCTGGTTCAGTGGGACAGTTTATTGTGAGCTACTATTACATTTTTATTGCCTGTCAAGAACTTGAGTAAATCAACATTTTATCTATTGCATTCCAATCCAGTTTTTGGGGGGCCTTCTGATTGTCCACATATTTTCCCCAGCTCTCTACACACCCTGATTGCTTGTTTTAGATATGTTAGGAACTGGGAGAAAGCAAAAATGTGGACTGCCTGGAGGGCCCTGCTACCCAGGTTGAGGGTAGCCTGCTACCCAGGACTGAAAAACTGAATACACCGATTTAACTTTCTGACAGTGCTATTAAATAATTGCAAGCAATACTAAAAGAACTTTACCTACAGGAACCCGCACTTTATTTTCACCAGTTCACCATTTGCAAATTTTCTCTACAGGGAGTGCTCCAGAATGCACGCTTTGTATTTAGAACCACTTTGGAGACGATCCTTCGTAACATGGGATGTGAGAGCTGTAAGTAATTACAATAATCACGAGAAGCCCTCATAGTTCTAAAATGAATCACTTTTGGTCAAAGCTAGAGTAAGCAGTGCCAATATCAGTGTTTGCTCTCTGGACAGCCTCCTTCATCATGGATGTCGTGACCCTTGACAACCCAGTGAATGGCTCCAGTCCAGCTATACGCACAGATTATACTGGACACAAGACCAAAGGTAGGTTTTTGCACATTCTTTTGTTCTTTATTCTTCTTTGTACTTGCACTCTTTGATGGATTGTGGAGTTTCAGAACAAACCTTTCTTCTATGTCCCTGTGATTCAGATCTCCAGGATATCTGTGGTTTCTCTTGTGAAGACTTGGCCAGCATGTTTAAGGAGCTCAAGGGGCTTGGTGTGGTTGTTAAGCAACTGTCAAATCAGCTCCACCAAGTGGTGAGTATTAGAAACAGCTGTTCTCAGCCTGTGCTGTCTCTCTGTCTGTCTGTCTGTCTGTCTCCACCTCTCTGTTCAACTGCCGCACCACTTGTACCTTAATTACCTTCTTCTCTGTGCTATACAGTAGCTTAGCCTCATGCAAATAACAACAGTCTCTCACTATTCCTTCTGCCATTCTTATGCTTCACATGCACTTGCTGTAAAGGCTGCCCTTGTCCCCAATGCAGCAGCTCTGCTAACACATTATGTTTACTTTGTGCACTTCCAGACTACAGAAAACAATCTAATAAAGAACCAAATTAAGAAATACAGTGGGGTGTGCCTGCATAACGGCATCGTCTACAAAGATAAGGATGAGTGGACGGTAGACAGCTGCACCCACTGCACCTGCCAGGTAAGCCTGCATCTGAATGGAGTTATAACAGATGTCCCAATCAAATAGATTTCTATTGGTTATTAATTCAGTTAGTTAAAAGCCAGTGTTGTTCTGACCCTGCCGTTTAACTTTTCCCCATCTTTCTAGTATATTCCACTACTGGCAAGTTTCAGTAAGCTGGCCTGTAGTGATAGACAGAAGACATGGGTCATAATGAGATGCAAATGGAAACTTGTGGTTGTGTGAACTTTGCAGAATCCGTTCAGTGACCACAGAGCATTAGCACATTAGTCAGTCTTGTCTGTGTTTAGAAGAGAGTGTTGGAGTATTGCTAATTTTATTTTCTTTCCAACCATTTTGCTAGCAAGAAGTTGGTTGGATAATGAAAAAGGTTTCACTCACTCTGGCTGGAGTTGCTTGATTTGCTAAAAAAATGATAACACACAGAAATAAATGCAGTACACTACCTTACCTATTATAGATCTCTAATTTATCATGTGTGCACAGTGTCACATACATTTATTATATCTGTTATTCTGTGTCTAAGCATTGTAAATCATAATAATCTGGACTAAATACAGTATTCCTTTCCATAGAACTCTGCCACTATTTGCCGGGAAATCTCCTGCCCTCTCATGCCTTGTGCCAATGCCACTGTGCCTGATGGTGAATGCTGCCCACGTTGTGGAACTCGTAAGTTAAGCATTTTTCAATGTTGCCAATACATTGTTCCATAATTTGACTGCATTTCTCTAAACTAATAGCAATATTATTTAAAACAGCTAACCAACTCTCTTCCCCTCTCTCCCTCTTCAGTGAATGACTATGCTGACGATGGCTGGTCTCCCTGGTCCGAGTGGACTCACTGCTCAGTGACCTGTGGCCGTGGCATTCAGCAGCGTGGCCGCTCATGTGATCGCATCAACAACAACTGTGAGGGTACCTCGGTGCAGACCAGAGACTGTTACCTGCAGGAATGTGACAAACGCTGTGAGTCATTATGCATGTGGGAACTTGAAAATTCAAGCCTAATCTGTACCTACTCACTATAGATCAACCAATTATCCACACAATGTTTCTACATTAAAAACAGTATTTTCTGTACACAAAATGCAAATTTGATATAATAAAAAGCAAGGTTGACTAAGGTTAAAATTTTGTATTGCAGTCAAGCAAGATGGAGGCTGGAGCCACTGGTCCCCCTGGTCCTCATGCTCAGTGACCTGCGGTATGGGAGTCATCACTCGCATCCGCCTCTGTAACTCACCCACCCCACAAATGGGAGGCAAAGACTGTCAAGGAGAAGGCAGACAGACAGAACCATGCGAGATGTCCCCTTGCCCAAGTAAGAAATTTTCATACCTTTATATAAAACAAGTATTTGTAGTTATTATTGCTAGCACTGTATAACAGTGTAAAGTTTATCTTATCAAGGAATTGGATTTTGTAAAATCACTAAATAGCAAAGTATTTAACAAAAGTTTACCTGATACATAAATTGCTATCAAAGACCCAATCTCTGTTTCCCTCCCTATCTGTGGTGTAGTCAATGGAGGCTGGGGGCCATGGTCACTATGGGACTCTTGCTCTGTCACTTGTGGTGGTGGACTGCAGAGTAGACATCGCCTTTGTAACAATCCTGTGCCCAAATATGGTGGAAAAGAGTGCATAGGCGATTCCAAAGGCACCCGTGTGTGCAGCTCTCAAGACTGTCCCGTTGGTAAGCAGGACACTCACTTTTAGTAGTTTATTTGTCTTCTATTGCCAAAATTGTCCAGCAAACCTGATCCTCTTTTTTTTTTCCCCAAAGATGGCTGTCTTTCCAACCCTTGCTTTGCTGGTGCTAAGTGCACCAGTTTTCCTGATGGCTCCTGGAAGTGTGGGGAGTGTCCACTTGGTTATACTGGAGATGGTATCAACTGTCAAGACATTGATGAGGTATGAACATCGTGAAGAAAAATATGGTACATATATTATGTCACGTGATAATACTGTGGCTTGTTAAATGTAAACTTTATTTCTGCAGTGCAAAATGGTTCCTGATGCTTGCTTCACGCTCAATGGAGTCCATCGTTGTGAGAACACAAATCCAGGCTATAACTGCCTACCATGTCCTCCTCGCTACTCTGGAACTCAGCCTTTCGGCAGGAGCAGTGAGCAAGCAATGGCCAACAAACAGGTAAGAGAGGTTCTGATGAAGTCCTACACTCTTGTTCTTCAGACCTGTACAGTGTGGAGTCAATCAGTAGATCTGATTCAATTTATGAACACCCGTACATTTGGCAAGAGTTTAATTAAGAATTTTGGAGTAGTGGTTCCGAAATGGGGCTTTGTGGATGGTGTCACTGCAGTGTGCAGCCCCTAGTTTGATAACTGTTGAATTAGACCAAGAAAAAATGACAGCTCTCATTCTGTTCATTTATGGGTAGAAAATAACACTCAGTCATATCATATCTCCTCTAGGTCTGTGCACCAAGGAACCCATGTGAGGATGGCAGCCATAACTGTAACAAAAAGGCCAATTGTATTTATTTGGGCGTTTTCTCTGACATCATGTTTCGCTGCGAATGCAAGCCAGGCTATGCTGGTAATGGTTATATATGTGGAGAGGACACTGACCTGGATGGCTGGCCCAACACTGATCTCCACTGTGTTGAGAATGCCACCTACCACTGCAAGAAGGTAACTGTCCTCTTGATTGTATGCTTAGAAACCACATCTCCTTGAGGTTGCAACCCCTTAATCCAAACTCAATCTTATAGGACAACTGCCCTGACCTTCCCAACTCTGGGCAAGAGGACTATGACAAAGATGGAATCGGAGATGCTTGTGATTATGATGATGACAATGATGGGATTGCTGATGATAGGGTGAGTTGAAGACACTTTTTCCACTCCTATGCAATGTTCGTTTATGCAAAGAACAGCAGGAATTAAAGAAGAGTAGAGGCATGAACTAGTCTACCAGCAATAACAATAACAGGCATAATGTCAGTGCTCTAAAACCTTTTGGTTTTATATATATATGATTTAAAGTTCTATTTAGGAGAAAAAAATGAACTGGATAAATAAATAGCACGTTCAGAGCCAAACATTAAATACCAGCACAGATGGATTCTGAATGTGGGATACAGCTCAAGGCATTGATGTAGTGTTCATGTTGTTGGGTAAAATGGGCCCCATATGTTTAAATGGTTGCTTTAGTACATCTCTTTGACATTACATTGTCTGCACTGACGCATACAGAATGTTTCAGTATTAAACATGTTTCTGTCTGAAACAGGACAACTGCCCATTTGTCTTCAACCCAAGGCAATATGACCAAGACCAAGATGAAGTCGGTGACCGCTGTGATAACTGCCCATATAACAGCAATCCAGACCAGATTGACACAGACAAAAATGGGGAAGGCGATGCTTGTGCAATTGATATCGACGGTGATGGTAAGAGTCAAGCTTAGCAAATGCGTAATAGGGAACAGTCCAAAAATACCCTTGCTAATTAAATGATTCATTGCTCAGGTATTCTGAATGAAAACGACAACTGCCCATACGTGTACAACGTTGACCAGAGAGACACTGACCAAGATGGGGTTGGAGACCACTGTGACAACTGTCCACTGGAGCACAACCCTGATCAGGTAAGTCACTCTCCATTCCTGACATGTTTTGCCAGTGACTTTTTTTTTTTTTACAACTTGGAATGTAGGGCAACACATAATGTTCAAACCCTATAAACATTGCTTTGCATGCCCCAGACCAGAGTTGTACTTGTGCAACCTATATTTGAGTAGATAGAACTGAACAAAGATATAATGTAGAATAGAAGTTAAACTGGCAGAATTCTTATTGTGGTATTATATCATGAGCCATGAATGCACCTCTATCCATGTGGGAGTGAAGAGTTAAGAAAATAACCACTGAATTATTGAGGCATTACAAAACTAATTAGCAGTCCTTCACAATGATGGTCTGCACAACAGCTTCATTCATTATTTTCTTCCTACAGATTGACTCCGATTCAGATAATGTGGGTGACAAATGCGACAGCAATCAGGACATTGACGACGATGGTCACCAGAATAATCTGGACAACTGCCCATACATCCCCAATGCCAACCAGGCTGATCATGACAAGGATGGCAAGGGTGATGCATGTGACCATGATGATGACAATGATGGTGTACCTGATGACAAAGACAACTGTAGACTGGCCTTTAATCCAGATCAGTTAGATTCTGACGGTAAGCACAATTCCAATAGCATCAAAACTTAAGACTTGATTTTTGGATCAGTTTTTGTTTTTGTTTTTTTAAACTTTATCAGTTTGACCTAAACATTACATTTCTTCTAGGTGATGGACGGGGTGATGTTTGCAAGGATGACTTTGACCAAGACAATGTCCCTGATATTCTGGATGTTTGTCCAGAGAACTTTGCCATCAGTGAAACAGATTTCCGTAGGTTCCAGATGGTTCCTCTAGACCCCACAGGAACTTCACAGATTGACCCCAACTGGGTGGTCCGCCATCAGGGTAAAGAGCTTCTTCAGACTGTCAACTGTGACCCTGGCATTGCTGTTGGTAAGTCATCAAAAAATTCAATTGAATAGAACAAAAAAAGAAAACATCAATGAGGGCATAATTTAACCATCATCATTGTCTTCTGTTGTCTCTCAGGATATGATGAGTTTAATGCAGTGGATTTTAGTGGAACCTTCTTCATCAATACTGACAGAGATGATGATTATGCTGGCTTTGTGTTCGGCTATCAGTCCAGCTCTCGCTTCTATGTGGTCATGTGGAAACAGATCACGCAGACCTACTGGTCTCAAATACCCACAAAAGCTCAGGGCTACTCTGGACTGTCCATCAAAGTGGTCAATTCCACCACAGGTCCAGGAGAACACCTTAGGAATGCTTTGTGGCATACTGGAGACACAGCAGGACAGGTAAATAGCATTTGTTCTTGAAAAATGTGAAAAGTGCTAGGTCAGATCTTTTTTTTTTTTTTTTGCAGATTGTGATATTTTGACCATCTTAAATTTCAGGTACGCACTTTGTGGCATGACCCCAAGAAAATTGGCTGGAAGGATTTCACTGCGTACAGATGGCAGCTGATCCATAGACCCAAAACTGGACTTATCAGGTTAGTGTCCATCTTAAAACCTTTTCTTTTATAACAGAAACAGAAAACCCATGGCACACACCTGGTCATCTTCCTGTTCTTTTTTTTCCACAGAGTCATCATGTATGAAGGCAAGAAAGTCATGGCAGATTCTGGAAACATATATGACAAGACATATGCTGGTGGAAGACTTGGCCTCTTTGTCTTCTCTCAGGAGATGGTTTACTTCTCAGACCTCAAATATGAATGTAGAGGTAATTTACATTTTTAATTTTTTTTAGAAATTACATTGAAATATGAGTATATTTCAGTTGCAAGCACTTGGCAGTGTACTAATATTTATTTTGGATATACTTTTCTTTCAGATGTCTAACAGGATGAATTTTTAAGAATGTGGCATCAATTTTTTTTGTTATCGACCAAGACATCTAAATGTGTGTTATGAGACGAGGCCTAAGGAACTCTGTTATGGTGGGACCAAAGCAACAAAAGGAAACGTTACAAGGTCATGTGACCTTTGAACTAACACCAGCTGGATGACGATCATATACTTGCAGAAAAGCAGGTAAATCATCATCTCTGCATGGAACAGGGAAACAAAACCCTTGAAAACTTCTCCATTTCTAACCTGGTCTCCTGTTAGTGAGGACCAAAAAAAAGAAGAGTTATTGTTTCTAATTTAAATGTATAGATCTGCTGTGGACTATGATCCTGAGAGAAAGAAACCTCTCATAATAAGAAGTAAAATCAGCTTACTATGTCCTTTTAGTACACAGAAATGGGCTGTCTGTTACTTCAAGAAAATGAGTGATTTCTGTATGAATGTTTGTCAGAAAGACCCCTCGTGATGATTAAGTGCTAACTGAAAAGCCACTTGCCCTTTTCTGGAGGCATTAAATACATTCTGATGTTCTCAGGGTTAAAGGGACCTTTGTCATCAATGTTTCAAAGCAAAACAGTATGTACCACAAAGTTATTTACAATACTTAAACCATATCTAAATAGGAAATTAATTATTGCCTGTTACCATGTAACAGGCAGATAGACATTTCAGTTGTCACTTTGTATTAATTTATATTATTGATACCCATTTTTGTGTGTGTGTGTGTGTGTGGGTGTGGGTGTGTGTGTATATATATATGTATGATAGAACATTGAGAACAAACTGGATCTTTGTAGTAGAATTTCTTTTATTATGTATTAAATAGTAGTGATTTTTATCCAAAATCCAAACCATTTTGTAGTTTTTAGCCATGCTTGTACTATGCTCTGCATTCTAAACAGCAAAGAAAGACAATATACAAATAATACCTCATACTAAAATATAAATCAGTTACATTTTTACTTAGTTAGCAATGTTGTACAATCATATGTTTTCAAAATGTATATAATACAAAATATTTTTGCCAAATAAAATATCCCTACAGGGCATAAATGAATTTTTTATGTTGTGCTTAGTGAATGAATGATTCATTTTTAAATAATAAGTTATTATTGACATTTGATGTATTTGAAGATGTAATTTCATGTTGTAGATATGTGCTATTTAAATAATTTATCAGGAAGTGTGACATGTTTTTGGAAGTGTTCTGTATGTATAAACAGTTTGCACAGTGATGTGAGGATGTTTTTATTGTCTTTTGTTGTTGTTCTTGTTGTTCTTGTTATTAGACCCCCACCTTCCATTGAGGATTGCCTTGTACTATGAGGGTTGCCTTATATTTTTATATTTAAAATTTCTCCCACAGAAATGCTGTTTTTACTTGTATGTTATTTTTAAAAGAACAAACAATAAACAGTTAAAATTAAACTGTTGTCTGAGTTTTTGCGCTATGTATTAAAATAGCCAATGTCCAATAGCCAACCAAAAAAATTCTATTCAAAGTTTCATACATGCAGCTAAGAAAATAAGAATAATTCTGGTATCTTTTTCTCTGTAATATGTGATCATAAGTACCTGGTCTAAAAACAGAATCAAACACACTGACTTGGTGATTATTAATGTTTTAACAGCTACACTTCATTCCCACAGTGCACAGCCATCTATATTCTATTTAGGCCAAAAATCTCCCTAAACTGGGTGACTGGCCATTCTCATCTGACCTCTGTCATCAATAAAGTGTTTCTGTCCACAGAGCTGCTGCTCACTGGATGTTTTTTGTTTCTTGCACCATTATGTGTAAACTCTAGAGACTGTCGTATGTGAAAATCCCAGAAGATCAGCAGCTACTGAAATACTCAAACCAGCCCATCTGGCATTAACAAAAGTCACTGAGATTACATTTTTTTGCAATTCTGATGTGTGAAAAGAACACAAAGTGAAGCTCTTGACCTGTATCTGCATGATTTTATGCATTGTGCTACTGCCACATGACTGGATAATTGCATGAATGAAGAGCACAGGTGTTCCTATTAAAGTGGCCAATGAGTGAATGAATTCAGCACTTCGGGGCAAACATGCCTGGAATGTTTCTCCCCATAAATCAAGTTGTAATAAATTACACTTTTCAGTCATATTTCAGTTGAACTTTATCAGTGTACGGCACTTAATCAAAAGTAATGTTTAATAAAGATCCTCTACTGTCATGTCTTTTGTAACAGTTTGCGTGTATTAGGAAATACAAACACATTTCAACAGCATTGTTGTTATATAAAAACATATTCTGGGCCCTACAGGCTCTACATTTTTTGCTACTCTTTACCATACTGATGCTAGCTTCTTTCTCATTTCACATTAAGACTGCAGCTTCACCACTTGTGCTTCTTGTTGCTGGGTTCTCTGCTCTTGGACAGGACTGGTTGGAGTTCCACAAGCTTCCTGCAGCAACTCTGAGAGAGCAGAACTGGATAGACGGGGTGTACTGGCCAGCAGAGACATTATTTGACCTTCTACAGCACAATAGGGTTCGGGGTCTGAGAAATCTTCTGTACATGACTCAGAACTTCTGCTCAAGGCCATCTCACATTCCACCAGCAAGTTCTTCATTTGCTCTTCAGTCAAACTCTGCAGGTGCAAACATGACAGATCAGAGAAACACAAATTTGTCTGGTGCACAAACAGAGCTAGTAGCTAAAGTACTAAAGATCTTTAACTTGACAACAACATTATCTTTCAGGATTAGTGGAAAATCTAGACATGAATATTCTTATATTGTCATCTCACACAAATCATTTGCTGTGAGTGGGGTAAATTCTTTAATGCTTTAATATTACATGACCTGATAACACACTAACACCACACTCCTGCCACCAAAGTCACCTGAGCTACTTATACTGGACCTGTATCTGTTATAATACTTACTTACTCACTTACTTACTTACTAACTAACTAGCTAACTAACTTGTTTGTTTGTTTGTCTATTTATTTAGAGGAATATTTGCTGGCTTTTCCTAACAAAAATTATGATGAGACTCCACTGAATGCTAAGAGACTATGAGAAAGAGAAGGTAGTTAATCAACCACGATCACTAAGACTGAAGAATTGCCAGCTTAAACTACAGCCTAAAATAGAGCCGTGTTTCCACTCTTACAATGAAAACAATACATGACACATTTTTGCCCACTGATATAACTAGTTTCTGGTTATGTTTAATAAAACACACTTTTGATTTGACAGTAATCAATTTTATATGCTGTACTGTTCATCCTGTCACATCCCATTACAAAGAGTCACATGTACACAACAGTGCTGGGTAGATCTTCTCTTTCTGCTGCAAAAGTGGATGGTCTCATCTGAGCCCCCTCAGGATCTACCCAACATCTAATGTTTCACTCAGACCTTGGCTGTCATATATCACATCACATCACATGCTGATTCTGCCTTAGGCGATAAAGCAAAAGAGTAATTTACCTGTTTGGTAATAATCAGAATCACTGTGGTTCCTCCTCTGATTATTCTTCTATTTCATTTTTATTCATGTTTTCTTCTCTAAACTGTCAAGACAGGCTCCACAAACTTGACGTATGTTTTTAGACTTGACTTCAACCTCCTCTAAGCTTGCATAATGGGAACTTTTGTCTAAGAGAGACATGTAACCCCAAATGGTAGTCTTTCCATATTAAAAGTAATAACTAGCCACTATAACAGCAGATCTCAGGAAAGATTTTTTTATATATATATTGACACAAAATCAAACCCCAACCACTGGGAAATTAGAATAATTGACTCTAAATGATAGAATGTACCATAATGAAAACCCTATGAAAAAGTCCTATGAAAAATGCAAAGTAGGTCAGTGGTCAGGATTTGACACTGACTTTCTTGTGCTGGAATCTTCTGTTGGCCTGGGGAAAACATGCCTTTGGATCAGGGATTTATGTGTTTGAACACGCTGAAACTTAAAACAGTTGCAGAAACTCTTGGGCTATCTCTGTAAGCTGTACAGGAATTGCATAGGCATGTTAAATACTAGCCATTGGTGTGAAGTCTCTAGATCACAGCTTAAAACAAAAAGTATGATTCCTGCTTGCTGTGGGTGCCCACGTCTCCAGACATAATGCTGGGCTACACACTAAAACACAGTCAATGTTAGAGGTAAGTATGGGCACTATGCTAGTCTTAAATGCTAGTCTAATCATCAGATATGGAAAAGGAAAGGCTTTCTCTTAAAAAAAATCTATTTCTATTAAAAGATGATAACCATAGCTTATATAGACTTATATTTTGGGACAATAAAGTAAAACCAAAGAAACATTTCTACCCCCATGATGCACTAATTTGTTATGACATGCACTAGTGTATTTGCATAAGTTGAATTAAAGTTTAATTTAATTGAACTGAATTGATGTGAATTGAAATGATACAGAACGTTCTATGCCTTCAGTGGCCTGGAATATGAAATATTTTCTTTGGTAAACCATTCAAGTGTCTTTATTTAATAATTGTTGATATTTAACACAGCTATTGTCCTTCCAAACGACCTTGACAATCAAATTTATGATCAGAATTTCATAATTTAGTACTGGCTGAAAAATGGTCAGGGGGTTCTAATTTAGTTAGGGTGCTGTTAGGTGCATTTACCAAGTAAAACAGTTTGCTGTTTATGTGAACAGCTAGATGATATCTTACACAATTTGCCTTTTGTACATACTGTATAGGTATTATTATAAAATTGACAGACACTATGTGTTTAAGAATTCAACTAATTCAAAATTGGAACCTTTTTAGATTTTTGAGTCTTTAAGATTTGTTAGATGAGAATTAGAAGAAAATTAGAAGAAACTTGTTCAGTGGTCATGGCACAACTCAAATTGTTAGAGCTCAATTAACCAATTAACACTTTATGGTAATTTGTTTTTATGGTTGAGTTGTCTAATTTGATATGAATCCTAGGATTGTTTCTTTCCTTGTTGTGCTTCCACATTCATACTGATTCTGATTCAGCCAGCAACCTCAGCTGGGTTGTCTATGCTGCCTTTAATAAACACTAATGGCCCCATACTAAATCTAGATATAAAAATCTATATTTAATAAGATAACATTTACATCAACTTCATTCTCAAAGTCAGGTTTTGTGCATTTACTCATAGCCTTACACTGAAACCCTTTTCTGGATGAAACCAGCATATAAGAAATCTATGTCTAGATTACTGTGTAGAAAGCATGGGCTTTTATCTGAGGCATTAATCAAAGCCATCTGCTGTGCCCTGCAACAATTTCCTCTCTAAAAAGACAGAGTTTACCTTCTACGTTGTGGAAAAGTGTGGAAAAGTGTTATGAAACATAATGCTGGCACTTCAAAGGAGCTCTCCATCTGCATGTTTGATAGTAGTTTTGAGTCAGAGGGAAATGTAGCAGTATTTAGGTGTGAATCTAAAGCTCCTGCATGATGTTCTATATATATATATATATATATATATATATATATATATATATACACCGATCAGCCATAACATTATGACCACTGACAGGTGAAGTGAATAATATTGATTATCTCGTTACAATAGCACCTGTCAAGGGTTGAGATACATTAGGCAGCAAGTGACCAAGTTGATGTGTTGGAAACAGGAAAAATGGGCAAGCGTAACGATTAGAGAGACTTTGACAATGGCCAAATTGTGATGGCTAGATGACTGGGTCAGAGCATCTTTAAAACAGCAGGCCTTGTGGGGTGTTCCCGGTATGCAGTGGTTAGTACCTACCAAAAGTGGTCCAAGGAAGGACAACCAGTGAACTAGCGATGGGTCATGGGTGCCCAAGGCTCACTGATGCGCGTGGGGAGTGAAGGCTAGACCGTCTGGTCTGATCCCACAGAAGAGCTATCGTAGCACAAATTGCTGAAAAGTTAAAGCTGGCTATGATAGAAAGGTGTCAGAACACACAGTGCATCACAGATTGCTACGTCTGTGTAGCCACAGACCTGTCAGAGTGCCCATGCTGACCTCTATCCACTGCCAAAAGTGCCTACAATGGAGAGGTGAGCATCAGAACTGGACCACGGAGCAATGGAAGAAGGTGGCCTGGTCTGATACATCACATTTTCTTTTACATCATGTGGAAGGCCGGGTGTGTGTGCATCATTTACCTGGGGAAGAGATGGTACCAGCATGCACTATGGGAAGAACGCAAGCTGGTGGAGGCAGTGTGATGCTCTGGGCAATGTTCTGCTGGGAAACTCTGGGTCCTGGCATTAATGTGGATGTTACTTTGACACGTACCACCTACCTAACCATTGTTGCAGACCAAGTACTCCCCTTCAAGGCAATGGTATTCCCTAATGGCAGTGGCCTCTTTCAGCAGGATAATGCAGCCTGCCACAGTGCAAGAATTGTTCAGGAATGGTTTGAGGAACATGACAAAGAGTTCAAGGTGTTGACTTGGCCTCTAAATTGCCTAGATCTCAATCCAATCGAACATCTGTGGGGTGTGCTGGACATCAAGTGTGATCCATGGAGGCCCCACCTCGCAACTTTCAGGACTTAAAGGATCTGCTGTTAACATCTTTGTGCCAGATACCACAGCACACCTTCAGGGATCTAGTGGAGTCCATGCCTCGACGGGTCAGGGCTGTTTTGGCATCACAACCCCTGTCACCTGAACTAGCCACTTTACTCACAGGTTATTCTGTCCTCTGTATTATTCATACATCATATCATATTCACATCATATATTATTCATTATCATACCATATATATATGTTACTAAGGAATGTCACTACACACCAACCACCTATAGCAGTATTACCTTACATACAGGAATATCACAATAGACTTTACTCAACCTGGCAGAGCAAGCTGGCTATAGAGAAAAGACTTGCCTGAAGAATAGCCTGGAAAACAAGCTGCAAGAAAGCCTTTGCTGCATTGTGAGTGCTACTGAGCTGGAGGGCTGGCTAAAGTCCATGGAAGAAGGATTAGGCCAGAAGACTGGAGAAGCTGATTTATAAATTAGAAAAAAATGTCATTAAAAAATGTCATAGACATGGAAATAGCTACGGTAATCAATGTTAGATTATTTCAAGAGAAGCAACAAGCAACTGGAGAACATCTTCAAGCTCACTCCTATAACCTCAACTCTACTATCAATGCTGCACCCAATGGCCAGTTCTTCCACAACACCTCAACCAAGCTGCATCCTCAACAACCTAAGCTTTGAGACCATCAATCCAGTTCGAGTTAAGTCACATTCACTGAAAAATGTGAATATGTGTCTCAGATGAAAGTAAGAGAACTGCTACGGGCCATCTGTAGGAACTGTGACCCACAGTTGGTGAGTCTGCTGAGGAAAACAGCACAAACTCTGTATATGAGCTGGTGAGTTACACTGGACCATCATCTGACTGCTACAAAGGGTTACTTAAGTAAAGCACAGCAAGACGCTGCTGGAGAAAGACCACAACTACCCAAATCCTTTAAGCATGTTCCAGGTCATTCAAGGTCATTCCAAGTCACTTAGGTAAGAACACTAACTCTTCCACTTTTCATCCAAGAAACCTTCTGGGAGGTGAATAATGAAGCCAAAGAGGAATTTGCACCCAGCAGAGGACAGACCATGCTCTGTTCAACCTCAAGGTGCGACAGGCTTGGTCAAGCTTGACTGTGAACTGACCAATCACTACATTCTCCAGACTTTCTATATTATGAGCAACTGTAGGTTTAGACTCTCTAAAACACGCATGCATATTCCATGCCACAGGTGCAGGAAATCCTTGAGGCATGTGGCTTCAGAATATGAACAGAGATGCAGAAAAGAAGCAGTGTGAGCCTTCTTGGAGCTAGCAGGCTAGTACTACCAGTTCACCCTATGTTCTCTGAAAGTGTTGCAGCCCTTAACGCCCTCGAAAAGAAGAATGTTACCTGGGCATGGACATGGGAATGTAGGAGATCATGAGGACAATAAATATTCTCTGAAAACAGCCCATATCCCGATTCCACCTGATTTTACTAAAACCTTCCAGCTCCAGATTGATTCCAGTGATTGGGGTGCCATTTTTACTTTATTATTACTCTGTTTTTAATTTGCCAGCATTTAACCAGCTTTATCAGTGTTATGAGCACCTAGGTCCCTGGAGGACTAGTGGTTGGGCCACAGTGCTCTCGTTGCTACAGCCCAGGTTCGATTCCTGGCCAGGGAACCACGACAAAGCACTCTCAGTGCCGGTCCCAAGCCCAGATAAAATTGTTGAGGGTTGCGTCAGGAAGGGCACCCAGGGTAAAAACTGTGACAAATCAAATAGGCAGATCAATGATCTGCTGCTGCGACCCCTAACAATAGCAACTGAAAGAAGAAGAACAACAGCATCAGTGTGATGGGCTTCTATCTATCCTGCTTTGTTTTTTATGCATGCAAGTGAATTATATACTCAACAGAAAACCATCCAAATTCATTACAAGTCTGAAGTACCATTATTGTATCAAAATAACATCACATAAAAATTCATATACCAGTCAGCAATATCAATGCTGTTAAATACTAATAGCATTATCATAACAGGCTTTGCACTTTGCAAAAGGTGAGATTGCCTCTTCGGAATTCTTGCCACAAATATTCCATGTGCTTTTAGGCCACTCTATATACAATTCAATAATATAAATACTGTATAACACTGTAGAAGTGTGAAACTGTTTTTCACTGTTTTCTTCAGCTGGTGTGAAGCAAATTATCTAGATAAAGCTCTGTAGCAGGTCACAACAATAGCCATCTTCTAATATTTTAGAAGATTTACTTCAGTTTTTGAGTTTGTTATATTCCAGAAATATGAGAATAGTTCACTGGGCAAACTACCAGATCACTATTATAAACCTGGGATGCACCTAAAGTGCTGCTGTGAATCGAAATGGTGTCGTTTATGCAGCATATCTTTATAATTCTTCTATGATTTCTGAGAACATTTTCTTTTAATAATGATAAGGAACAATGATTTAAGAATGACAAAAACATGCATAACAGGCCTCATTTATCTTTTAGTAAATGTGTGTGTAAATTTTTGCATAAGCTAAAACAAATTAATAATTGCAGCCAGATTTACGAAAGTTTTAGAAACACTGATTTTCTTCGTACCTGCATGTGTGTATTGATCACCCCTAAACTGCAAAGTGTGTTCCTGACACAGTTTATTTGCACTACTGGTTTTTAAACCTCCTTGCCCTCATAAGCATGGTGAATGCTAAATCTTCCATCACCTATGGCATTTGTTTATGGCTTATGGCTATGCACTGACAGACCAGTCTGTCCTGTCCACACAAGCTTCTTAGATCTATTATGGCATTTCTCTTGTCATTATTAAATGACCAGGTTTTTTTGTCTTTATTTTTAGTTTTGTGTTGGTTCATTTTATTTTTCATATTCTTTATTTAATGCTAATAATAAAGTATAAAAATAAAGTATTAAAAGTAATTAAATTACTTGATTAATATAGATTTTTCATAGTCCCTGACTTAGTAAACGAGCATGAGGATGTGTTTTTGATAGAGTCTCCAAAGCACTTCTATAAGTTGCTCTGGATAAGGGCACTTGCTACGTGCTGTAAATGTAAATAAACTAGGAATTTAAACTAAAATTAAAATTAATGTGACATATTGCAGATATATAGTGCACATCAGAAATGCGCACCACTGTAAACTTGTTTGAAAGAACTGAAAAGACTAAAAAAAGAAGAAAAATCCTTTTTTACCTTTCCCTATGACCAAACATTTTGGGCTCATCTCTGTTTTCAACTGTTTTTGTGCAGTTTTTGACTTTATGGGAATTTTGCTGAAACCTTACAACCATCACCCCACAAGCTTCATGGATCTATTCTGTGAAGTTCAACATTAAGGTGAAAACCTCACACATACACGATTTCTTTTTTGTTTCATCTGGCGGGGTCCCTGAAGCTGGCAAGACTTCTAAAACAGAAATGTTTTGTTAGCTTTAGTGGAAATAAATTATTAAGTAGCATTAGTAGCAAAAAATGTTCCATCAACTTGCTTGAGCACAAGAATGAGGTTACCTGGATGTTACCTGCTGTATTTTGCACCAAACATTATGCTTTGATTTTAGACAAAATACCTCGAATTTACTCTCTTCAGACCACAAAATCTTTTTCCAAAAACTCTCAGATTTTCTAATATGGCCTTTCTCAGAAGTGACTTCCTTCTGGCCACTCTCACATAGGGGCCGGATCTGTGAAGAGCTAATGCTATTATTGTGGTTTGCACAAGTTCTCCTATTTCAGCCAGTGAGCTCTGTAACCCTTTCAGTGTCATATCTGGGCACTTCATGTGGGCACTTCTCTCACAATTGCCCTTCTTGCCAGACCACTCAGTCTTGGTAGTGTCTGGGTTGTGTGATATTTTTTCTGCTTTTTTTTTTTCATAATGGATTTCACAGTGCTCCTAGGAATGCTCAAAGATTTGCTGATGTTTTAATAACCTTCTCCATCTTTTTTCCTCCTAACAACTTTATCTCAGAGCTTCACAGGCATTTCCTTGGTCTTCACGACAGCAGGACTGATCTGATCTGCCATATTAGATTTGAGAACTTCCCCATAGTCAGAGATATTTATTGCAAGATTTGCAAGCATACAATTGGGCATAAGTGGATTTAAAATGAACAAAGACGTACCCTGTTTAATATACTGTGAGCTCTCGAAAATTAAATACTAGTCCTAATTTACTTTATTTCATTTTAATTCTGTAGAGAGTCACTTCAAAATGAACAAAAAAGTAATCACTGTGGGGGGATACTTTGTGGAGGCACTGTATTTTCTATGTCGAAATGGATTTATGTTTAGAAGAAGCCAAAGGTTGCTTTCAAACAGCAATGTCTGCTGACAACTGTACATGGGGGATTCATAATGGAATGGGCAGCCATCTGATGGAAATTATGACATCCAGGGAATGCTTTGCATGATTACATAACAGCCAACAAAAATGAGTCAGTTTTACAAGACCAGGAGCACCTATTGCGCAAACACACTTTCCTGATAATGATCCCATATTCCGGGATGATAATGTCCCAGTATGTACTGCTAAAATTAATTGACTGGCTTTAAGAACACCAGGATGAAGTCAAGTCAAGAGTAGCCCTACTTTTATAGGGTCATTGACATTAATATATTGTTACATGGTTCTGTTATTTTGATTAACCCTTTTATATGTGAAAAATGTTCCCAGATGTCTTTACTTTACTTTTTTACAAAACTGAACATGCCAAGTTGTGTGTCCTGACTACCAGTTAAATCACCGGCGTGTTATTCATGGTAACACATTCTTTTATGTTGTGGTAACACATTCTTTTATGTTGTGTTCATGTTGCTTAAAAAACCTAATCAGACAGACTTTGTACATTGTGGTCTATCGATCACAATAAATACCAATTATCAGGTTCCAGATTACTTTAAAGGCAAGACAGTATATCTAACCATCACTGTATACATGGTTCGACTGACAGTTTTTTAAACACCTGTATTACATGCATGCATACATAATATGAAGAATATTAAATCTGAAATCTGTAATATCATGTTATATATTGTCAGAAATATAATACATATTGCCTGGAATGTAATGCATTTTACATAAAAATGTAAATGATTAAAAAAAAAATGAAATCTGAAGAAAGGTTGTCACTATTACACTGTAAAATAAAAGCAGTAGGTTCCCAGATCTAGTCCAGCTGCAAAACCCAAATGCAGCATGAATAAAGCGTGGTTAAGTCTGAGTATATAACCAGCTGGAATGGACAAGGCTTTTCACCCTCTGCGTGTGATTTTAGGATTATAGGATAAGGGTAGGCTGTACTGTAGCGGTTTAGTTAGCTTTAACTGCACGGCACAGCATGACCAACCAACCCATCAACATTGCTCATAGAACCTGCATGGCTGGGGTTGATGCATATAAACGCAGATTGTTTCAAGCCAAGTGAACAGACCAAACTGTGACCTATGCAAATTTAATAAGCTCACATAGCGTGGTATGTTTCATAATTTAGCCGCAAACAAAAACGGAAGGCATTAATATTCTTTTGCAGCCTATAAATCTGAAATATGATTAGAGACCAGAGAGATTAGAGAGATGTTTATGGCTGTTTTCTCAAGCTTGACCTTAGACTAAACCACAGCCATTGTCCACAATAGATAAAAGTGCAATTCCTATAAGCAAGTCGAGTGCTTAACCATTTGGTTAATCTATCCTGAGACAGAAGAGAGGGCTTGCTGTCTTCCCATTAATGAAAAAGATATATAATCCAATCTATATTTAAGATTTACACACCATGTTTCCATAGATATATCAGAATGTCCGCATGTACACCATTTAAGAGACCATCTCGAACTTGGCTATATCTAAGCTAAATAATATATCAGCACGATTTTATTTGTTTCCAGAACAGCTGGATTAAGAAGGGCCTAGCCATACTTGAAACATGAAACATGATCTGGCAACCCGTGACAGAAACGTGCATTTTTCTTTGGGGAATACACTGCTTAACTGAGCAGCACCACAGCTACAGCATCACATAGTTTGGTTTAAGAATAAAATCGGCAATCATTCTGAGGCCGGCTATGGTAGACTATTGCACTGTTGTATTGTATTTGCTGATGTCTGAAGGGACCTCTGGGCCTACACAGGATTGTTTGATTGCTGTTTGTTTTGAGCAAATTAACTAATTTTGTGAGATGGCCACAGCACAGTATAAGATTGCACATATCAGAACATGTCTGAGATAATATGATAAATAGAATTATGTAGAATATATTGTACAGAATTTGGAGTGTGCAGGACATTTTTCGATACTGTGGTGGGCTCCGCAGTTCTGTACGCTGTAGTCTGCTGGGTGGGAGGCAGTACAGAGTTGGACAGGAAGAGACTGAACAAGCTGGTTAGGAGAGCCAGCTCTGTCCTGGGCTGCCCACTGGACTCTGTGGAGGAGGTGGGTGAGAGGAGGATGCTAGCCAAGCTGACATCTTTTATGAACGACACCTCTCACCCCCTGTATGGGACTGTGGAGACCCTGTGTAGCTCTTTCAGCAGTAGACTGCTACACCCCCAGTTTAGGAAGGAGCGCTACCGCAGGTCATTCAGACCAGTGCCTGTCAGACTTTACAACACCGCATTACAGTGATGTTCAAATGTGCAATATTTTATAATTTTATATAATTTTATTTCTTTTATTATTTCACTTTTCTTTCGTCCTATCATTAGTCTTTAATACCTGCACTTTAACTGTCTGTGAGCTGCTGTGATAAGTGAATTTCCCCACTGTGGGATCAATAAAGTTTATCTTATCTTATCTTATCTTATATTGAATACTTGACTAAATACTTGATTAAATTGCTCAGTGTTTGAGATTGCATTACTATTACTGAGATTGCATTAAAAAAAAACCTTGTCAACTATGCAGCATTAGGAGCAGTAATTCTGTTTCCTTTCTACTAGCGTTTACCAGCTGGCAAAGAAAGATCTACCAGCTTGACCTGCTACGCATGTACTTTGGCAGGTAGTAGCTGGTCAGACCAACCTGGATTTTTCAGCAGGGAAAATCTTATTTAGGAATGTCTTTCCAGTGATTATTTTAATAAACAGTCCATTTATTCTGCAGTTTAGCACTTATGTTTTTCTGTTGTGCATGTTGTAGGTTGTACTACATTATTATGGAAAGGTGTCCTGAAATTTACTGATGATTGAAAATACAAATTCTAATACTGCATTGTTTAAAAACTGAAAATGATGAAAATGCGCATAGGCTGCAAACATGCAGTGTGTCAATCTATAGCATTTGCACATAATCAGGCATTAGGGCTCATTTTTATAAGGCCACATCATACAAGCTCTGTGTCTTGCTTCTCCACCCCAGTCAAAATCTTCTGCATCTGTCCCTGTTTGTGAAGAAAGAAAAACTTGCTACTTAAAGTAGGCTCTAAAAGTCTCTTAAAGTCTTGTTTAGTAAGAGAGGTTGTGTCTGACAGGTCTATAATACAGGGTCATTAGAAGGACATTGTTGTCTTTCCTGGAATTGACTGCTGGAGTGTTGTAATAGGTTAACAATTTAGCCCTGCTGCCTTCCTGGATAATAACCTTTTCAGCCTTTTTTCACTTTTATTCTGTTACACGTGTTCATTAAACAAACAGAGAACAAATAAACAAACAAACAAATAAATTAAAAAGTGAGTTTACAGCCCCACAGCCCCTAAGAAACACAACAAAGGTTTCGACCAAAAACGGAAAAATCCTCACACTAATCAAGATCTGGGTAACATTTTCTACTTTCTCCACTACAGCACAGGCATAAATCAAACTGTGCGAACTGCTGTACATTGCCAGGTTTGGCCGACTTCTGTGTAACCAGGCAGCAAACAGAAGGCTTTTGGGAGCAGCTCTTGAGAAAGCCCTGTTTTGGCTAACCTGAATAAGTGGAACAACAGTAATGCTATAAAGTTAATCCATGCTTTTGAGTCTCATGTTCTTCTCTTGTTTGACTTTCGTATTTTAAACTTCTTCATAAAAGGCTTTTATTGTTATTTCCAATAATGTGCTCATTTTAAAGGCTGTGCAATTAAATCCCTAAACAAAGAACAATCCCATCTGATTCAAGCTCATATTTTGCTAATGTAGCAATATACAAGCATCAGAATGACATGTCATTCACCTTAACCATGTAAGTGAACACACTTGCGGCAACCTAGAAGAAAATTTGGACTAAATAAATAGGGTATGTATAGGGGTATACTGTATGATATGTCACAACCTTATTATATATGATGTATGATATTTTCCTATGTACAGAATTACAGAAAGATTAGCATTCTGACTTGCTACTGAATTTGAGTCATAAATATCCAAAACAAAGGCATCAACCAGAACATTCCAACCAGTGAGACATGGCAACTTGTTTTGCGAGTTAACAGCAAAAAAAAAAAAAAAATAGTGCATTTACTTTAAAAAATGTTTCTAAGAAATATGAAGATCAATCTGTTTAACCACAAATATTTGATAAGCGCAATGAAGAAAACCTTCAACACAGCCAAAGAATTTGTTGGGTTGGGTATTTTTGTTGATGCCTCCTCATAATATACAAACTTAATATGCTAAATTTACATTTTGACTTGAATAGTTAAAAATGCATTACCCCTAGCAGTATAGGATCTGGTGTTAATTAGGGCCGTCCCACCTTCCCAGCATTTCCACTTAGTGGTAAAACATGTCTAGACAGTATTGACCAATAAACTAAGGCTAAGTGTATGATGACATGGCCCAGGTTCTTTTAAAAAAAAAAAGAAAAAAAAACTATATGTGCATGTTGTCTTACACTCAATGAGATGTATACCTTCAGCATCACATGTTTACAGTGCAAGTGTCTGGTGTGGCTCAGTGTGTGTTTCTCCTTGTTTGATTGAAGCATAGCCTCTTTGAACTCACATCTGGGTGTTGTCTCTGTGTGAGGAGCTGCAGCTGCTGCTGGATTTCACACAGACACTCCTCCTGCTCTCTCGACTCCTTCATGTCCCGCAGGACCCTCTCGCCCAGTTCTCCAGGTTTTTTATCCTGACATTCAGCAGACAAAAATCCTTTGTTAACATTCACTGAGACACTGTTTGTGTTCTTCTAAATCTTTCCTGAATAATATTAGAAATGGTTTAACTGTCTGCCTGCAATGAATGTCACAAAGCTCAAAAAATAACTTTTAACTTTTAAGAATAAAAATATAACAGAATCCAAATATATAGCATATTCATGACATCAATTTTCAAAAGTGTTTTCTACAGTCAAATGATAGTCAGAATGAAGTGACTTTCTCCTTTTTAGTTCGCTAACAGACATAGAACTGGCATGAAATGTTCAGCCTTAAATCTAGAGTACGTCCAGTGGCAGCACGGCAGTTATGTTTCGTTGATAGTAACCGTAAGACTGTGTGTTCAACCCCAATGTCTGCCAAGAGGAGCAAGTGCCTTAACCCTTAACTGCTCAGGATTGTTTTTTTTTTCTTGCACATCACTTTGTTTAAAACGTATAAATATAATGTAAATGTAGATTAGGTTTATGTACAAAGGAATTTACCTACAGTCCCCTATACTGGAAATACAGTCCGCAAGTATTGAAATGGCAAGGCCAATTATTTTGTTTATACAATACACTGAAGACATTTGGGTTTGAGATGGAATAAAAAGAATATTAGATGATAGATCAGAATTTCAGCTTTGATTTCCTACATCTACATGTGTTAAACAACTTAGAGCATGTCACCTTTTGTTTTGTTTGGTGATCATAAATATTGGAACATGTAACCGACAGGTGTGCCCTGTTAGATTGATTGTTTAAACAGATAATAGTTCTGAATGACTACTCTTGGTTTGAGCCCTGGGTTTCGCCTGTAAAGATTGTGTTTGTTGTTAAAAAGGATAAACCAACATGAAGACCAGAGAGCTGTCTTTGGGAGAAAAGCAAGCCATTTTAAAGCTAAGAAAAGAGGAAAAGAGGGATGTTCTGGAACCAAGATTAACCTCTACCAAAGTGATAGAAAGGCTAAAGTGTGGAGAAAGAAAGGATCTGCTTGTGATCCAAAACATACAAGCTCATCGGTCACGCACAGTGGAGGTAGTATCATGGCTTGGGCTTGCCTGGCTGCTTCTGGAACAAGCTCATTAAACTTTGTTGATTACCATTTCATGATGGTAGCAGTAGAATGAATTCAGGAGTCTACAGAAACATACTGTCTGCCAATTTACAGAGAAATGCGTCCAATATAATTGGGAGGAACTTCATCATACAGCAAGATAATGACCCATAACACACTGCCAACACAACAATGGACTTCATCTGGGGAAGTAAGTATAGGATTTTAGACTGGCCAAGTCAATCATCAGCTCTTAACCCAATTGAGCATGCACTTCACCTCCTGAAGAGAGAAGGGAAGAAATCCCCCAAAACAAACAACAACTGAAAGAAGCTGCGGTACAAGCCTGGAAAATCATCACACAAGAAGAATGCACCAGTTTGGTGACGTCAGTGGGTCGCTGGCTTGATGCAGTTATTGAAAGCAAGGGATATACAACCAAACATTAAGTGTAATTTACTTAAATTTACTTTAAGACTATCTGTTCCTATACTTTTGCTCACCTAAAAAATAGGTGATCTGCCACAAAAGGTGCCACATTCTAAGTTGTTTAACATGTAATATTAAAATGTAACATGTAATATAAGATGTAAATGTGAGGAAATGATGCTGAAATTCTCATCTATTATCTTATATTCATCTTTTGACCTCAAACTCAAGAGTTTTCAGTGAATAACAAAAATCTTGCTGTTCCAATACTTTCAGAGGGGACTGTACATCATCTTCCAACACACTTCATAATTTAAGATAGAAAAACTAAAACAAGCAGTTCTGATTATTGAAAGATCTTATGTGCAGGCTGTTCTTTCACTCTCCCTGGAGTGTTAATTAGAAGTGCTGATTTAAAAAAAAAAAAAATATATATATATATATATATATATATATATATATATACATACATACATATCCAAAATGAATACGTAAACAATGAAGTCATTCTATGTATTTAGCTTGCTGTAATATAGTGTTTCTTATCCAACACCCACATTTAAAGAGGCCTTGTGGCATTTCATTGTCTCATAAAGCAAGGCTAGGATGTCTAAATTTAAACCCTAACCTAAAATTTACAGGAATCCTACACAGAGCCACTGTAAAGTGTAATATATACTTCATAAAGATTTTCCCATGCACACACACAGGCCATGTCACATCAAGGCTACATTTACAAAAATAAAAATAAGCAAATTTAGCCTTAGCAGCTTGTACAAAACCTATTCTCAATCAATTGATTCATGTAGTAATGCTTTAGTAATTCGTAATCCTTCTGAATACAGGTTTTTAAGCAACACACATGGTTTAGCCAGATCTCTTTTAGTTCTTCTAAATTCTTAGCAAGTGGAAATGCCTTGAATATTGTCGAATGTAGCTAATATTTCCTATTATAAGATTACAATAAACCAAATATAAGATTACTAAGCCTAATTTTTAGCCATTTTTTATTCATTTCAAGCTTGAAATAGTCTTGTTCTATTGGCAGATAATTTTGCAAATTTTTAGCAATAATTTTAGAAATTAGCAAAATTAACTGCCAATAGAATAAGAACATTTAAAGCCTGAAATTAGTAAAAATGTCTAGCAATAGGTTTAATAATGTAATATTTGGTTTATTGCAATCTTATAGTAGGAAATACTAGCTGAGGCTGATGTTGTTACAGCTGCATTTCACTAAAAAGGTCAGAGTGAAACGTGTCAAGCGCTACCCTTAGATCTCTGGTTATATGTTTATTAGGTACACACTTGATAACCATGTTTTTATCATTAAGATTTTGAAGATGCATGTTTCAAATGACCATCTCACCAAAATTAAAACCAGGCAGAACACAGGGTCTAGTGTTCAGAAGCTTGTGAGCTTAAATCCTAGGACCACCAGAGATCAACTTTTGGATCATTGATCAACCCTTACTTGCTTAGCTCTAGGTTTAGGTTGTATTCTGTCTCGTTTGTACTTCAGTTTGGCTAAGAGCATTGACCAAGTGAATGAAACATCAGATTTGATTTTCTCCACGACCTAAATGCAGATCCCAGATTCCAAAATGCTGTGTATAATATACTGCAAACAACCATATAACCGCAGTGTTTTACTTAGTTTTACTACTCACACATGCAGTGTAACAGATGGATGGATTCAAATTAGAGCACTTCAAAGTAAGTTCCTGTTGCTTTTCTCCAGTGTGACACAGAATGGATTCTAGACAGTGTGTGTTTGATACTGCATCATGTGAGGAGGAGATAACACATTGTTAACATCTCTTTCAAGCTGGGTCTCAGCTGCAATGTGTTACATCAGTACCATTAGCCAGGACTCTAATGTTAGCAATAGATTCAAAGCAAATAGATTCTGTACTTCATCTACAACAAAAAACATCTATCCATCCCAGCCAAGTAAGGAATAAAACACAACAGGGCATGCTTTTATAGGAAAATAATCAATGGCAGCATGGTGTGATTTTTTTTTTCTTTTCTTTTTTTTATTTTCAACAGCATGCCCTGAGGAAGTGTTTTATTCGTCTTATATGACAATTACAATTTTTATTATTATACCGCTGATTTTTATTTATTAAAAAATGACATAATAGTTTTGATATTATACCAGTGATTACAGTTTTTATTTATTAAAGATCATCACTTTTCATTAACTTATAGTTACACCTAATATTGTGGAACAATGGTTCCAGATATCACTTACATTAGAGAAGCTAGAAACAGCTATAAATAGTCACTTACAGCTTATAGCTTATAAATAGTCTTATGCAGCTTGAGAAATGTTACTGAGAAACTATAAAGTGCTATGACAAGCTGCATCAGACTGGTAAGTCACTATTTATAGCTGTTTATAGCTTCTCTAATGTATGGGATATCAGGAGAAAACTTAAAGGAATATCTTTACTGTTGACTGTTACAAAGTGCTGACACTGGAGACTCCTTCCATATAGTATGTTAAAGAAAGTCTTCTCACAGAAAGCTTCACCAAACCAACAGCTATCGATTTTTTCTTTATTAAACAACAGTATGTTTTTTAATCTGTTCATTATTACATTTAGATTATGTGGAGTGTCCTCCAACAAATCCATATGAGTTGTTACTATATAATATTGTCTCAGAATGAGCACATTAATATAAACCTGTGATTTTTACTGAATTTTCCAGACAGTTTGTACATGCTTTATTGAGTGTAGCTTGATCTGAGTATGTAGTTAGCTATAAGGCTCTTGGGGAAGTAAAATAAAAAAAATAAAAGTAATAAAGATCTGACACTTTATTTGTATAAGTCACATTTTATATAGGTTTATGTTGTAAATACATATGTTTATGCTGTAAAGTTTACGTAAGTTTATGCTGTACAAATAACTTCTAATACAATGTTGTAACAATTGAAAAAACTTAGTGAAAGACAAATGCAACTCAGGAAGAACAAATAAATATTTATAAGAGTCAAAGGCAGTGCTTGACTACCCATGATACTGTTTCTAAAATTACTGACTGCAGTTTTAAGGGAACTCAGTTAATCCATTACAAACAAAATAGGTTGGGATCAGTTGTGACATTTGCTAGCTACAAATATTAACCTCTTTTGGTTATGAAGGGAACTACTTTACTTAGTGAAAACAAGGCCTAAATAAATGATTTTTATTCCGATACTACATTTCACTGTGTTCTTCACGTCAATCACCATGGGATGGTTTTAAATTGCTGCAATAATATCACTGAATACCAGTGACATACCAGTTTTTTTTCCAGTTATGCTATTCCATTGCATATCCTGTTAAATGCTTTTCCAAAGGAAGGTCTGCATCTTGGAAGACCTGCAGACTTCTAGATATTAATCAACAAGATATTAAGATATAAAATGCTTTGTACATTATTACAATTAGACCTGAAATAAATTGGGAGCTTATGGTTCTGTTAAGCTAGGGATACTTGTGAGCTCTATAGAGGTACTATCCTAAGTGCTCCAGTGAAAAAAGTGTGAAAATCTGTTGTTTCAGAGCTAACCTGAAACATTTTAAATTTGTGCACCATTGAACTTTATGGCAAAGAACAATGGAGTAGCTCTGGAGCTGTTGTATTGCTGTGCTTTGTGCCCCCACAGTCAGACTATGTAACCTGAGCCCTGGAAGTTTGGCAAAGCTCTAACAAAAACAGAGGCAGCATGAGTCACATAGTCTGCCCCTCCACTTCTGGGCTTTCACTTACTGCCACGTGGAAGGAGGATCTCAGCCAAAGCTCCTCCACACACAATCCCTTCCACTGGCTATATTAAAGCTGTAGGGTCCAGTGCACAGAACACTACACCTTTGTATAGCTCACCAGTGGCTAAGGCACAGCACTGACATCCTATGCAAAATTCCAACACTAACCTCAGCAAACAGAAACACTAAAGATAGCTGCAGCCACGACAAAAACTAAGGTTGAGGTATGAGCTGTCAAGTATAACTATAACAGCTGCTACATGCATTGAATGAGACAAAGAATCTTGTGGTTCATATTGATTTAAATAAGTCAGGTGATCAGAAGAACATATACTGTATATAAAAAAACATGTATGTGGATTAACAACTCTTAATTGCCACTAGGAGCAAATAAGTGTGTGAATATGTGTGTGTGTGTGTGTGTGTATGTGTGTATGTGTGTATAGACTGGTGTCCCAATCAAGATGTATTCCCACCTCACACCCAGTGTTTCAGATCCACTGTGACCCTGACCAGGATAAAGTGGTTACTGAAAATGAATGAATTCTGGGAATTACTGTAGAAATTAAAAGCTAAAAAGATTTCCTCATGAATAAAGAAATAAACAAAGGATGTGCTCTGATGTGCTTATCATTCACAGATCTCATTCACAGATGGCACTGTGATAGCCAAACATTTCTGCTGTATTAGAATATCAGCTTGGGCATTGTAACTGCTGCTTTTGGAGAGCGATGTTATTCTGGATAAACACATGTTTTTAACAGATCAAAACCCGAGGGATATCAAAAAAGCATGAAGCGCATGCAAAAGCACAAATAAACCCATTCAACTGCACATTCTTCTATCCAAAAATAAAAGTAAGATTTACGACCTGTGTTTCAACAAAACACTGGATAAGCAAAATTCAACGTGAGATTTATAATCTTTTGTGAAAGAAGAATAATGATGTAATAGGGATATCATATTCTATATCCCTAAATCTCTTGAACCTTTGACCATAGCAGTTAACCTGCAATCATATTATATTAGGCAAACGTAGTTACTCGACTATAATATAGTTAACTAAATAAGCATGGTGATGCACCAGGTAGCTCACAGCTCCAGGGTTCCCAGTTCAATTCTGAGCTCGACTTAATCTCTGTGTGGAGTTTTGCAAGTTCTCCTCACGTTCATATGGGTTTCCTGTTGGTTCCTCCCACAAACATGCCAGTAGGTGTATTGGTGTCTCTAAATTGACTTGTGGTGTGAATGAGTGTGTGAACGCATGTGTGCACAATGCCTTGTGATGGTGCCCTGCCTCGCACCAGGATAGATTGGTTACTGAAGATTAATGAATGAATGATGTTTGCTTTCCAAATCCAAATATTTGTCACAAAGCATATTTGGTGAGTTACATTTTTTCAGCTGTTAACATATTTACAGTTAATAATCTCTACACATTTGTACTCACTATATACACGCTACTTAACAATAAACTGACACAGAACTGAATGTACGGGTAACTCAATCCACCTAGTGTAGGGGTGTCAAACACTGGTCCCTTTATCGGGACCGGCCCAATAAAGGTTTTAACCTGGCTTTCCAAATGAATTTAGAACCTGTGTTGTATATTACAAACATCTTCTCAACCATAACTGACTTAAACGATTTGAAAAAAGAGTTCGTCTCTGTTACATTAGGACCAAAAAATATAGGCTCTGCTGGATATCTTTTATGCTTGAAAGCTTTCAGAATGTGTAATATGTGTCTTACAATATTCTACTTTAAGAAGTATAAGCCTATAATTGATGTGGCATCCCATTACGGTTCACTAAGACCCTGGCTTTTGTGCTGCAATTGCTCCGTTTTATATCTTTGCCCTAACTTGGTTTATATGGGAACACTTCACTTCATCCATCACAATAAGGCACACAATAAACTAATACAGTTAGAGACATCTGCAGATAGAAATGAAATGGAAAAAATGCAGTATAAATAAAGATGGCTGTAGTTGTTGTTATTGTGGTTGTTGTTGTTGTTGTTGTTGTTGTTGTTAAAGATAAAAATGTTATTAATCCAAAATAAAAGGTATGCTGTTACTGTTTGTACCAGAACTGTCACACAGCTTTTCACAATGAAAAAAGAGATAAGCCAGTTCTTTTCTCCACCAAAACAAGTCCATCTCTAAGACTCTGCCCATGTGGGGACCATATGCTGATGGTCAGAAGAGTGTTTTCTGAGTCAGAGTCCTTGGCATGCTACAGCTGCAAAAAAAATGCCACAACAGCAGTAACAGAACTGCATGGTACAAGTTATATGCGGCTAAATGACAAAGGTGGGAAAAAGCAAAGTACAAATGTTTAATTGAGTTTTTCTTTCATTTATGTCTTTTGACTTTTACTCACTACATTTCAAAAGTGGACGCTTCAAGCAGCTGATTAATCTAAACCATAAGGGATGTGACAACAAGAACAGAAGGGTAAAGGATCCCTTGATGTATATATCTGTAAATTTCTTGTCTTTGGTAGCTCCGCCTCCCTGGTTATTAATACCTGATTACTAAGACTGGGCAAATCAAGGACTTTATATAAATACCCACTATCAGATCTCACTCAGAAGTCTTACACCCT
Organism: Pangasianodon hypophthalmus; assembly: GCF_027358585.1. Taxonomy (NCBI): domain Eukaryota; kingdom Metazoa; phylum Chordata; class Actinopteri; order Siluriformes; family Pangasiidae; genus Pangasianodon; species Pangasianodon hypophthalmus. The sequence continues at coordinate 20,688,590 of NC_069719.1, read as the reverse complement.
TCCATAAGCTTGTGTTTACACTATTCTGCTATAGTCTTGTCTATAGATCTAATGTCCTCTGGTCTGGTTATGTCTACACGTGTCCTTAAATCCTGCCTTGCTTAATCTAGCCTTTGTCCAGCTTTTATTTCTAAGAACTTGTTGTTTTTCAGTTGTCGTTCAAGTACAAGTTAGTTATTGTCATAGTTACTGTCATTCAAGTACAAGATAGCTTCATGGTATACTAATACTTAGTTACTTCCAAGTTGTTATTCTCTTGTTTCTACTTTATGTTTGGCTAATCAATCTTCTTGATGCTTCTTTCTTTAGTCCTTTATTTATACTGTGTAGTTTATATTATTCAACTTTAGGTTTGCATTGTTTAGTAGTAGTTTCGCTATTTTTATCTGCATGCAGTTTTTGACATTCTTTGTACTTTATCTTTCTTTGTGTTTTTCAGTACATCATCATGCACTAGTCCTTGCTCTGTCCTTGTCATTGTTATATTTCATTTGTAATTGGCTGTTTGTACACATACATGCGAGAGCACGCTCTTACACCAAGAAAAGGAAAATAACCAAAAACACACCCAATGTCTCTGTCTGTTTTCTAGCTAGTTTGTATTATAGCAGCTAGCTACTGGCATTGAAGCTGGTTCGTATCAACATCAGAGTTTTCATGATACCTAAAGTTTAGGAGACTGGGGAAAGAGCTGGGGTTAGATAGCATTAGTTAGTGTTTGTCCATGTTCCTTGGTACCTTGGCAAAAGTTGCAGGAACCAAAACCACTTATTTGTGATATCGTTTTCATTTGTGATTCTTTCTTGTATTTTCATACTTAAAGTAAATTTAAGAGTTTGTATGTTTGTACTTTAAAATGAGTAAAGAACTTGAAGCTTTTTGCACCTTTACTTGAATAAGTAAAGTGTATTTGTGTATTTCTATTACCTCTGCTTAGTAGTCGTGTTGATTTCATATCATAATCTGCAGACATATGATTCTCTCAACACATGCTGTCTCTCTCAAAATGCAACATAAATAATACAAACAATAAACATACAAACAAACAAAAAAAATATTGCGCAAAAGTAGTTTTATTGGATCTCTCTCTTCAGAATGTGCTAACTGCACTTCAAGTTTCCTTTTTAACTGAATGACTACTTTGGAAAATTGACTTCAAGCCCAGACACACTCTTTTGTCCTAGGCCTAAGAAACTCTAGCTGTGCTCCTTTACAAGAGCATGGAAATATGGCTTCGACCTCACACATCTGACTGACAACATATGGTAGGGTTAAAATCTGACAGAAATCTTGAGAAGACTTTAGCTAGCAAGCATTTTAAATGTTTCCATTGCAGAAATGTCTGAAACAAATCTAACTAACCCTTCCAATAGCAATTCTGTCAGATTTTCTGGAAGTAAAGTGCAATGATGGAACAGCCCAGAAATGCACTTCTGGCCAGTGAAGGAGACAGCACGGGTTCAGTAGGTTAACCAAATGGTTTTAATCATCTATGGAGAGGCTACATTTGTGAAAGTCCTTGTCCATTAGTAATGGTGCCTCGCTACCTTTACTGCCTTTTTACAAAATTCAATTATTCTAATTACTCTAATTCAGTTTTAATAAAACTTTTAGTTCAATCAACAGGCAGTAAACCATGATTAGAAGTGGATGAGAAATAGAGGTATGTTTTTACTTGCTTTAATAAATAATTTATTAGTGTTAGCAGGTATAAATAGGTTCTAATTTTCCCCTCCTAACCACCAGATTTCACCAGATTACGTGCTTGTGCTCACAGGCCGAAGTCACGCAGTGGTCCACTATACAATGCTATCATTAATGGCCTCTGTCTCTTCCTTCTTCTTGCCTTGTACACATGTTGGTCATGTGTAAATGAGACTAAATGACCAAAAGTATGTGGACACCTAACCATCACACTTATATATGCCAATTCCAAAAACATGAACATTAACACAGAGCTGGTCCCCCACTGTTATAACAGCCTCCATTTCTGGGAAGGCTTTCTACTAGATTTTGGAACGAATTTGTGCTTATTCAGCCACAAGACCATTAGTATAGTCAGGCACTGATGTCAAATGAGAAGGCCTGGGGCACAGTCTGATTCATCTCAAAGGTGTTCAGTGTGGTTGAGGTCAGAGCTACTTGAGTTCTTCCACACCAACCTTGGCAAACCATGTCTTTATGGACCTTATTTTGTGCACAGGGGCACTGTCATGATAAAGCAGAATTGGGCCCTTTATTTTCAGTGCCTTTGGCCATATAGTGTATCTGTGTAACAGCTCGTGAGAACAGTCAGAGCTACAGGTGAACCTGTCTTTCAAAGCTGGCAAGAGCTTCACATTAGCTTTGTGTTAACTTCATCTTAGCTTCTCGTTAACTTCACGCTTTTGTTATAGTGTCAGGGACTTCCCCCTCGCACCGCACGCAGAATCGATCAGCGCACATAACAGCCCGCAGCACTATAGCGCTCACGTCCGTGTTGTCATATGTTTTGTTTACTTTGCCACGTGTGTTTTTGTTTTCATCCACGTCCTGTCTCTTCCCCTGTGTCGTCATTGGTTGTTTCCCTCATGTGTCTTCATTACTCGCACCTGTTTTCAGTTCGCCCCTTAATTAGTTTGCATATTTAAACCCTTGTGTGTCTTTTTGTCCACGCGAAGTATTGCTCAATGTTTCCCTCTTGACTTTGCCGAGCCTTTTAGTCTTGTCATGGTACACCAGTTTTTGACCTAGATCCGCTTCCTTGTTTGTGTATTTCGAATACCCTTGATATTGCTGTTTGTAGATCTCCTGATCTCTGCCTGGTCCCTGTTTCTGATTTTGGATTTGTCTGCCTGCCTTTCTAATAAAGGCGTTAGTTCACTTGCAGCCGTCTCTACTCTCCATTTGTGACATATAGATGTTTATTTTATGACTCCTGGATCATTGAGTCGGTACAAAAAATTATATTTCCAACAAAAGAATAAATGTTACAGAAAAAAAAATGTTTGTACGTCAGTAAAGAAAGCAACACATTACATAACAGACCACTTTTCAGACAAAAAAAAAACATGAAGGCTGCGGGGATTTGCATGCAAAACCAAAGAAGCATGTGTGACAGTCAAAGTCTCCAGAAGAACTGTGGCAGATTGTCCAAGATTCTCAATAAAACTTACCAGCCAATTTCCTTATAAAAGTGCACAAATTGTATCTGAGACTACTGATGGTTTTTTTTAAAGCAAAGGGTTGTCACACCAAATTATGACTTTGTTTAGTTTATTACCGTTTAGTGCTCTTTATAGAATTTTTGTATGTAGAAAGGTTTAATTTTGTTATTTTCGAAGGCATCTTTGCTCTACAGTATTTCTTTGCATGTGCCTAAGATTTTTGCACACTACTATGTGTATCCAAGAGGCCGTTGCCTCTTGGGTATCATGGCACAGGAGTAAGCCTCTAAGTGGTGGAGTGGATTGCCCTTGTAAGTCCACACTTCTAATGCTGAGTCGTAAGGTTAGTGGTCTCCACTAACTTGCATGGTAGGATTTCCCATGCTTTGTTGCTAAAGCTTCCATGTAAGACCTCTGTGCATCTTAGAGAAAGAGATTCAGCCACAGAAAGTACATCAGGGTCTGTCTCTATATGTGAAGCAGCACTGTTCCATTGCTGCTAACAGATTTTGCATTAGGCCCATGGCCGGTGCCAGTTCCTCTACCTCCCTACGCCTTTAAGGGCACTTAGTCTCGCCTTTCCATGGGGCTGAGCAAATGAACCCTCTGCAGTTTTTCTTTTATGGTACCACAAAGGAGCTTATCTTCCTTTTCCTACCAGCTTTCTTCGTGTCTTAAATCTCGCTCATTTTGTTCCTCAGTAAGACAAGAATGGGAAAGAGGAGGGTCATGATATTTTTTATAGGCTACCCAAGTGTTTCCTTGCTACTAGGCTAGGAAACAATTACCTGAGAAAACTCCATGAGTTTGGGAGGATGCCACCCTGGTAAAACTCTTCTAAATATGAAATTAAAAGTTAAAGTCCTTTTACGTGGCATCTTGAAGGTTAATCTAATCAATACTTGTGAATATGCTGTCTGAGTTATTGCATAGCTATTGTCATTTACCTTAGTAACACAGACTGTTTAGCATCCATTATTGTTAATATACAAGTATAATTTTGTTTGGTGTTCTTTATATTTCATGGTATAGGGTTGTGTTAATGTTCTATAGATTTAATAGTATGGGGTTGTGTTAACATTTTGTAGTTTTTAGGAGATTGTGTGAATGATAGCTGGCATTGGATGTTGATCTGGTTAGAAGGTTAACTAGCTATGTACCAACACTGATGAACTCTGCTAGCCTACTCTGTTACTGACAGGAATTTTAAAAAATTGACAACTTTATGTTAAAGGACAAAACCACTTTCCCATTAAAACAAAAATCTATGTTTGTTCTAGCAGTACTCTTTCTATGCAAGTGAGGATATTATTATATTATTATTATTATTATATCTTCTTTGCATAAATAGTGCTCTTAGAGTTTCACCTCTGAAGACTAACTTCTTTCCAAACATTCTGTGTAGACCAAAGAATGTCAGAATGCCTTTGTGACTATTAAGCCACTGTTATGTAACTTCCAGGTTATAGCAATGTTATGTAACTCCCTCCATTTTAAATCTGGATTTGATCATCCCAAATGAATCTTTTGACTGAATCCAAATGTCCTTATGAGAAAAGAGAATTTTTTTAAACAAATGGGGCACTTTATTTTCTGTAAAAGGTATTCCATGGGATGTAAGAGTGCACTAGTAAGTGATTCTGATTTTCTGATTTGTATGGAATACGGGATTATGGCACACTTTAAAAAGGACAGATTTTTACAGTATTTATGCTCATAGATTATGGAAGAACAAGAAATGAATAGTACAGAAAAATGATGCACAACTCAGTAGTGTCAGTGTGAAAACGCAACATGCGATATATTGGATGGAAAGAGTAAATGATGGAAATTGAGAACAGCTTTGTTCCCTTTGTGTATGAGATATCATCCTCATATAAAGTTTTATAAGGCAAACAGATACATGGCTTATTCTGAAATTAATTTAAGGCTGTGCTTGCAATCCAAACAAATGTTAATAAATCACAACTAATTCTGAATAGATTGATTGGTAAATAAATTGATTTTATGTACGCAGAGAACCACATTCACTAGACTAGAACACATTGAAGATGCCCAAGAATTTATGGAGGTTTTGGTATTTCTATAAATATTAATATGGGTAATTAATGTCAATAAAATGTATTGGATATTTTAAGTAGATATTTTAAAATATGTTAGATATTGTAAGAGATTAAGTAGTGAACATAGCATGATGGTTAGAGGGGCCTCTGAAAACACAAAATTCCTAAAAGTGGCAGATCAGTGTATTTAGGAACATGGCACAAACCTGAGAAAAGCTGCGGTAACCATAGGGGCCTCGTACGGACAGAAATTCCTGAACAGGAAGAAGAAGCTGCAGTTTGGCATCAATGTGAAAGAGTTGGTCGAGTTCAGCTGCTTGGGGTGTATAACCCTCATCCAGTGGCGTGGACACAGCACACAGGGAAAAGTCTGTCTACAAGAAGGACAGCACAATAAAGTCAGAAAATGTGTTAAATATAAAACAATCATTTTTGGGTTGAAGGTTGTCAGTGTTTCAGTAAACAGTGAACCTATCATACAGTTAAGGAAATACTATACGTGTAACCCTAGATGCTGGTTGTGATTCCGTGTATTGCTACGTATGTGACATCTCTAAAACTGCATATTATCATCTGAGAAATAAAGCCAAAAATAAGAAATATGCTAACCCTCCATGAGGCTGAGAAACTATGCTTTCATAACCTCGAAATTGGACTAATGTAACGTGCTGCTAGCTGGCTAACTTGCTCCCTCTCTAAAGAAGTTTCAGATAATTCAAAATACGGCAGCCAGCGTCTTTATCAACAAAAGAAATCAGAGCACATTAGTCCAGTTTAATACAAGCTATGCTGATTGCCTATTAAGTTACACACTTATTACAAAATCCTTCTTATGATGCTTTAAGCTCTGAACATTTATCTCTGGTGTAATTTGCTGAACTCCTGAAACAGGATAGTCAGTCCTGAGCACTTCACTCAACTGAAGCATTTCTATTCTGAGTACCAATAATCAGTTGGTGGGAGATTTTTTTTTTTATGTATATATACTCTATATGGACGAAAGATTGTGGACACCTGACCATCACACCCATATGTGCTTCTTGAACATCCCATTCCAGATTTAGACCCCATCTGCTGTTATAATTATAATAATTATAATGTTATAATAATACTTATTCAGCCACAAGAGCATTAGTGAGGTCAGACACTGATGTTGGGCGAGGAGGTCTGGGGTGCAGTTGGCGTAACAGTTCATCCCAAAGGTGTTCAGTGGGGTTGAGGTCAGGGCTCTGTGCAGGACACTCGAGTTCTTCTACTCCAACCTTCACACACCATGTCTTCATGGAGTTCACTTTGTGCACAGGGGCATTGTTATGCTGGAACATGTTTTGGCCTCTTAGTTCTAGTCAAGGGAAATTGTAATCTTACAGCATGCAAAGACATCCTTTACTATTGTGTGCTTCCAACTATGTGGCACAGTTTGGGGAAGAACCACATATAGATGTGACGGTCAGGTGTTCACAAACTTTTGGCCAGGAAATACCCAAGAATATTCTTTCAGACAACATTAGACATGCCATCTCAAGAGGGGTATTTAAATACAGACATAGGTAAATATATGTTAAATATACTATAATAGTTAGTCAATTATTATTATTATTATTATTATTATTATTACTATTATTAAAAATAATAATCTTTTTAAAGATTATTATGGGAAGATGATTTCAAAGATTGCCAAGACTAAAGTCTATGACAGTAGCATACACAGCTACTGCATACAATCTGGGAAGAATAATAAATTGGTAGTGAATGAAGAGCTCAGAGATTAAGTGGATTATTTAAAAATCCATGAAGAATTTCCTGCAGTAGAGATGAATTACAAATGACAACACAGGGAGAACAGTAATCTTCCCTGAACACCTGAAAAAGTGAAAATCGTAATACAGAACATCTGGATGTGCTTGTATGAGGCACACACACACTATATTGTAAGGAATGGAAAGAAAGAGATTATATTCCAGTTCTAACTGGATTATGCAATTGGAACTGCAATTAATGGTGGTTTATAACTATTAACGCTTCTTCCAGCAATATACAAATACTGTGATTAAATTTTGCAATGTGTGCTTATGCAATACAATATGTTTACACTTTGTATAACTAATATATGATTAGTTTTCTTTATATATATGTAATTATAATATATTATATATATTTTTAGCAAACAATTCCCCTCAATCAGTTAACAATTTAACTTTAGAAAATAGCCTAGCTAACTCCCCTGTCATGTTCCAGAGTGTTAGCACTAGTGTGGCTAGTAATGATTAATGTTTTCAGTTCAAGACTTGTGCCTGAACTAGGTAACGGTTGGATTTGACAGTGGTTACACTGGAAGTACCTGTGCTAAAAATGTAATTAAAAATCAAAATATTAACGCTTGAACTGGGCAGCTCAGCTTGGGGCAATGTTGTAATGACACCAGGCTTGACCCACTTGCCTATAATGAATGTTTTAAAGGTGTCCTGTTGATGTTTTAAAATAGTTTGATAGTCAGGAATGAGAGAAATGAGGGGACCTACAATATATGGCCAAACGTTTGTTGCCTGACCATCATATCCATATACTTGCCTTCCCCAAACTGTTGCCACAAGCACATCAGAAGCACATAATTGTACAGGATGTCTTTGTAAGCTGTAGCATTACAGTTTCCCTTCACTGGAACTAATAGGCCTATCTCAAATATGTCCCAACATAACAATGCCCCTGTGCTGAAAGGGACGTCTATTAAAACATAGTTGGACTTGGAGTGGAAGAACTTGAGTAGCCTGCACAGAGCCCTGACCTCAACCCCACTGAACACCTTTGTCATAAATTGGAATCCTGACTGCACCCCAGGCCTCCTCGCCCAACACCAGTGCCTGACCTCATTAATGCTCTTGTGGCTAAATGAGCAGAAATCCCCAAAGCTATGTTCCAAAGCTTTGCCAGAAGAGTGGATGTTATTATAACAGCAAGGGGGGCTAAATCTGAAATGGGATGATCAAAAATCACATATGGATGTGATGGTCAGGTGTCTACAAACTTTTGGCCATATAGTGTATAATGTCCTGTGATGTCAGAGTTGGGTATTAGTAATATCATACTCATTAGCACTGTAAGAAGAACAATAACTCAGACCTAAGAGTTGCTGTGCTCCAGGCAGAAGTTGGGGAACCAATTCCGCAGAGATAAGATAATAAATGTAGAATAAAAGAACAGAAGGCATCTGCATTTGATCATGATGTCATATCAGAATCTGCCAAAGCTTTTCTGCGTCTGGTCATTCATGTGTCCTATCACTGGAATGAGCCAAAAGACATAAAATTTGTCTACACTTTGCACAATAGCAGGGTCTCACAATAGCAGGAAGTCTTTCAGCCTGACCCTTTAGGAGGCCTCTGAGCATCTGCTCTCCTCTGTTTGGTTGTCATGCATAATTGGTGACAAACCATTGCAAAGAGGAAAAGGACATCATAAATGCAGCTGCCAGGTCCTCTTGAGGAATGATGGAGTATGCAGTATGAAAAGGAAACTGTGAAGTGCAGCTTAGCCCTATGTGCATAGTGCAAAAATATGTGAGAACATCCAGATACATATCATTAAATTAGATAACTGATGTTCACCGCCCAGATGAAGTCTTGCCTGAGACAGACTGGATAAAATAATCCCTGCCTTGTGTGTGTGTGTGTGTGTGTACAGTACCTCTGGTTTTGCAGTTGGATCAACATAAGGCTCCTCTTCATCTATGTCCTTGAGGAGTTCCTCTAATCGTTCTTTCTCTTCCTGTGTCATTGGCCCCAAGCTTCCTGCACTACTGGCTAGCTGCATTTACACATAAAATGGACAAAGCTAAGAAGACATGCTGAGAGAAGGCTTAGAGCACATGCTGAGACAAACGCAAGTGCCATAATTATACTCTAAAACATTTAACATGTTACTCAAAATTTTAAACAGTACTCCATTCTCATACTTTTGATAATTATGGTCTAGCACCATCTTTGGAATAGAAACTCACCTGAAAGACTTATTATGTCCTGTCCATGTCAAAATAGTCTATTTAAAATAATACTTAAAATACTTTTTCAACATGAATCTTTGGCTCAATTTCAGTAAAACTGAAATATATATCATAAAATAACATTAAAAATCATAGTTATGTACAAGAGATAACTTGCACGTTGATTTGATTTGTACTGCCATATCTGCAATAACTTGCTGGGATCTGTGGAACAGCCACTGTTAAATAATGTTTATACAGTTGATGTAAATGGATTCATATAGCTGAGATTTTACAGTTACACTGTGTTAGCTTTGTAAAACCTTTTAATCATGTTAGACATGAATCTCTTGTTCAGTCATACATTTTGCCCTTGAACGTGGTGTCAACATACCTCAATGTTTTTCCTGATGAAATCTTGTCTATGCTTGCTCTTGCCCATCACACTCTGCCTGCTTTCTGTCTGCTTGACTTCTTTCACTTCAGGACCCATTTTAAGAGAGTTTGAAGTTTTGTAATTTACTCCGACCTCTGACCTAGAAACTAGTAAAATGGTAGAGTCCACAAAGCTGTTCAAAATTGAATTCAATCTTTATCATTTTACAATAAAGCCAAACTTTAAAAGTATAACTGACTCCATGTTTGCTAACATTAGACTTCTAAATCCCAACAAACAAAGGCATGGCATTTTAAAAAAACATATTCATAATAAAGACATTATAATAACTGTATATGCCAAACCTCTTTCTGATGAGAAATATTATTACTATCATGTTTAGCACCATTCTCATGATGAATTACATAAAACACTGCATATAATTTCATTTTTTTTGTCCTCTGTGCCTGTGACCTCGATTTAGGTTTATAAAGGTTTTTTTTCTCTTTAAATGTTAATTTTAGTTATAGATTACTCTACAATAATAAAGCTACCTGAGACCCAATAAAACTACTAACATCTGGCTTAGACATGAGAATGATTTGTAATGTCAGGAGGCCCTCTAGTGCAGCAAATCAGCAAAACTACTGTATTCTAAATCTAGATCAGAAACACAGTGAATATAATAAGCAGTGTAACTTGCTTTTTGTTATGTGTTTATTAAGGTGTACAGGCCACATATTTCTTGCCTTTATTTCCAGGTCTGCAGCTTAGGTCATTCTCTTGCTCTGGGACTTGGGTTCCAAACACAGGTACATAGTCCTCTTCACTGCAATCCTTGGCTTGAGTGAATGAAGTCAATTTGTATCACAATAACAAGTTTTTCATCTCATATAACTTTTAAGACTTTTAACTTCATTTATGGGGAAAAGATTAAACTGAGGACAATATTTTACAGGATTATGAAATTATGGTTCCACTTCCTTACATACCAGACTGCCAGGGTTATTTCCTTTAGAACCAGTGGTGCCTTGCTGTGTGATTGTTTCCTTGTGGAATACCAGTTGCAAAGCCATCATGTCACAACTGTGCTTCAGAGTGGTGCAACAGAAAAGCTTTCACCCTATTGTCCAGAGATCATGAGTTTCAATCCCAACAACGACACAGCCAAGGAGTCCAAAAGAGCAAAATTGGCTGTGCTCTCTTGGGCATATTCTCTCTCCCTTGTCAATCACAGTGACACTTGCCAATCATGGGCATCTGTGAGCTCATGCAGAAAGGGGCAGATTGTGCTTTCCTCTGAGTGTATTACGATGCCCCATGAGCAGCATTTCAAAAAGATGTGGTTGGCTGGCTCAGAGGAAGGAAAAGTTAGCCTTTGCCCTAGCCTTAGCTGTCGTATGACAGGAGAGACCTGACTGGTGGGTGGAAATTGGCCAAGACTAAATTAGGGAGAAATCCAGGGGAAAACCTCATGGCCTTGACCCCATGTAGGTATGCTCTTGACTTGGCAGTGGGCATAAGCTAAATGCTAGCAACAATGCAATAGCATAATGAAATGCAGAGAATACAGGAGCTTAGTACAACTGCTTCACACAGAGACCGACCCTGATGTGCTCTCAGTAGCTGCTTCTGGTTCTGAATTTGAGGCCCATCTTGGTGGAGTATGCAACATCAAAAGTGTGCTGCAGGCAAGTATTAAGGCTGGCTGAGACTGGGCCATTATAACAATTATCCCTGGATCTGTTAACACAAGTAAGAAGGCAAGTTTTGCTGACTCAAGACGCAGACACAGGCCCAGGGGGCAATACATTATCAACTCCATCTGCCTGAAACATAACTAAACACTTGAGGTATTACCTTTAGGCACCCTTGTCCTCATATTATTTTTGCATAGATGCTTCAAATATTTAAAATAACAGCAGATGGACTTAATTATGAAGGATACAGCACAGGCTACATTGGTGCTGCCATGACAGCCCAGAGCACACACACACATACAAAAAAAAAATCACTGCATATGGAGGGGCACGGCAGCAAAGTACCTGAAAAGATATTTTTCAGGTAAAGATAAGACACAAAAAAGTGAGTTGGTGTTTCCCTCTGTAACTGAAACATTGGAGCTTCGTAAAATTAGATCAGAAACTCTACACCAAAAGGTTAGGAGAGCCAAGCCAATTGGCTAAACTGACTGCAGAAGTGCAGTCGCTACAGGATAAACAATACATCAGGGCCAGAGTGCCTAGCGAGGTTCTCTTCATAATTCAAAAAAAAGAGGAAGAATCTGCCCCATTGTAGATATAAAAAACCTAAATGTCTTCTTATAACAACTGTTATTCCATATGCTATGCATACCAGATCTGATGTGAGTAGTGAGCAAACATGATTGGTCTGAAAAACACTGGGCATAAAACCCATATATAACACAGTGAACAATATTTTGGAGTTTTTGATACAAACATTTTGGGTTTAGAAAAAAAAAAAAAAAAAAGAAGAAGCAAAACAAGTAGCTAATCAGTGGAATTTGCCGTATGCCAAATGCAGATATAAAGTGCCTTTTTTTTTGTTTTGTTTTGTTTTGTTGCGTACTGATATTGCTCTTGCAAATAAGAATGTGTCCAGGTCAGCCCTGTGACCAGTGAGGGCTCTGAGCACTTTCTGGAAGTGACAGCTAGCTAGTAGGTCACTCACCAACTGTGCTTTGGGGAACATCATAAAGCAGCTGACTAAAGTCAGGTTAGCCCATTACGTAAAGGAAGTCACTGCACAAGCATATTCGAATACGGTAAGAGGCACCTTCTTCCAATAAATTTGATGCACACTATAGCAACCTCCTGGTTAACACGCACTATGGTTACCTCCTAGTTGACTCTAAGAGGACTGTCAATTTTGTTCGTTTGCAAAGCAACAGCATGGAGCTCAAAGCTCACCATCTACTTCAACAGATTTTACAGAATGAATGTTAATTAGTTGGAGTGTTATTTATCCTCAATAGAGAACAATATTAAAATTGTGAGTTATCATCATCATTAAAGTATGATGTCAGCACCATTTGTATGCTTTCAATTATCGTTGGGGTGCACTAGACATATTATAAACCAGAGTGACAATGAAAATTGATATGCTGTCTTCACTAGTTCCAAAGGAAACCACCCTGGCAGTCTAGAATATAAAGAAGCAGGATGAAAGATTATGTATGTAACCATGGCTCTAAGCCTAAGACTTAGTCCAGGGTGACCAGTCCACCCTGATCTCTCTGGCTGACAAGAATGGCCACAGGACAAATGTGATGATGACCTTTTATAGGCTAACCAACATGGGGTCACAGAATCACAGTTACATATGTAACCTTTTGATTTGACTGCTGTTATAATTATGGCTACTTTCAGTACAGAAAAACTCTCCAAAAAGCCTACTGATTATTCAAACAAATCAATGTGAAACATTAGACATGTAAAAAATGTCAAAATTATAATTTAGTGTATATAATTTAATGCCATTTATGTCTGATCAAAACACATGTCTAATATTCACTGGAGAATGCCCTTGCCTATAGCATGACTTACAGGTGTTGGAGGTAAGCGCTAGGAACAACCTGGTATTTTCTGCTTCATCAGTGCACTCTGATCTCCTTTCAGGTTTGTGATCCTGCAAAGTATTATAGCATAGGCAAGCACACTACAGAAACTTTCATGTGAGAGGAAGATATACTAAACAAACGTCTGCAGACATGCATCTGCATTCTGTATGCTGTCAGCACTATTACCTTTAGCTCCTTCCAGAGTCTCTGATGGAGCTCTCTGCTTTGCTTTTTGACTTCTTTTTCAGTGGAGATCTTGGCAGCCAATATTCTGTCCAGTCTTTTCATTTTCATGATGGCTTTTTGCAACTCTGGATCTTTATTCTCTTCCTCAGATATATCTGTAAAGCATAGAATCCCTAAAGAATATCAACAGGGTATCATGAAATGGACAGACAGATGCAAATGTTGGTTTGCTAGTTTTATTAAAAACCAATGCAGGAGAAAGCCAAAGGACTAGCCAAACTCCAAATGGTCATTATGAATCGTCTGCAAGCCCAAGCCTTGACCACCCTACTTTTTTTTAATTCCAGATTTATAATTTAGGATTACAGTAACATTTGAACATTTGATCATATGTCAGTAACATGTGTGTAATGTAAGTGGCTAAAAACCTAAGGAATAGGTGGGAAAGGTACGCATACATTGCTGGACACAGCCAAGTCAGGAGGCGTGAAAGGGCACATCTCTTCTAGCCTCTAGCCTCAAATGATATATAAGGAATGACTCAAGATGGGGCTTGTCGTTATAGGAAAACAATCCGTGCCAGAGTGGTATGATATGACCCGACGTGAAGCAGAGGGGTCTGGTTTATACTTGACACTTGACTTTATGTTTGCATGCAGAAGCAGTGGCAACACATGCAGCACTGTTCACACACTCACCTGCGTATCTTATGTACATCTGGCGGATTAAAAGCAATATCCGGTATAGTCGGAATGTCAGAGATAAAATATCCCTGTCTGTGTAGTTTCCAAGTCGAACTGTAAAATGGTCAGCGATTTCATGCACAATGAAAAGCTCTAAAAACACACTGATGAGCTCTGTTTCTCTCAAAGCTTTCCAATGTTGTCTTGTTTATTGTCTTGAGCTGTCTCAAATAGAAAACTCTGACCTTACATTCAAAAGTATTTACTAATCTAGAACTATCAGATAACTGTTATACAACACACACCTTTCAGTAGATTTGAAGGCTATATGAGAGATTTTCAACATTCAAACACTAACTATGATAGGAAAACTGGTTTTAGTGTTAGTACTCAATAATGGTCTAGAATAGCACATACTAAGTATGTGATTTTAAACACAATACTAGTTGTTTAGCAGAGGTATATGAACAGAGGTATATGAACAGAGGTATAACAGAGGTTTATTGCTGAGCTAGAGTAGTGGAGCATGTCAGGATGGTGACAGTCTGTCTGTCCAGGAGCTAAATGAGGTGCTTTTCTGGGTTGACCACTGAATTGCGGAGCTGGGCTTTCAGGACGATGTGAAACATGTGAAGACATCCTTTGAAGGAACCAACCAGTGTTCTTCCTGGCTGTATCTCTCCCAGTCAGTGAGATAGTCTATTTACCCTGAATTTGCTCATGTGTCTTCAATATCAAGTGCTGGAGAGGCTGCTCACTGGGGGTGGCACCATCTGATGGAATTACAGGCTTAAGAAGGGAAACATGGACGCATGGAGATGCAGTAATAACAGGACAGTTGTAGCCAGTAGGTTACTATGTTGATTCATTGAATTACTCTGAATGAGCCGATGTAATGTGGCATGAGTTTTTCTCTCACCTTTGTATGGTCCTTAGTTGACAGCCATAACCTGTCACCTGGTTTATAGCCGGGATTCTTGTGGGTGTGGCATTTCAAGGAAAGAGTGGTGGTTGTTAGCCCAACCTGTGTGTGCAGGACTGGTAAGGGTAGATCTGCCAGTTGGGAGAGTGTAGGAGAGTGTATGTCTTAACATAAACACCCACCTAATAGTTTCTGGTGAGAAGGTAATGGATCACCCAGGTTTTTAGAGCATTAGACCATTATAAAGATTGGAAAGGATATAGCTCTTGCTTGGAGGTCATTGGCACGAGATGGATGGTATTGGAAGGCCTGGGTGATTTGGTCATTGATATCACATCTTAGTACGACGATGAAGATGGTGTTGTCAGTGGTAGGTTTGGGATCTGCTGGGTAGATATGTGATAGGGCATCTGCTTTTATGTTTTTGGAACCTGGATGATATGAGATTGTGAAATTGAAATTTGGTGAAGAAAAGGACCCATCATGTCAGGTATTTGAGGGTCTCGCTGTCAAACTACACAGTACAGCCCCCTTCACCCAATGTCACCACTCCTTCAGTGCTAGGTTCATTGATAGCCATTTCCAGACATCATAGTTTCTTTGAAAATTAAGCTATGGGATACCTCTTGGCAGGTGTGTTCTGACACTGAGACAAGATGGCTCCCAGTGCTTCTTTTGAGGCATCCACCTCTATGAATGGGCTGCAATGATGCTGAGGTTTTTTAAAGAATTGTAGGTAGAAGTTTGCAAACCCTAGGAATCTTTGTAGGTCCTTAATAGTTTGTGGAGTGGGCCATTCTGCTACTGGACCTTGGCTGTGTCCATGACAACACCCTCTTGACTTACCATGTGGCACAGGAAAGTGACCTAGGGTTAGACAAAGAACTGTGGAACTTGAAAAAGAGATTCTTGCAAATACCTTTTTGATCTGTTGGATGTATTGAGATAGTGAGTTTGAATAGTTTAAAATATCATCTATGTAGGCATATGTATATGTAAATTTCAGTATGTGAGTACATCATTCATGAAGGCCTGGAAGACAGAGGGGGGTACCGACCAGTCCATATTGCATTACGAAATAACCATAATGATCTGCGGTTTTTTCAATATGGCGGCATGGTAGCATGCAGCGGCCATTTCAGCTCCACAATATGGTGCATGTTATGTGTAGTCTACACCAATTGGGAAACTTTTACCAGAGATGTTCACCTGGAGCACTGGTGAACATGTCTATCATGCTCGGAAAGCGAGCTGGCATCCGTGCTAGACCAACCCATCTCAGTTTAGCATTCAACTCAATCATCCCTCAGAAACTGATAACAAAGCTGAGCCTGCTGGGTCTGACCACCTCACTCTGCAACTGGATTCTGGACTTTTTGACTGGGAGACCCCAGTCCATCAGGATTGGCAACTCCACCTCCAGCACCACCACACTTAACACCAGTGTTCCCCAGTGTGTGATCAGTCTACTGCTGCTTATCCTGCTGACTCATGATTGTGCTGCAAAGTACAGTTCAACTCACATCATCAAGTGGGCCTCATCAGCAACAATGATGAGTCAGCGTACAGAGAGGAGGTGAACCAGCTTGCAGAATGGTGTAGAGACAACAATCCATCTCTTAACGTTGATAAGACTGAAGAGATGATTGTTGACTTCAGGAGGACCAGAGTAGACCATTCACCACTGCACATCAAAGGAACAACTTTGGAGAGAGACAAAAGCTCCAAGTTTCTTGGTATGCACATGACCGAGAACCCCTCCTGGACTCCATCTGCCTAGCCAAGAAAGCCTATCAGCGCCTCCAACTCCCTATGGAGCCTGAAGAGAGCCAAACTCCCCCCTCCCATCCTCACGACCTTTTACAGAAATGAGAGAGAGCATCCTGACCAGCTGTCTCACCACGTGGTACAGGAACTGCACAGTCTCTGACCACAAGACCCTACAGCAAATTGTGAGAGCAGCTGAAAAGATCATCTGAGTCTCTCTATCCACCATCGACATCTCATACAACAACCGCTGCATCCGCAAAGTCACCAGTATTGTGGACGACCCCTCTCACCCCTCTCATGGACTCTTTACCCTCCTTCCATCTGGCAGAAGGTACAGAAGCATCCGTGTCACCACCAGCAGACTCCTCAACAGTTTCTTCCCTGAGGCAGTCAAATTACTCAACACCCTGCTGCCTCAAAGCGCTCACCTGGGCTAGTCAATATGACTCAGTATGACTCAGAAACATTGCACACCTGCACCTTACAAAGCTGCATCAGTCACTTTTTATTATGAAACTCTTTTTTGCTGCCAATATTGCTGCTATAATTATTGCAGCTACACAACAAAATATTTTACAGTTTACAGCCCATGTTCTGTGTATTTATTTTCCTGTACTTGTCTCACACTGTTGTGTAGTGCACTATATGTTGCCTTTGTTCTGTGTTGCACCATGGTCCTGGAGAAACAACATTTCGTTCCAATGTTTATAGCTATATAGATGAATGACGATAAAGCCCACTTGACTTGACTTGAGGTTGTACTTCTGATCCTCTCTGATCTGAACTAGCTTATAGGCACATGTATATGTAGTGTCTGTATAAGTAAAACATTCTTTTGGGGGATGGGGTATAGGGGTTCAAGACATCCCTTGCAAGAACCCATGAGCATTCCTCCCAGCTGTATTTCTCTGCTTTAATGTCTGTTTAACTTCAGGTCATTCAAATTTATCCCTATTAGCTGGACTATACAGGAATCACATTCCTGCCTTTCAGGTAGTAGAAGTAACTCTTCACACTTAATGATTATCTAAAGAGGCTGAGTTTTTTCGCTGACAGTCCTTGCCCAGTTGAAGCCAGTTTATTTGTGAAGGCAGTTTTGTTTGTTTCAGGAGCCTTTTGCCTTCAGATTTCTAAATGGGAGCTCACCAAATAATTTGACCAAACATTTGATTTTAATTCACTGCTGCATGGTGAGGCAATTTTCACTGAATCTAAAGTATATGGTTGAATCTCTGCATGTCTGAAAAGATGTAAATTTATTTCACTTCAGAATTCATCCCACTGACAAGTAAGTCACTTCCACTAGCAGCTATGCATGCTAAAGCCATCTGTCTATAAGACTTTGTACCACAACTTTATAGCTTTTTTACTTTTCTAACCAAACTGTCACCTAGCTTTTACATAAATGAGGCATATCGGTGGTTTGCAACTAGCCAAGAAACAACTGAGTAGCCAAATGTTCACTTGCTTACAGTCCCATGGGACTACAAAAAAGGCTATGATTTCTATATCATTTGACCAACATACATGTACTGTTCAATAACTTAATATAATACTTAAAATAAATACTCCATCCAGTTGTACATCCAATATCGAACATAAATCTTTAGGTATATGAAGAGTCCATCAAGTATATTTCTTTCACATTTTAATGTAAACAAGATATGAATAAATTTAAATAAATCATATTTAAGATATGATTTACATCACAGCAAAATGTGATATGATTTAAAATCCAAAAGATCTCACAAAGGAGGAAAATCCCTTGAATCTGGACCATCTCCGTGATGCTTAATTGCTCACACTGTAAATTCAAGTGTCTCTAACCTACCTTGGTCAGGGGCCAAGTCTTCTGATGGACAATCCAAGTTATTCTCCTCTATGTTCTGTCGATCCTAATACAAAAAGAGAGGATCAACAACAGCTTATTAAGCTTTAGCTCTGATAATTAAATAACTGTGACAATAATGGGACAGAAAAAAGGCATTGAAAAAAATGGGGAGAAAGTGGAACTCATATTAGGAAATAATAATTTTATTATATGGTGTCATAACATTAAGCAAGAAAAGTATTCTGTACTGCATCCAAAACTACATACTACTCTATTAAATAATACATCTAAGTAGCATGTCTTCCCTGGCTTAATAATAGTCTGACATGCTATTATATCATTAGTATTCCTACTACTAGTATTTATTAGAAAGTTTCTGAAAGACTATCAAAGTGACATTTAATTGAAAACAAAAGCCTAAAGCATGTTCCTTGCAGCTAATGTTCATCACTTGACGAAATAATAATAAGTCATAGATCAACCAAACCACAAGCCTCTGCTAACCCCAAGATAGAGTCAGATCACTATCACCATCTATATCTATAATATTAGAACTGCTTTCAGAAGCAAGTCTATACCACCTGAGTTTCGGTGAGCTCAGAGCTGAGGACCTCTAGGGCTCCGATCCTGTCCTGATTCATTCTCACCCCCTCTGAGAGGACCACACTGGACACTCGACTCCCAGGCCTAGAGCGCTCACTGGAAGCTGGTCGAGAAATATCATCCAGGCTGCCTTTCGTAATGTCCATCTATTATCTTCTTAAATAAAAATGAGTGAACATGAGCAATAAAAGAAGATGAAGATGACTGATAAATATCATAAAGGCAATCAGTCTCTCTCTCTCTCTCTCTCTCTCCACATTACTCCTGCTGTCTGCTGGTGCCTAAATCTGAGTCCATCTACCCGCTGGACCTGCTTGACCCATCATGAGACAATATCTTTCCTTGGAGCTTCCTCCACCTAAGAATCACTCACTGGTGCTGAGGATGGCCACATGGACCTAAAGATTGCCGTGAAATTGCTGTGGATTGTACCACATGGATTCCCTAAAGATAGCTGTGGATAGTCCAATGTGGATACCCTAAAGATTGCACTTACCAAGGACAGTTTATACCAAAGTCTCACCCATTCTTGAGTGGATAACTTCACTTGGATACTGTAAATTTAAAACAAAAAAACTCTATAGCAATCATAAAACACCCAGATGCTCATAATGAACCGCATTTCAATACAGTCAGTACTGTTTAACTATATAGCATAAAGTTTTGGCAGTGTATTGATTTATAATCACACTATCCTCACCCAGAAGAGGATGAGTTCCCTTTTGAGTCTCGTTCCTCTCAAGGTTTTGTCCTGATGTTGTCTCAGGGAGTTTTCCCATGCAACTGTTGCCTCTGGCTTGCTCATTAGGGATCCAAAACTTTATCTGGATTTCAGTAAAACTGCTTTGTGCTTAGTTTTTATTGTTAAAACCACCATATAAGTAAAATTTAATTGAATCCAACCAATTTGGGGTAACAGCACTTTTCTTTCAGGTAGAAAGGATTGTGGATTTAAATTATGGGCAGAGAGGGGAGTGATGGATATGGATAATTAAGCAATAGAACAAGAGAAGGAGTGTGTTATCACAAAGAGTGACAAATGGCAGATGGTGGTGAATAACTATCTACATCTAAACTGTTGCAGACCGCAGTTTGCCCATCCCAGATCTACACATTTGCTACAAAATATTATCTGTTGATTATAGCATTATACTCTATGCTCTCTACAGTTAGCCTACTATAATTATAATAATAATAATAATAATAATAATAATAATCATAATGCTGTTATCAGATATAACAACATGGTTGAAATAACTTAACTTTATCTTTAAGAGACATGACTTGAAATAAGTTAATTTTATTCTTAAACTGCTACAGGCTGGAATTCGCTCAGTGGTCACAGTTGCAGCTTGGCTTCTGTAGATTTTCAAAGCTAATCAAAGTGTGCTTCAAGACGTAAGTCTTATCTTTGCCTATAAAAACCTTTTAGATTTTTGTATTTGATAAATGATGCAATATATCTGATACTAGGAACACTTTTCACACAATCAGATTGCATGGTTGGAACTGTTTTATAATTTAAATATTATATACTTTTTAATGTAATTTTTTTTAAATATATATATTTACAGATTAGGAGTAGCAGCACAGAATGTTTTCAAAAACAGTTATCTACCCTTAAACAGCAATTTTCTAGCCGTGGCCAAGTATCCAACATGCACAGAGCCCAGAGTAATAAATCAAAGGAAGCAGCAGTAGAGATGTAAATACAAAAATCTCAGAGGAAGACTGAGGTCTGGGAAGATGCACAATACCAGACTATTAACTCCAGAAACAAGCTGATGCAAGATAAATGGACTGTGCATGTGTATATAACCCCACCCCTGCTACACCAATTTAATGACAATAATCCAAATGCATTTGGTGTGTTGCAGAGACACTATTTTTGCTAAGATCCAAAAATTTGAAGAAATTTAATACAAATTGTATCATTAATTACTGCCAGTATCATAGGTCTTTGTCCACACTTATGTATCTTATGGTTTTAGATAAATAAAACCACACTGTCAAGTGCCAACAAAAATGGTCAATGGTCAATGGAAAAAGATGGAAGATGGTTGGCCAGTGGTTGATGTCTTGGCCATGCAAAAATGAAGTCAGTCATCCAGAATCTTTTTGTTTTGTGTAAACCAGGGGTCACATGCTGGTATGAAAGCCTGCAGCCACACCGGCCCTTTGACTGAAGACCCCTGCCATAGCGTAACACACAGGTTCCCAGCTCTGGTCCTGGACTGCCAGTCCTGCACAATACACCCACTCTAATTCAGGAAGCGCTGTTAAATAGCTGATTAATTGGATCAGGTGTGTGGGGAAGAGGGAAAACACATGTGTAGGACAGTGGTACTCCAGGACTAGGATTGGGAACTTCAGGATTGTGTTGTAACCTAAAATGAATTTGTATTGACTTCATTTGCATTTTCAGTCCAGTCTCTCTGTTTGTTGTCTGTCTAGAAAAGCAATAAAGCTTATTTCTGCTATGCAAATGATCACTGAGGGTGAATTCACTTTAAAGCTCACTTTCATTCTGAATGAACAGGGTCTTAACTAAATCACACCTAAATCTAAAGCAAAAACACGTTAGCAGCCATTAGCATCATTCTGATACGTGACAAAGAGGAGGGGAGTTTATGGCATTAGATATCGTCTATCAGAACAGCCTGGAACTGAACAGTGATCTTTTAGTGAGCTAAATTTATACCTTATTGTGATAGCTCTGTCCACACAGCGTCCCTTGTTTACGTCATGTGACACGGTATCCAAGCGCAACCACCGAGGTTTTACCAGGTTGCCAGATTGTTTGTAAATCCCCCATAGGGTTTCCCAAAAGTAGCCATACATAGAGGAAATCAACACTTTTTAGCAAAATCTTTCATACTTAGTATATATACACACACACACACACACACACACACACACACACACACACACACACACACATATATATATATATAGATATATATAGATATATCTATATAGATATATGTGTGTGTGTGTGTGTGTGTGTGTATTCTGGAGACTTTGACTGTTGCACTTCCTTCTTATGATTGCAGCAAAACCCAGCAGCCTATGTTTTTTTGTCTGAAAAGTGTCTCTTATGTAATCTGCTGCTTTCTTTACTGACATACAAACATTTTTCTGTAACATTTAATTTTGTGCTGGAAAACTAATGTTTGGAAATCTAAAATGTTTTTGTACTGAATCAATAATGTAGAAGTCATAAAATAAAAATCTATAACAAAGTTTGTACTAAAAAAAATTGGGTGCCTGTGTATGTGTGTGTGTATATATATATATATATATGGCCATATATATGGCCCCTGCGGCCATTTTAATGTAACGTATGACTGATTAACAGAGAATTCTGGGTAATCTACAATCCCCTGTTAACCCATCATACATTATGTATATTCTAGTAATAAGTCATGGAAGAATTTGCATCATTCTGAGGAGAAGCATGGCAGCAGTAACAAATTCAGAAGAGTAAAGCACCTTTCGAGAAAAAAAAAATCTTGACATCCAAGTAAAATTTTGCATAATAAAAGTTTGAGTGTCCAAACATTCAGTCTTAACTGATGTCTGTTAGCATAAACATGTATAACACTGAAATAAAGGCATGGTTTTAACAAATGAAAATGTTTTATTCAAAAATCACAAAAGATAGTAATTTATATTTAAGTCTCATCTCATATACTTTTATCTAGTTTCTCTTCTGTGTTGTGTGTTGTATACTATGTTTGTTTGTGGCGTTAATTTCTACTGTTGTTGGACTGTTGTAAAGTGACCTTCAGGTTGAGAAAGGCTTTGTACAAGTCTTTAACTTTAGTTATTTATTTATTTATTTATTTATTTATTTGATGACATACACCTTCTGGCAGATGGATGTCTATCCATCTGGATCTTCAGGTTCTGAGAATAAGAATGAAGATCCGCTCAAGGCTAAAGGAAATTGGTAAATTTAGAAAAAGCAAAATAAGTATAAAACACTTCATATTTTGTTTTAAAAAGAGACCAGATGTATCCTAGAAAATATTCACTGGATATTTCTCACTGATAGAAAATATCATAAATAATTACATCAACAATAAAATAAACTTTAATGAACACAACCTAAATAAATAGTTGATGACTATAAAAAACAAAAAAAACAACATAAGTAATGAATAAATATCTAGTGGCTATAAAAATAAAAATAACATAGTATTTATGTAAATGTTTAGAGGCTATTTTCAAAAATAAATATCATAATTAAAAAAATAACAAATTCAGACAGACAAGCAGCAAAAAAAAATATGGAAAACAAAATAGGCATTACATATGATGAAATAAAAAAAAAAAAATTGGTTATGATGATGAAAACTTCTCAGAGGAACAAGACACCATTCTACACAGGAAAAAAACCCATGTCTGTGTCAAATGTAATATTTCATGCATTCATACCATAGAGAAATTTCTTTAAAACTGCTTATAAGAATTTAAATATAAATGAGCTTACAGTTAAACAAATATTATAATAGTTGTGTAAAAGCTGAGACTCTTCATACAAATCAAAACAAGTTTGCCTTTTTGCTGTTCCAGGTGTCTTATGTACATAAACACAAAGATATTATACAAATGACTTAAAAATGCAATAGGATACAAATAAAAATCTAAAAGTTTCTGCCATTTGTTACTACTGAAACTCAAAGTCCAATGCAGTGGATATGAAGTTGATGCCCTGTCATTTTTTTCAGCCTTATTTGTTTAAGTGTAGGAAAAAAACTCTGACCTAACTTTAATCAGGTCAGAAGGGATAGGTAGTAGCAGGTGTCTCTATCTATCAGATTCATTACTGACTTATGGATTGGATGGAATCTTTATATGTATGGTATATGTGGGTATATTATGGAGTGAGTGTTACCTGTTATTTGGTTTATATTTGGTTTAATTTTCATTTTTGTAGTTTTTTTATTAATTAATTTATTTATACATACATACATACATACATACATACATACAGTATAGTCAATTGTTATATAGTCTAAGTTTAAAATTACCACAAGAGGGCAGTGTGAGTTTTCTTAAGAAGAAAGAACCTGCTCAAGAAAAGAAAGTCTATACTAGCTGAGAATTATTACAAAATCACAAAAACCATGTGAGTAATGTTTGTGTGTGTGTGTGTGTGTGTATGCACTAAGCATTCATTACTTTGATCAGAGTCATTTCAAGCAGCTAATCTCACTTGTGATTACACTGTACATGCAATGATTCATAATGACAAAACAAGCCTCTTCCATCTCAACCATGTTAAATGAGTAATGCATTATTGTTTCACATTGTGTGGTTTCAACCTGCAGTGAGTCAGTTTATTGCAATTTCCTCATGGATGATGCTTATGCAAGATATGCACCACTAAACACACACACACACACAGAGAGAGAGAGAGAGAGAGAGAGAGAGAGAGAGGCTAGAGTGCTTGCGTGTCCACATATAATTGCCCACAGGCCAGTGTGTGTTAACAAGCTTCTAGAAGATGATCTCATTGTTACCTGTGGTGCTGAGATGCCTGGGGGAAATCTCCTCACATAATTTTTCTCCTCACAAATCCCAGATCCTTAAGCAACATTCCTATAAGCAGGCTGGAACTCATGAGGGGGACTGATTACAGTTTAGAAATATGGTTCCTGTAGATAATTAGTACACAAATGTGAAATATTTGGCTGCACTTTCTGCTATGTGTAGATAATTACAAACACACAAAATAAGTAGGTATACAAATAAATGTAAATTACTGTCCACTTTATTAGGAGCACCTGTACACCTGGACATTCATGACATTCATGCAATCAGGCAATTACGTGGCAGCAGTGACACATAAAATTATGTAAATAGAGCCAAGAGCTTCAGTTAATCTTAATATCACAAATCAGAATGGGGAAAAATGTGATCTCAGTGACTCTGACCTTAGCATGGCTGTTGGTGCCAGACAGGCCGGTTTGATTACTCCAGAAGCAGCTGATCTAATGCCATTTTTACACACACACAATAGCAGACCTGCCAACCTTTACACACCAGAATCTCAAAGTGGGGGCTCCGCAGTATTAGTATGGTGTTCCTAATAAAGTGGACAATGTGTGTATGTTTTTTTAAATATTGACATAGGAATACTTGCAAATAAACAAGGATCTGTAACCATTTCTGATGATCAAGAACCTTTTTATTGTACACTTTACAGATCATACGTGCTAATAATGAAAGCAGTGAATGGTCTTGTTGTGATCAGCTTATGAAAGATTCTTCTACAGATGAGATGGCATAATATTTCCTGTAGCCAAATAAAGACTTTGAGTCATTAATAATTTGGGAAGAATCCTTGGCTCCAGCCTTGAAGTTGCTGTGTCTAAATACAATTTTTATGCTTTGAATATTGAAGGACTCTTACCCCAAATATCTCCTATTGCAGAAATACAGAGAGCTATAGGTTTCTAATTCCCTATCAACTCATGAAAAATGCAAACATGAAATAGGCTTCTATATGTTTTATTGGTATGGTCAGACATTTCAGAACATCTACATGATATCCAATGTACTAACTCTAAACCCATAATGGAAGTTGTTTATCCCTACTCAGATTTGTAGAGAAAGCTCTAAGTGTAGGATCCAACCGGCAATCACTTAGAGACACACAAAAAAATGCTCTAAAATTATTATTTTATACAACAGGGAAGAATAGTTGTATTTTGCTTGTGAATATCGAGACCAGTCTTCGTGGTCTTTGTTATAAAGCCAGAATCCATTTCCATTTCAAGTTAAGAATAAGCTGCCCACACCTGTGTTGCTGCTTCTCATTGGCTATTTGTTTTTCATTGACTTGTGCCTTTCCATTTTGTCTTGTTCAGTCAGTGGTTAATTGATCCAGTTGTGGCAAAGCTCCAGCTCACTGAAACATAAATGCAGGTTTGCCTGGCTGTGGATTCTGGGCATGCAAAACATGTAGTTCTTTTTCAGTCCTGTGGTGGGTGGCTGGATTCACCAGTGTGGGTATCAGGCCCATATGCATCGCTGGCTAGATGAAAGACTCATCCAGTCAGTAATGGAAGGCATCTCAAATTATTCCGGCACACCTCTGGGAGAGGCTATTGGGCTGGCCAATCCTGGTGCTAGGCTAACACCAGTGAACCTAGTGTTGTGCCGCAGTGGTTGGCAATGACACAGCTTGCAACATCTATTTGGTCAGGTCTTCCTTTTCTATGAAGTTGATTAATGTATGTCAGAGAATTAGCTTGTATACATGTACTTATTTGCTTATTTTTATTCTTTAATAAGAGACACAATTAGTGATGCAACTCATGGCTCTAATGGGGGCAGGCTACCTAGACCCACTGAGTCCTGTATCACTGCCACTGTGTCCAACTTTCTGAAACTAAATCCTGACAAAATAAAATCTTGAAATTTCACTCGTTGCCTCTAAAACTCTTCTCTCTAAAATTACAGAATGTTTAGTTGATATTGATGGTGTCACTGTTAAAACTTCAACAAATTCTCACAATCTAGGTTTAAGTTTTAACACACTTTTTTTTTTTTTTTTTTTTAATATTGCGAGTATTGTAGATTCTGTCCAATTATAATAATAAAACTCCATAATAAAAAATGTGTTAATTGTTTTTATAGTATATACAAGGTCTAATTATACAGCGTATTATAAAATGTACTACAGTGTTTGTTATTTATGACAGGGTGGGAGCTCTTATGTTTGTTTGTTTGTTTGTTTGTCTGTTTGTTTGGTTGGTTGGTTGGTTGTTTGCTTGTTTGTTTGGTTTTCAAAGAGCCCTGGTGGTCTGGAGCAAAGTTAAACAGACATTTCGATGTCTCTATTATAGTTACACTTATGGTTAGCATAAGTATAGATATAAAATCTCACCAGTTTCAGTTTTGAAGTCAAGTTAAGTAGGGTTTGGAATGAAATGTCATTTGCTCAGGACCATGCTGCAACACACAATACAGTAGTACAGTACACAGGACTACATAAATTGCAAACACACACCCGTTTGAGACGTGCAAAAAATACAATAAATACATAGGACAATGCATTCTATCTATACAACAGAACAATTTTGCGTGGATTATATTATACATATATTGTGTTATACTCAAAAAGGTTCTATTGCTGTATTATTATAACACATTTAAGTTCACATATCAAGGATTTGATACATACTTCGTATTTCACAAGCTATGTTTAATGAAGAAATGTCACAAAAGACTGTATTCAATGAGGTTCCAAGTATGGGAAATGATAACAAATGACCTGTAATTATTAAAATAACCAATAAAATCTTTAATATACCTTCCAAATCTGTAAAACCTTTAAAACTAGTGCTTGTTTGGACTAAAATAAGATTATCTTAATAGGATAAATCTCCATATTTATCATGTCAGAGAAAGCACATAAATCAGCCCAATGTTTTAATCTAATCTGATTCACATACAGTATCTCTATGTGAATCAAACTAGAGACATAGCAGACAAAACATCTCATGAATGATTTTATCTCTTCTCCATCAATAACAGAAATATGATCATTTGAGGCAGGACAAGGCAGACTGGGTTTTATGTTCTCCAGCTTTTTCAGGACCTACATCCCCTTCCCCACTGCTCCATTCTCTTATGTCCTAAGAGATTTATTCCCTTGTAACTATACTCGTGAAATTGATGTGGATCTTGGACCCTTTGTAGCATATGGTATTCCTGCCGTTTGCAATAAAACAGCCAGCTGAGGTCTACAGACAGGGCAGTCTTTGCGTGACTGAAAGTTTTGGGGGAGTTCTGGGTGTGTGTGTGCGTGTGTGTGTGTATACAGTGGGTGAGACTTTAGAGCACCTCTACAGTATGCAACATAAAACAGAGCAAAATGCAACAAAAGAGTTCAGATACATTTAAAAGGGTTGAATTGATTTTTTTTATTGTCCATAAACTTAAAGCTAAGAACCATAGACAGAAGAATCCTTAATTTAAATTTACACCGCCACTCCAGTCCCCTTCCTCTCACACAAACACGCGCACACACACACACACACACACACACCCAAACAGGAGACACAGGAGAGAGAAAAAAAGAGGTGTCGTGGGGCAAAAAGTCACTTAACTTCAACTTATTTAAAAGTGGCTGTTCAATGGGCTGACACTTGGTGAAGAGCTAATAAATTGCAGAATGCAGAGATTAGACATAGAGACTGAGAAACACTAGAAAATTTGCTAGAGGGTGATTTGTCAAGCCTTTGCTTTTATTTGTCTATCAAGAGTGTCGTCAACAGTGGAGGCTGACAGATGTGTGCTAGTGATTCACGTGTGGGTTCAGGTGTGGGCATTTAACAACCTGTAAAAGTGTTCAGATATTAAGTATGACCCTATTCTGTCTGCCTCTTTTCACATCAGGGGCTGAGCTTCAGGGGTTCCTGCCCCTCTTGGCCTGCCATGAAATTGGAGTCTTCAGGTCAGATTGAGACGAGTAGAACTGCTTGGCCCACAACACAAATATAAATGTGCAAAAATACTGACATTTAGAGTTAGATTTTTTCATATGTCAGATGCTTATATCTAAATAACTTACAAGTGACAGAATTACAATCCAAGCACCCAGCTGTTATAGCAACTAACAGCAATACAAGTTCACCGGAAACAAGTGTCCACCAATTCACCAGAAACCATTGCATAATATACATTATATGGCCAAAGGTATGTGGACACCTTAGTATTAAACATCCCATTTCAGCTCCATGGGCATTAATATTAATTAATAAGTTGTTCCCCCTTCACTGCTATAACAGCGTCCACTCTTCTGGGAAACCTTCCCGCTAGATTCTGAACTGTGGCTGAGGTGGATTTGCCCATTCAACCACAAAAGCAAAAGAGGATGGGCACTGATGTCAGACAAGAAGGCCTGGCGTGACGTTGGTTTTCCACTTCATCCCAAAGGAGTTCAGTGGGGTTCTGTGCAGGCCCCTTGAGTCCTTCCATACCAACCTTGGTAAACCATATTTTTATGGGCTTTGTGCATAGGGGCATTGCCACTAGGGAACAGGTTTGGGCAAGGCCTCTTAGTTCCATTGAAAGAAAATCTTAATGCTACAGCGTGCAAGACATTCTAGTGTCTCAATGAGGCCTGAAACTAAAGCCATGAGTTGGAGTAAGTAAAATTACTCTTGTTCTTGTTCTACAAACACTAGTCAGAAAACAGTCAACGAGTGATATAGTCTTGATACAACCGTAATATTAATTGACACTGATAAGAATCACTCATTCACTTTCAATAGCAACTTGTGGATCATGGTGGATATAGAGGATCATGGTGGATATAGAGCAGGAACATGGGATAGGCAGAATATGCAACAAATAAGAAATATAGAATAATATACTAAATAGTAACAAGGAGGAATATAAATTTAGTTCGGAGGACATGGCATTCTGCAATGATTTGGATGTATGTTTGGGCTCATTGCCTTGTTGAAAGATAAATCTACAGCCAACTCTTAACCTCCTGACAGAGGCAACCAGGTTATGGGCTAGAATATCCTGGTTCTTGGTGCTATTCACGATGCTGTTATTTTATAGAGTTTAGGCTACTAGTTCGAAAGCAGTCTCAAAATGTTAGTCATCAGCCACATATTCTATAGTGGTTATAGAGACTTTACCTAAAATGCAGCCTCCCTTAATTCAACAACCATATATATGTACACTCACCGTCCACTTTAATAGGAACACCTGTACACCTGTTCATTTATGTCATTTAGTTATCTAATCAGCCAATCATGTAACAGCAGTGCAATGCATAAGATCATGCAGATACAGGTCGAGAGCTTCATTTAATGTTCACATCTAACATCAGAATGAAGAAAAAGTTCCTAAGAGATCAGCAGTTTCTGAAATACTCAAACCAGCCCATCTGGCACCAACAATTGTGCCACAGTTAAAGTCACAAAGCTCACACTTTTTCCCCATTCTGATGTTGGATGTGAATATTAACTGAAGCTCTTGACCTGTATCTGCTGATAAATGATCGGGTGATTAGATAACTGCATAAATGAGCAGGTGTACAGGTGTTTCTATTAAAGTGGATGGTGAGTGCATATCGTGTATGATGAAAGAGTTCATTTGTGGTCTTATCTGACACTCACCAGACAATTCCACACCATACCACCAGAGGCCCCATTGCGTGAACCCTTACCACTTCTGGTTCATATATTCTCACCTGCAGCTTATTACTTCCTTCCTTATAGACTTGCTGTTTACATACCCCAACGTATAGATAACTCATTGTGAAATATCTTGCCCTCCCTTGGGTTGCATTACTGAGTCCCTTTTCTTGTGTATGTTTCTCTGGTTTGTTCTTTGGATTGTTCTCTGGTGTTTCACCCTTTGCTTTGTCCTTTGGATTTGTTTGCTGGTCTGATTTTTTTGCCTGGCTTTATGAATAACGATTGTGTTTTTTCTCTCTGATTTAATATACTCTTTACTTGGATCCTACCATCAAGCTCTGTGTAGTGTGTTACAGAAACCTCTCATGGATTCAGCAGAGCTCAAAGCACACTTAGTAAGTCAAGAGTCTCAGCAGCTAGAGAGAGTTCTTGCTCCCCCTCAATGTTACAATGGGTCTCCAGGTTTCCTCTGAGTTCTCTGTAGTGAAGTGAAGTCGAGTGAAGTGACTTGTGGCCAAGCATGGTGACCCATACTCGGAATTTGTGCTCTGCATTTAACCCATGCACACACACAGTAGTGAACACACACACACACCGTGAACACACACCCGGAGCAGTGGGCAGCCTTTTTTGCTGAGGCACCCAGGGAGCAGTTTGGGGGTTCGGTGCCTTGTTCAAGGGTCTCACCTCAGTCGTGGTATTGAGGGTGGAAGAGAGCGCTGGTCATTCACTACCCCCACCTACAATCCCTGCCGGACCTGAGACTCGAACCCACAACCTTCAGGTTCACCTTCGGGTTGAAAGTCCGACTCTCTATCCATTAGGCCAAGACTGCCCCCTAAAGGCCAAGACTGCCCCCTAAAGGCCAAGACTGTCCCTGTATTATACAGCATCACCCCAAAATGTTAAATCTGTAATGAGACAGAACATCTGTACTATCCATTTTAACCGGGGAAGCTAGCGATTGGTCTACAGCACAGATTCCTAAACCTAGTCCTAGACTATCCCCTGTCCTGCACATTTTTTGTTTTCTTGCTCTAACCCATTTCAAATCAGGAAGGGCTGGTGTGTGGAATATGGGTGAA
The DNA here is from genome assembly GCF_027358585.1 of Pangasianodon hypophthalmus. Classification (NCBI taxonomy): domain Eukaryota; kingdom Metazoa; phylum Chordata; class Actinopteri; order Siluriformes; family Pangasiidae; genus Pangasianodon; species Pangasianodon hypophthalmus. Next base: position 20,657,192 of record NC_069719.1, on the reverse strand, counting down.
ATGACCTGCTGATCATCCCCATTGTCATAAGATATATACTAGGTTTTCCTTGGTTATCAACATATGACATGGAGTGACGAAGAAATTGTACAATGGAGCGTTTCTCTCTAGCCCACTGTGTTCAGGTACCCTGCCCTACAACAGTGATCAAGAGTCCAACAACAGCTGTTAAGGTAGCTATCCCTTCCCAATACCTAAACCTAACAGAAGTCTTCAGTAAGTCAAGGGCCCACTCAACTACCACCTCAGTGGGCATGGTTTTGTGCCATTGTGCCATTCTTTGTTTTCATTTATTATGGAGGACGTATGCCTTAACAGCCGTTCAGATCCACCCCCTGAAGAATGTCCACCACACAAGGTATTCTTTGGGCAACAAGGGCAACACCTGTTCTTCCTGGTGGATTGGCCCAGAAGAACATGCTTGGGTGGCAGCAGAGCACATCCTCGATCCATCACTCATACAGGACTTCCACTGAGAGCACCCCAATTGTCCTACCCCTAGACCTAGGGGAAGACCTCAGTGTCAGAGGATCAGGGCTTCAGAAGCCACCCCAAACTGTTTCAAATTTCCAACTATTCTAGACTTTTGAAACATTTTCGTTATTGCCCTGACTCTGCTTAATGGCCATTTTAACTGCTTATGTATTTTCGTACATTAATTACCTGATTTATTCAGGTCAACAGCTACCTGTCGCTTGCGGTGAAAACTCTTTTTCCCCATGGTGATGGATGACAGAGGGATTCTACCGCTACAACCTTATTCAGCAAACATTTTCTTGATCATTAACACACACATATTTTTGTTTGTTTTCTTAATTTGCAGAAGGGTAATATTACCAAATCCCCTATGTTCTCAACATTTAGATCTCAATTTCTTTCACTTTTTGTGAATCCTGATTTGATCATCATTTTATAAAATCATTTTTATAAAATGTTATTTTGATTTTAGAGTGCACAACACTGTATTAAAACAATTCAAATCCACATAATTTAGGCTACATGTTTTGGTAATTTTCCTACATTTCACATAATAGCTGAACAATATTTTTGTGTGGAGGAGTAGTCACTCCAAATTTAAATAAATTTAGACACTGAATGTTCTTTTAATGGAGATTATCTTTCTGCTTCTTAATTTTTAAACAAGCTATCCTTATTTCAAATAATCAAACTCTGTTTGCAGTGAAGTTACCAGACCACCAGTGAAGTTAGTGATTGGAGGCAATTAGTTACGGGAAAGAAGGAGGAGGAATTGTGTGTGGGGGGGGTGGGGGGGGGGGGGTTACAGTAATAGTGGCCCTATTCTATAATGTCTCTCATTTGTCATTTAACGATGCCATTTGGATGTGGCTAAGAGAAGCTGTAAGGCATTGTCATGGAGCATGCAATCATGCTGGTTGGAAGCAGTTTTGGGCAAACTATGCTATTTGTGGTTGCTGACAGATCAATTTGTATGCAACGATGAAGCCCTGAGGTTGATCATGGAAATGCATAGACAACATCACACATACCTGTTTGAAGACAACAGACTTTTTTAAAAAGTTGGTAAAAAGGCAAATTCTGTTTTATTCGAGTGTGTGTGTGTGTGTGTGTGTGTTCCTGTGTACAATTCTGTTTCTGTTCTCTTCAGGGGTGTAGATTTCAATAAGGTAGTGTCAGTAGTCCATTCACAGCACTACTGAAAGACACTACTCTGATAATGTGGATATATTTGATCATTCTTCACTTCTAGGTGGTTTGCTCATGTGTTTTTTTTATTAATTACCTCTTACAAGTAACTGCAATCGAGGACTAGTGATATAGTAATACTAGGGAGAGTATTTCAAGTCCCTCATGGAAATTTTATACACTGGTGCACACAGTCTTCTCTTTCAACCACTTGGGACAAAATGACCCCTAGCCCCTAGACCAATGTGTTGAGTATCAAATGTATCCAATACAAAAGGGAGAGAAAAATCAGTGGAATGTACCATTATACATGGCCGCCTTAATGCATACAGCAGCACTGTTGTGTCCATCTTACTGGCTATGGTGTGTGTTTACTGCTAACTGAACATTTCTTGCTGGCTGTCCTTTCCAACATCATCAATCACATTGCTATTTATACGCCATTGTTTGTAATATCTGCCAGCTGTGTGTGTTTTTCTCTGTTTTCTTTGGCATCTGTGTTAGCTCTTAGATAGTGATCCACTGCTAATGGTTTCATTGTTATCTAGCTTTGGTCTGACAGAGATTACCCTGTATGATCTGTTTTTCACACTCCAGAGTCATCAATTTCAGGACATTGTGCGAGACCTTGGAGTGAAGATATTGAATAAAACAGCGAGTGTAGCCACAACCTTATGTGCATGTTTCTCATATGACTGCTGTAACACCCAACCCATACATTTCCCTTCCTGTCCACCAGAGGGCACTCTCCCCAAGTTACCCCTATCATTTGCTGAATGCACTTTGTCACTAAATGCAAAGTTATACAGTTTGCCTTCATTCTTGTAAAGAATGAAGAAAGTTCAAAGCTGTGGTTTTTTCTGGATAACCTTCTGTGTACGACTCTTTTTGCCCGATTATGTTTTCTTGCCTTTTTTGCCTAGCCCTTATTGTTCTAATGATATTTCGATATCTTTTGATTTTTTTTTTTATCCTTGCCTTCCTCCTTGACCTCTCTGTGGATTGTGTAGTTTTAGATTTGTCGTTTTAAATTTGTGTAGGTTTAGATTTGTTTTGTACTTTTCTGTTTTTCTGACCTTGGTTTGTGTTTTTGACTCTTTTCTTTTTTCTATTAAACTCTTTGCAAATGGCTCCCTATCTCTGTGCCTGAGAACCCCTTGTTACAACTGTATTTGGATACAGTAGATATAAAAAGTGTACACAACCCTGTTAAAATTGCAGGTTTTTGTGGGGTAAGAAAAAGAAAACAAGATAAATCATGTCAGAACTTTTCCACCTTCCACCACAAAGTTCACGTGAAAAACAAATAGAAATGTGTCAGAAGAAAAAAATTTAAAAGAAAAAACAAAACGTATAATAACCTGAGTTCTCAATTGTGCACACCCCTTAACTTATACTTTGTTAAAGCAGCTTTTGTTTGTAATACAGTACTCAGTCTTTTCAAGTCTACTAACATAGCATATCTTAATTTGGCAAATTTATTCCCCTCCTGCTTGCAAAAATGCTTCAAATTTTTCAAAATGTGAGGGGATCTCTTGTGCACAACCCTCTTCAGGTCATTCCACAGGCTTTCAATAGGATTTAGATCTGGGCTCTGACTGGGCCATTCCAAAACGTTGATCTTCTTCTTCTTCTGAAGCCATTGTTTTACTGACTTGGATTGGTGCTTTGGGTCGTTATTGTGCTGGAAGGTGAACATTTTCTTCACCTTGAGCTGTCTAACAGTGGTCCACAGGTTTTGCGCCAAAATAGACTGGTATTTGGAGCTTTCCATGATTCCCTCTATATTGACTAGAGCCCCAGTCCCAGCTGAAAAGAAGAAGCAGAAGTTTTTATATAAACTGTAGTAAGCTATCTGGTCGCAGCTTATTGCATAAGGTTTGAGAATTAACCTTTAACTGAAGGGCTCCATTTTTTTTTTGTTTTTTTTTAACCAAACCAGATGTTGAGGCACAGGAAAAATAGGCAAAAAATGAACTTTTTGGCCTGTTTAGGCCTATTCTTTTAGGCCTGTTAATCCTAAATCACAATTTCCAGCAAGTGTTTCCACTACTCTTCTTGTGTGTGTGCCTTATATTTATGATATAGTAGTGTTATTGTTACAAGTGTTATTGTTAAACCAGTGGTTTGTAACTGCCAGTCCATAGCCCCCCAGTGGACTGCCATGGTACTGCAAGGTACCATGCTACTTAATTGTAAAATAATGACTGAAATGGTAATACACAAATAATAGTACCTTTCTTTATTTCTTTCTTTCTTTATTTATTTTTTGCAACAATAGGTGGAGCATTATTTGACTCAGAAGGAACATCTAGTTTAGGATACGAGCAAGGTGTAATAAGTGAGTGTGTAAGTTAGTCAGGATTCAAGTGTGTACCAATAGTGTGTTTATTAGGGGCAATCCATTGCTTCTAGTTTCAGAGTCAGAACATACCAAACCGGCAAATTAGAACAGAACAGCGTAACCCATACTCAAATGACCAAACAGACAGGCTAGTGTAAAAAAACAAGGGCTAGGAGCTATGACAATGATATACCAAGGCTTAGTAAAGTAGCTTGCACATACAATACTTCACAAACACACAGCTGACACATTTCTTGTTCTCCACTGACATCAGCACATGATGTGGCCTTCAGCTGTGCACTATTTAAAGCTATTTAATGTCACATTTAATTAATGAGACATTGAACTGACTTGAATTTGGATGTGATTTGCCTAATTGTGGTACTTCTGATTGCTTGAATGATTCTTGTTATTTGTCATTGTACCCCTCTGGTTGAGCTATTAATTATCCACTGTTCAAAGTCACTAAAATAAGCACTGATGTTAGAGCACTTGTCTGTATGATTTATACCACATATGACATGCAACGTGGAAAGTACAATTTGTGTGAAACTGTGTAGGACATTTGTGTATAGCCACAAATGTCCTACACATAGATATAACATTTGTGTAATTACATTACACTTACTTAAATTTATTCATTACACCTTGGACAGTACGCCAGTCCATCACATGGCACCACAAACTCTTACACACACATTCATACACACTCTTTCACACTATGAAAATTGGCAATTTAGAGTAGCCAATCCACCTACAGAGACATTCTGGGAGGTGTGAGGAAACCGGAGTACCCAGAGGAAACACATGAAGACACAGGAAGATCATTACTATAATTGGCCTCAGAAATATGCATAGTTTCAGTGAAAGTGCCTGTATTCACATTGTAGTCAAGTGCTAAGCTGTGTGCTGTGAGATTACCATGGAGCAACACTTTCCCTTTTAACCAGAACTTCTAAATTAGCTAGCTAGCTATTGTGACATGCTATCACTGCAAAAAAAATTTAATAAAGTTTTATTCTTATAACACCTTTGTAATACTATAACCTGAATTACCATACGCATATGCGCAGGAATCCCAAGACCTTCCATAGTGATGTATGACACAGTGTTTGCAATAAATACTGGTGTCACGCAGCCATCTTTCCCTGGAACCTTCTCAGCGAGTTCTTGCCGGGTCAGTACTGGTTTTGAATAACAAGCAACTCTGGAGGTTATCTGGGGTTCATAGTAACTAGTGTTATTTTTCACCCCTCCTAACTGCTTAATAATCTTCTGGATAATTTACAACTGTCACACTCACACCACTGGAAGGGGTGATGTTGACCTTCTATAACCTGGAGAAAGCGTATGGTGTTATCCAGGTAGTAGCATCTCATGGGAAGGAGATCCTTCTTGTAAAATTTATGGAAAAATATTCCAGGTTTTCTATGTCACCTTGGCATTATTCAAATTTTTCTATTTCTATTGTATTTTCTATGCACCCACCCTCACATGTACACATTATCAGAGTGGAGGGGGAAGGGGATCTTTCGAGGTGTGGATATACCGTACACAGTGTTGAACTACTGTGTTCCCCTCCAGCTTCTATTTCACTTCTTATCTTAATATTTCCTTGTCTCGTTTAAACTGCATTCTGCCCCATGTTACCCCTTGGTTCGATGCAGCCCACACATGGGCAGTGAGCCAAAACAAATAAACCAGCAGCATGCTGCTTAACAAGGGCATGTAAGGGGTCAGAGGGGAGCTCAGCAGGAGGAGACCAGGAGGTGACAGAAGGGAGGGACTCAGTCACGCAAATACATCAGCTGCCCCAACTGGCTCCAGCCTTCTCACGCAGGAGTCCAGACGTTTTTTGTTTTTTCAAGCCACAGCCACTCCAACAAAGCCCATTACTATTTTGATTTAAGTGATAACCAGACAATTCTACTCACTTTTACAATGACTTGCCTGCTTTATTCTCCTAATGAGCCTATTAAATCGTAGTTTGCTCACTTGGAAAGAACAGAAGTACAACCAAAATCTACATGAAAGCGACCTCCTTCTAGGCTTAATAGCAGCTTTAAAACTAAGACAACTCATGTGTTCTATTTAATGGCTCATTGGATATCTCATATTGGATATATGGTTACGTGAACGTCATTATTCTGGACTTGCTTAGAGCTCTCCTTGTTAAGCTGGACAGATAAATAACTCCTTCCAATAGGTTGCAGACACGATTTATTGTGCACCATCCAATTAGTGTACAACTTGAACAGAAATAGAGTAACATTGAAACAAAAAGAATGTTTAATTCTTTAATTCTTTAAAAAGAATGCGAAAAGAAAAGAGTCAAAAAGTTCATAAGTATACACATCAAAATATTTTGCCAAATTCAGATTGCGGTATTAATAACAAAATTGCACACATTGCAATTCCGACCTCAGACATAATCCTACGGACTTAAGCATTACTCAGAAACTTGGGAGGAAGTTACATGTACAGGGCAGAATTTGCCAAGGTGTGTATCAATTACACGTGATTCTGATCTTGGACTTTAAGCCAGTTTTTCTTGTGTGTTATTGGCTCAAGTGAGGCACAGTGTCTGAGCTTGATGTAACCACAATACGTCACACTAAAATGTATGTTTTTGGCTGTAAATACACTAAAAATGTTCACTTTACTCTTCCAACTGTCTCTTTGAGCTGTTTCCTCCCAATATTTTTGATTGTGACAGAGTTCATCCAAGTGTTCTTTGTAAGTCACTAACAACACATGCACTAGCTGTGCAATTTATCTGATTGCAAACGCCAACTGTTACTTGCAATTTGGGATCTTAGAAAACCAAGGCACTTATTTTATCATTTATTATAACCCTATTGTGTACCTTATTCCATATTTAGAATACTTGTCCATATATCTGTGAGAAATTATTAAAAACAGAGATTTCTACCTTGTCTGTTTGTCTATCCATTGCCACAGGTCATGCTATTTATTTATTTATTTATTTATTTATTTATTTATTTTAATTTGCTCAGTCCTCCCAAACTGGATACTTTGCTTTTCTGTCAGCCCCAGCATTTCACATGCTCTGCCAGTAAGTGTGTTTTCATTTTATGGGAATAAAGTGAGTAGCTAAGCTGCTGTTTTGATTTACTGTTTAGCACTTTTTTACCTTATTGCTAATATAAGCTAGGTTCTTACCTAATGTTATTAGTATTTGGTAGTAAGTGTGAAGTTAGATAAGAATTATAGCATAGAATTATAGGGATAAATTCACATATTTACAATATATATATTTTTTAATCCATTTATTTCTGTAAAGCTGCTTTGTGACAATGTCCATTATACAAATAAAATAAAAATAAAATAGTACACTATACAAATAAAATTGAATTGAATTGAATAAATGGCTCCTGAGCACACTGTCTGTGAGGTACAACCAAACACAAGTCAACAACAACCCATGAAGGCGCGAGACCCATGCCAACTGGTCATACTTATTGCAGAAGTGCAGTTGCTACAAGAAAAACAAGGAACAGAGATTCCAAAAAAGGGAGACAGAATCTGCTCCATTCTGAATCTAAGAAACCTAAATGCCATTTTAAAGCAGCTGTCATTCCATATGCTGTGCATAACAGCTATAATGTTAGTGGTGACCTAACATGAATGTTTTGTGGCCATAGAGCTGAAAGATGCTGATTTCTACATTCTGTGAAACACAGGCACTTTCTCTGCTTTCACATTGATCACTGTATCAGTTCAGGGTCCTTCCCTCTGGGTTAGCTCTAGCATCCAGGGTGTGATCCACCATAAACCCCCAGTGTCTTTGTGTACTCCCTTATCTGGTCAAATATATGTCGTGGGCACAGTCCCAGAAGCAAGTGGTGAACCAGATAAACCTCCTGATCCTACATGTGGAAGCACTAGGACTAAGTCAATCACAAAAAAGAGTCACTTGGCTCCTTTGCAAAATGTTCAGTTCTTTGGCATGAGGCCCAACCCATGTGCCACGTAAGCCTTCTTGACAGAAAACACAGACACCCAAAATATGGATGTGGTCATGAAAATGTAATCGACTGGGATATACATTGTCTCACAGAAGTACTGTGGCTGAGGATTGGGAAGTGTAGAGCATTTGGAATACCTATGGCAGAGCAGAACAGACGACTCACTGTCCAGTGTGGTTCACAGACAGAGAAGGGACAGATGCTTTGGGCCAGGAAGCGTTCGTACACTATAGGCCAAATATACAACTGCATGCTTTTCTGCCACTGCTGTGGACGACGCTGCCGCACATCTGACAGACTATGCAAACAGCCCCATTCCGGCCAAACAGACCATGATTCTGCCTTCTGTCAGACCAGACCATGATTCTTCCTTTTGTTGCGGATCATTGTAGCATGATACATAGCATCATTGTCTGTGCACTGAGCGCAGGTTGACATTTTGCCACAGGAACCACGTGAGCTAATCTAGGTTTCATTTCAACCCATGGAAGATATAAATAGTCTGTTATTGCATGCATTATCGGTCAGCATGCAGTGTAATGCTCTGAATACCTTGCTATGGCCGGACCCAGGATACTTGCCAAAGGTATTGGCACCACAGCATATTAATAAACCTCTCAACCTATTTGCTCTTGCAGATGAGAATTCACCCAGGCCAGTCCAGGCTAGTGTCCAGTTGCTGTGAAATGTTGTGTTAAATTAGTAATGATAACCAGAAGCAACCAGAGACCAATATTGGGGTTTCACAGCAACAGGGGGGATACTTATGCAATCTTGTGCAAACTTTTATGTTTTTTAATTTGTAACTGATTTTACAAGCAATATTGATTTTTCCCCCACTTCCATAATATGGGTTATTTTGTGTAGTTTCATGACATATTAACCCACATATTGAGTCCAATTCTGTTCCAGGTTATAACACTACAAAATGTATTAGTGCAATTTCAATATCATGTGGCCAAGTAGCAGAGAGTTGAGTAAGCTATACTGCATTGCTTAATAAATCAGGTTATTGCATCCCTTACACAATAACTGAAATACTCCTGACATCACCAGGATACCCCTTTAAAGTGTGTTTTCTTTTGTCTGCACTGCTAAATTGCTCCTAGCAGGTGTTTAGGAAGGTTCTTGTTTTGGTCTTAGTGACTTGGAAGTCCTCTGGACCAAATTTTCACAGATTTAGGGCATACTTTTAGCTCTACAATCCTTTGTCAATTAATCTTAGACTGAAAAAAGTTAGGATTCTCTAATCTTCTATTAAAATTTAGAGTTTCTGCTAAATCCATCAGTTAGTAGCCACTTTTAGCTTTAGTATTCTTTGTGAATACAGTCCCTGGAGGTTTACCACAGCATATTCTGCAAAGAAAGGGATAGTAAATATTACATGTGATACATTCAACATATGTAGAACAGAGTTAACAGACCATGAAGAATATTGGCAGGCTCTACTAGCAACACATGTTTTGGTGGAGTGGGGTGGGTGGACAGTTGAAGATGATTAATGCTTGGATTGAGTGGGAACTGAGTTCCGGCTTCTTCTTCTGATTCTTTGACGATTGTTGCACAGCTTCATGACACAAGTAGAGCATGTACCCAAAATGCAAACCATATCTTTGACTGTGCTAATTGTGTTTCTCTTATGTAGAGATGCCAGCGGTGTGCCACTAAGCTGTGCAGAAACCGGTAGTTCCATGACTGTACTTCAGCAAAGGCCACCCACATTTGTCATTCTTTTATGTGTCTACTTAAATGTGCATCAATACAGTGGCTAGCAGTTTCAATAAATAAGAGTAATTTCTATCATCTAGAATAGATCATGTACTACATGGCATGTACTAATTATGTACTACAATAATGCACTTCATCGGTGAGCATTCACTCTACCAACAATAATGAATTAAATTCTTTACAAAGTGGAGGCATGGGGATTCATGACAAGCTGAAATATCAGTGTGATTAGAGAAAGAGAAAATAAGAAATAATAAATGAGGAATTCAAATGTAAAGACGGAATTTCAGTGAAGCACCCAAGTGGAACATATAGGTATAAAGAAGAGGGAATCTACTATTGCATGCTCAGAAGCACAATGCAATGCCAACTGCAGTGCCCACACTACAAGGAACATACTACTGTTTACAGAAACCAACCCAGTCTTGGCACTCTGTTGGCCCTTTGGGGCATTTGTTTAACTGGCCATTAAGCAATCAATTCAGAAACATCTCAAAAAATGTGTGAGTCGACCTCTCATCACTGAAACAAGGAAGGATATTCATGCTTTTATGATGCAGACTATTTAAGCATATTGCAAGCAAAATGATCATTTTAATTCCATGACTTGCCTTGCCATTTGGGGTACAGTACTAGTATTGACAATTCATCAAATGTCATCTGGATCAAAGCTAAGGATAGCTTCACTGACATGAAAATGCAAACTGGGAGCATATGTTTCATGTAATTATGTAATAATGGTGTCAAAATGAAATGGCATTTATATCATTTCCACCCTCCAATATGGCAATGAAATGAAATTTCATTAGCAGAGAAAGCCATGCTAGACAAATGACAGAACTCAAATGTAAAGAAAGAAACAACACCTCCTCTCTTTGCCATGTACTGTACATATTCTCACTGCACTGCACTGACTCAATGGAAAATGGATTTGAAGATTCATTCTAAATTTATTTCATTTTTGTTTTCACAGCCTTCCACTGAAGTGCATGCTAAGCGGACAAGGAGTGACCATGGCAGCCAACAAATAACTGTGAAGTTGGAGTCCTATATGATAAGAAAATTAGCAGAAGCAATTCTGTTCACGTGTGCTATCTTTGTGCCATATTTTTTTCTGCTAAAAAGTTTTGACTATATTTAATGACCAGTGGTGTCACACGGCACTACGTTAGACTATACACTGTTAATGACTTGAGAAAAATAGCACATATGGTTCTAAAACTATTTTACTGTGTATTGTAAGTTAATGAGGTGCTGATCTCTTTCTCTTGGCTATGGTCAAATTCTGATACGAAAAAAGGAGTAAAGTACTAATGCTGTTATCCATATGAAATACAACCTGTCCACAAGGCTTCATATACAGAATGAGTCAGGATAATCCAGGATCGAAGTATTATTATTATTATTATTATTATTATTATCATTGTTATTATTATATACACTATATGGTCAAAAATATGTGGACGCCTGACCATCACACCCATATGTGCTCATTCCTAAACCATGTGCATTAACACGGAGCTGGTCCCACCGTTTGCTGTTATAATGATCTCCACTCTTTTGGGAAAGCTTTCCACTATATTTTGGAACGTGGTTGTGGGATTTGTGTTCATTCAGCCATAAGAGCATTAGTGAGGTCAGGCACTGATGTCATGTGAGAAGGCCTGGGGCATGGTCGGTGTTCCAGCTCATCCCAAAAGTGTTAAGTGGGGTTGAGGTCAGGACTCAGGACTTTAGTTCCAGTGAAGGGGGAAATCTTAATTCTGCAGCATACAAAGGCATGCTATACAATTGCATGCTTCCAACTTTGTGGCAGGAGTTTGGGGAAGACCCACATATGGATGTGATACAAACTTTTGGCCTAGCTAAATAAGGTTAATTACTTTAACAAACTCATATTGAAGATTCACACATAACAATGTCCTGGAAACAATGTCCTATTTGTTTTTACTAACCAATTTAACAAATTTTCAAAACTGATTACACTCAAGTTCAAATCCAGACAGGTGCAAGTTTGGATATCTAATGGATAGCTAAGTAACAACAACAGCTAAACCCCTGAAAATATATAATTGTTATTTCAAAAAAAGAAGATGGTAAACCTGAATGTACAGAAATCTAATGTGGTGGATGCTGTATCACGACTCTCACATAAGGCTAAATAATACAAACCACCACATTTCATTTTCAGACGACCTCTATGGAGCCCAACCAACAGACATTTGCATTGGAAAACAAGACATTTCACTGTCTCCATGCAGTCACACTCTTACATGTAGTCAGAATGTTATGACGAGACACTATGACCACTCTTTTTTAGGTATTATCAGGGGTTTTAGAGTAATATTAAACCAAGGGCTAATTCAGACTAGCTACTGCACCTACTAGCATGGAGGGAGGAACCCAAGAACCGGGACAAATCAATGCAGGACATGGGGGAGAACATGTAAATCTCAAACTCACATGGACAGTAACCCAAGCTCAGGACTAAACTGGGGACCCTGGAACTGAGATGAGCTGTAATGGAACTCACTGCACCATCCCTTACCTGTAAATTCTGATTTTCTACATGGCCCCCTGCCCCATAGTGTACATACTCAGGTTACATGCAAGTATGACACGTGAGCGACCACAACAGAAACCCCTGCTCACAGATATGCGGTCATAGAAGTATAAACCTAGCCTCAGTCTGTAGTTGCATGTGAGACCTGAATACCTCATTATGCGCTCTTAATTCAACCCTGACATCCCACTGATGGTAACTCAAACTATGGACTTTGGAAATAGTATGTCCACCTTTATTTCAAACTTGTATAATATCAATAATATATTATTCTGAGCACGTTGCAACAACAAAAACTTGGTTTTCTGATATTTCCAGAATCGTTTTTTTTTTCCTAGATTTTCTACCTAATTTAGTCTCGGCCAATTCCCACCCACCAGTTAGGTCTCAGTTAGGGCAGAGTGACACACACACGCATGAGCTCACAGACATTCATGACTGGCTAGTGTCACTGTGATTGACAGGGGAGAGAGAGTATGCCATCCCTCTCACCCAGAGAGCACGGCCAATTTTTTGCCTTCTTGGACTCCCAGTCACAGATGGCTGTTGCATCATCGATTCGAGCTCACAATCTGTGGACGATAGGGTGAGCACTTTTCTGTTGCAGCCCCTATTTCCAGAATCCTTGTGTGAATCACCATCTACATGTATATGTCTTTGTAGCTGTAGATGTATGCTCAAAAACCCATAGAGAGGAGCATATCACACACTTTATTTCAGTTTGAGACAAAAAATTTGTTACCTAAAAAAGCACCCAAACTGATACAAATTCATAACAAAGAGTGTATTAACACCAGAGCCTATGTAAGTCCACCAAGAATATTAAGCTCACTTGCTATTTTGTGTCACCCTCAATTCTGAACCCTTAATTAGGTTACATACTCTCTGATTGGTCTTTGGGCAGCTTCTACGATGAGTTAACTCACTGAAATCAGGGTCATCTGGAAGCCATTTCTCTGAGTCGTGTTTGTTCTCCTCCCCCCCCCCTTCCTTCTCTCTCCATCCCATTTTAATCTCTTGGCAGAATCTCCTCCCCCAGCTCCCCTGGGAGGTCGGAGCCCGGTGACCGGGAGCTGCACACGCTATAGGCCTCCATGGCACGCAAACTCATCCCTGCACGCGAGAACAGCTCTCAGCAGCAACAGTAGAGCCTGTATAGATATTGATGCGTGATGCTTCTGCACTGTGTCATACCTCATTGAAATGTCATAGAGGCACGGAAGAAGAAAATTGGCTATATAGAGAAATTGAGAAACCTCCCCTGAAGAAATTTTTCTGTAAATTAAAAAAGGTTTTAACATGATTTTCTGCACGACTGTAGGCACCGCATCATTGTACATTGCTATAGTTGGTTGGTGCAGAAATCCGAAAATTTGGAAAAGGAAACAATATATACAAAATGCTCATTTTTATCTAAAACACTGAGATTGGACTTGATCATGAAACATGACTACTAAGAGATCATGTAGTATAATTCTTATTATTCAATTTGAAAAGTAAAATTTAAACTCAGGACACATACCATGCAGTTTTCTTTAGCCACCTCCTAAAAATTTGGACTTGCCCTCTAGAAAAATGCTATTGCGAGCTACATTTTGTAACACTGTTCTCCACCATACGTTAGTCTCAGCTGAGAATGCCAAGTAACACACAGAAAGAATTCTCGGTTGTTTCCCGTAGTACATGATGCATACTAACCTGTATGCCTAAATAGTAAGAAAACCATTGATATAGTGACATTTATTTAGTATGGTAGTAAGCAGTTTGGGCTCACGATCCAAGAATAAAATAACTGTATTTTGCAGATCAATGCGACTGTCGTAGTCACTGAGTATTTGGTGAAAGGGCAAAGCTTCTAAACAAGAGGTTGTATTTTAATAACCATCAGCCAATGATCATAGACAGCACATCCTATACAATGAATGTTGTCTATAGAAGCTCTAGCTAAAGAGAAAAGGGTTGTGCCACTGAGCCAATGTTAGAGGCTTCACTCAAGGCTCTGAGCATCTCTGGCACTGATAGATATATTCATTATTTGATCTTCAGTAACTGCTAAACCCATGCGGACATGGGGGAGAACATGCAAAACCACACAGATAATAAAGCCGCAGTTACACCAGAAGCAAATAAAATCTAGCAAAAAAATAAATAAAAATCCTGTTCACCTGAAGAGGACGCAGTATGTGTCACACACATGCTGGATCTCAGTGATATGATAACATTACTGTATCAAAGATTTATTTATAGAAAACTATAATCATGATATTGTAACTCTTGTGAATATAAAGTGCAAGTCCTTATACTGGCTGTAGCTGCCATTATAATGTAGATGATATAAACCATACCAACTCAATTTTTAAAGAAATCTAAAGCATTTTAATTTGAAGTGCTTCAATATATGAACTCTTGGTATTATTTGTTACAGATGAATGAAAAATGCTTCAGAAATTCTTTCAGTGAGAATGGACTTGATCTATAATGGCTCATGCAAGGCTCCCCCAGCCTTTTTTTTTTTTTGCAACATCATCATTTTTGTCCCCTGCTCTTTTCATCTGTCTTCTATCCATTGTTCCTACTGTGAAATACAGAACTCTTCTTTGTTTTCCATTCCATAATATATATATATATATATATATATATATATATATATATATATATATATATATATATATATATATATATATATATATATATATATATCTTTTTTGATTACCATTTCCTGTAATTCTGGCTTGGTACATGTGACACTGCCCCCTAGTGTCCCCTGAGACTTACATGCAAGTATGAAGGCAGAGTGTCCAGAGAGCATACTCAGACCTGCTCACAGAGGTAGAAACAAAACCAAGATAAATAAAAAGAAAAAATAGAAAAGGAAAAATAGAAAAATAAAAAAGTTACAATAACCTGGTTGCATAAGTGTGCACACCCCTAAACTAATACATTGTTGAAGCACCTTTTGATTTTATTACACCACTCAGTCTTTTTGGGTAAGAGTCTATCATCTTGACTTGGCAATATTTTTCCACTCTTCCTTGTAAAAACATTCTAGATCCATCAAATTGTAAGTAATGGCATCTCCTATGCAGAGCTCACTTCAGATCACCCCACAGATTTTTAGTTGGATTCAGGTCTGGGCTCTGGCTAGGCCATTCAAAAACATTGATCTTCTTTGGGTTAAGCCGTTCCTTTTGATTTGGATGCATGCTTCCGCTCATTGTCATGCTGAAAGGTGAAATTCCTTTTCATCTTCAGCTTACCAACAAACACTTGATGGTTTTGCATTTTTTTAGTCCCATTGAACCTTCAGTATCCATTGTATCAGAATGCATAAAAATGGCATCTTGGCACCTGGGGTTAGAGCCAACTGTTAATTAATTAAGATTTTTCAGATAGCTAGCATTAGCTGAGTAGCACTAGCTGGAAAATAAAGTAATTGATATGCTTAACTCAGGGTCAGGAGAGGTTCTCACAGTGGGCGTAATTAGTATTGGTGTTTTTTTGATTGTTTATATGTTGTAAAATGAATTTCTACAGTATATCATCACACATAAAGTTAAAGAAAGACAGAGATGGTGAACCTGAGTGATTTTTTTTAACTGATAGCATTTGCAGAATCAATTGTAGCACGTATTTAGCCAAAGTCTCACTAATATAATGTAATGTGTCTTTATATATTTGTGTTAGTGATTGCATCAAGAAAGACTATCTGTGCAACATAAAGATTGAAATCACTCAGATGTGTGAGTAAGTGAAACAGTTTTTTGACAGTAGCTCACTGAGAAGTGGAAATGAGACTAGTAAACCATAATTAGCTCCAGAGCTGGACCGGCTGTGTCCACCATGCGACCTGTCTGAACACATCAAGGTTTTAACCCCCCTTCCCGCTACCTCAGGAGAGTCAGCCTGGGGTTAGAACCCGTTTTCACAGCCAGGCTACAGGGGATAATCACAGGCAAACATGGCAGCCACATGGCAGACATATGCATGCATATGCACACATTCACACAAGGAACGTCTGGTTCTCATTAGTCTCAATGGCAACATGAGAGGCCATGTGTGCACAGAGTGGGAATGGAGCAGAAGAGTGTTATGCTACATTGGAGGATTCCCCAGAAAAGATAGGGACTTGTGCCAGCAGGAAACACTGTATGAAACAACATCTGTTTATCTTCTAGATAAAGGAAATATTGTTTGCCCATCCTAAGACTTCATATATCACTAAATTCAAAATGCATGTATGGATTAGCCATGGGCAGCAACATTTAGGCATTCTGCCATTTTTATATAATAATAATAATAATAATAATAATAATAATAATAATAATGTCTCCTAATATGTATATTTATGCATATTAATTTCTACTAATATATATATATATATATATATATATATATATATATGTGTGTGTGTGTGTGTGTGTGTGTGTGTGTGTTAAATTAATATGACTACAATAAGTTTCTTAAGCTGAAGTTTCTCAATCACTGAGATCACTCTCGCGCTCTCTCTCGCTCTCTCTCTCTCACACACACACACACACACACACACTTACTTTTGTAAAGGGGAGTGAATTTTTAAGATTATTAGATGGCTCTGTTCCTCTAAACTCATTGGCTCACTCTGTTAATGTTTTAGTATCCACAATTACAGCCATTAACTCCCTACAAAAATAAACTCCTCAGCTGGTGAAGACCAAGAAACACTAATTTTGTGTCTGGCTATGAGGCAAGAAGTGTTTCACCTCAGGATCTCAGTTATCAATTAGGTTAATAGAATCACTAGGGCATGACAAATAAATTCTACTTTGTATTATGTGCCAGACTTATGTCTTACCAACCACAAACGCTTAAATATAGGGCAAAAAAATTTTCAGCCAAGAGATTATATCTGCAGTACTGTACCAGCAGTAAAGATCTTGATCCAGATCAAACTTAATAAATGTGAAGGCATGAACTGATGCAGCATATGAAGTGTATACTGCACATTCTTTACATTAATGCAACCTTTTAAAACTATATATAAACTAACTAACTAACTAACTAATCTCTCTCTCTCTCTCTCTCTCTCTATATATATATATATATAGAGAGAGAGAGAGAAAGAGAGAGAGAGAGAGAGAGAGATATAAAACATAGCAATTGTGTGTGTGTGAGAGTGTATATATAATGTGTGTGTAATAATAATAATAACTATAATGTGTAAATATAATAACTTGGGTGGTTATTATAAATGCGCACCGAGCTCCGGCCAATTTACTCCCCATCAGGCATATCTGAATTACGTTATAAGCACAAATCTTTTTATTTTTTCTGCTGTCTGATTTATAGACTGAGCGTGTTGGGAGATCTGAAACTCTGTTTGCTCAGACAAAATGATGACATTGAGGATGAAGACGTTTAATAGGCGGAGGGGAAAAACGCCAAAGCACTGTAGGAGATTCACAGCGCGTGAAAAACGTGTGCATGAGTTATTCTAGGAATTGTTTTTTAAGAAACCAGTTTATTTGGTCAGTTTTAACTTCTCAGCTACGAAGCAGCCACAGAAAGTAACGCAACACTCACATCTTTCTTTCTGTATGAGGAGCACGTTTAGACTAGAGACCTTAAAATCTGTAAACAAGCATAATTCTGAAAATGAAACCATGGTATAGAACATTTATGGTACAACACAAGGAGATCTTTATTATATATTTGGATATATATATATATATATATATATATATATATATATATATATATATATATATAGCTGTGTGTCTATGATATGACCAATTTAGAGATGCGAAGGACTGAAACAAACCGTGTGCGCATTTCGTACGGAGAACCTCCACCAGTGCCAGTCTGGTTTTGCGCAAAATACCTAAAAGTATCCAAACGGACACAGATATGGAAATTAGTATTTAAAATATCCCATCGCAGTCCACGAGGAGCATCACCAAACTGCTCGGTATCGCCTCCTCTTTCCTTGTGCTGTGAGTTACTTGTGCGCAAAGGTAACCCAAGCAGCTCTCCAGGCGCATGGGAGGAGTGAAGAGAACCGCATCGAGCCCGGCCCCTGTGCTGGAAACATATATAACACACGCTGGTTTTCCAGCTCGGACAGAGTAACTTTCAGTGCCTAGAAATCAGAACACAAGGCATATTCATGATATTGTCTTGAATATTGGCAAGATATCTGAGACTGAACCATCTGAACATACAGAAACTCAGTTCACTTGAACTTTTTTTTTTCACTGAGAAAGGGAAAAAGGAGAAAGATTTCATCCATTGTGAGTTTTTTGTTTGTTTGTTTGTTTTACCTTTCTTTGAATTATTGCTTTCCTAAACAACCTACTGAGAAATCATGTTTTGAAATATAAATTAGATTTTTGGTTGTCCAAATCAGAATTGGAACTTTACAGCAGAATCAAGAGATGGCATTATCAGAGAGCGAGTTTGGCATGAAGGGAAGCAGCATTATAAGGGAATGGAGTGGACAAGTCCAACCAGCGCTCATCATTTCCTTCATTTTCCTCTTCTGCCTGGAGGCCTGTCTGTGGATCCGCAACCTTGCTCTCAAGAAAAGGCTGCCAGGGCCCTTTGCATGGCCACTAGTGGGCAACGCCATGCAGCTAGGCCAAATGCCCCACATTACCTTCTCCAGGCTTGCAAAGAAGTATGGCAATGTCTACCAGATCCGACTGGGCTCCAATGACATAGTGGTGCTGAATGGACACACAGCCATACGACAAGCTCTCATACAACATAGCACAGAGTTTGCAGGAAGACCAAACTTCATCTCCTTTCAAATTATATCTGGAGGGAAAAGTATGACATTCGGCAGTTACAGCGAACAGTGGAAGGCACACCGGAGAGTAGCTCAATCTACCTTGAGGGCTTTCTCATCTGCAAACAGCCAGACCAAGAAGGCCTTTGAACAACATATTGTGGCAGAGGCCATGGATATGGTTCAGAACTTTCTCAGGCTGAGTGCAGATAGATGTTATTTCAACCCATCACATGAATTTACAGTCGCTGCTGCTAACGTCATTTGTGCTCTCTGCTTTGGAAAACGTTACGGGCATGATGACCCAGAGTTCAGGGCACTTCTGGGTAGGGTAGATAAGTTTGGAGAGACAGTGGGGGCTGGGAGCTTAGTAGATGTCATGCCTTGGCTTCAGTCTTTCCCAAACCCAGTGCGAAGCGTCTACCAGAACTTCAAGACTATCAATAAGGAGTTCTTTGCTTATGTGAAAGACAAAGTAGTGCAGCACAGAGACACATTTGACCCCGATGTAACGCGAGACATGAGTGATGCAATCATTAGTGTGATTGAACATGGAAAAAATAACATGTTGTCTAAAGACTTTGTGGAGGGAACCGTGACAGATCTGATTGGAGCAGGGCAGGACACTGTATCTACGATTATGCAGTGGATGTTGCTGCTCTTAGTGAAGTACCCAGCCATGCAGACCAAGCTCCAGGAGCAGATTGATAAAGTGGTTGGCCGTGACAGACTGCCCTCAATGGAGGACAAGATCAACATGGCCTACCTGGATGCTTTCATCTATGAGACCATGCGCTACACCAGCTTCGTGCCTGTCACCATCCCCCACTCCACCACCACAGACGTCACCATCGAGGGCTTCCACATCCCCAAAGACACAGTGGTGTTCATCAACCAGTGGTCTGTGAACCACGACCCACAGAAGTGGCAGGACCCCCACATCTTCAATCCCTCAAGGTTCCTGGATGAAAATGGAGCCCTTAACAAGGACCTGACCAGCAGTGTAATGATTTTCTCCACAGGTAAGAGAAGATGTATTGGTGACCAGATTGCCAAGACAGAGATCTTCCTGTTCTTAGCCATTCTGCTGCATCAGTGCACATTCAAGAGTAACCCCTCTCAGACTCTCACTATGGACTGCTCATACGGGTTAGTACTGAAGCCGGTCAAATTTTCAGTTACAGCCAAACTAAGAGGGAGACTCCTTGGCTTTGTGTCACCAGCATAAATTAAAGAATGACTTGCCAGCCCCTGATGCTCAAAGCGAGCAAAGACTGATACATTTTCAAATATATGACATATAACAGTGAGCATTAATAAACAAGCACTGAATGCTGTTGTATATTTAATATTTAAAGATTATTCACACATTTTGGGTAAGATGTATCTTTTATTAATGGAAAAAAATGGTCATCGTATTGTCTGATAGTTAAAAGGAACTGAGACAGTCTTCATCTCTTCTTGACTATAGGTAAAATCTGTATATTTACATTGTGTATTCGATATCCTGTGTTTAAACAATATAAGCTATGTGAAAAAAAAACTTTCAGCAAGCAGTGCATAATTGTCAACATTAATGTAGTCATAAAAAATATGTACTTTAGAATTGTTGATTTGCAGAAAACTGCTTTGATAGCTTCAGGTTCCTCTTTTGGTTCCTATGATTTGAAGAAAATACTGTATATGTATATGATTTACTCAGATCTGTATAAAGTCATATAAAATGTGGATTATGAGTACTCATAACTGATGTATTTCAGGTATTTTAAATATTAATCATCTACCTTACATGTAAAGCCATCTACTGTATCCAGATTAAAAGAATAAATAGCTTGACAAGTTTGTAGGTAGTAAGAAAGTAATGATCATAATCTAGTAGTTACCATGCAGTAAGTGAGACATTGTGTCACTGGGATAAATTAAAGTGAATTTTGTGGCTCTTATGAAGAGTGTCCATAAGAGATCTTGGCCAAGTGGACTTACTTAGTCTTTTTCTTCCAAATCCTGTTTTTATATTTCACCTGTCATTACAACCTAACTCACACTGGTTTCCAAGAAATTACTCATGATGAAATATTTTGTAATAACACTTTTTTAAGTGCTGCTGCAAGCTATGCCATTAATTATGTATTGAGAAAATAATTCAGCTCTTTTAAAGCAAAGAAATAAAATTATTTTTGAATGTCCGTGCAAGCAGCCATATAAATTATGCATTGTATTTTCCTTTCTTTATACAAATTGAAAATAAGCTAATTTTGAAGTGAATTAAATAAAAGTAACAACTTAAAACAATGTGTAACAGCGTTCCTCTGTTTTGTCTCAACTCATATCTCAGGATATTTGTTGCACTTATCATCAGATTACTTGAGCTACAGATTCATAAGATTCCCAGGGCTAAGCATGAGCAAGCAGTTGAAACTGTATATTATGTTTCTGTATTAGTAATGCTGGCATTGCATAGTTTATAACAAAAAACAAACACTTATACAAAGTCTTAGTTATATGTCATATAATGCATTAAAAAATAAAACAGAAAATCATTATACAGTATATATGGAATACCTTCTCAGAGAAATTAGACCCTTTACATGAACAGTATTGCCTAGAGTGAATATTATTCAGCTAATGATACCTTCACATATCTTCACATACCATGCCATGTCAAATACAAAGAGGGAAAAGACTGGAGTAATATGTATTTCAATGAATCCCCAGTAGAATGCATTCCAATGATGCCCATAAATTTGCAAATGGCAAAAAAAGAGCAATTCTACCTTAATTCTACCATAATTCTACCTAATATCTTCAATGCATTTTGCACTTTGTCATGTTTTGATGCATGAAGAAATGATATGAGTTGGCATGATGGCACATCAGACGGTGTTTTGCTCACAACTCCAGGGACCAGGGTTCCAACCTGAGCTCCGGTTACTGTCTATGTGGAGTTTATTTGTGCTTGTTCTGCCTGTGCCTGTGTCTGTGTATGTGTTTCTTTAGGTACTTCAGTTTCCTCCCACCACCCAATGAAAAGCCGGTTTGTAAACTGGCTACTCTAAATTTCCAGTAGCTGTGTGGGAATACAATTTTAACAGTGTATAAGTGTGTGTGATGCCCTGTGATGGGCTAGCTGGGAGATCTAGTGTGCTTTCCTTGACCAGGTTAAAGCTGTTACTGAAAATGAATGAATGAATGAATGACATGTTATTCTTATTTGAAACAATGAAGGAGAGTACATTTTTTGTCTGAAAGACCTTTATATTCTTTTCCTACCTGATGATAAATTGATTAAAAAAATACCTATAAATAAATACATAATGATTTAATACCTATTTCTTTCCTGCAGTTTTGTTTGCAGGGTCCTATCTAAAAGCATCCATAGCAGTGTCAGAGAGAGAATTTGGTGCAAATTAAAGTATCATAAAGAAATAGAGTGGACAGGTTTAACCAGTTATCATGTCCTCCTTCATGTTCTTCTGCATGGAGGCCTCTCTGGGGATCTGGTCCCTCACTTCAAGAAGCAGCTGTCAGGGTCTTTGCCTGGCCATGGAAGGCAATTTGAAGGCAGACCCAAATGTCTGGTTTTTCAAGCATTCTCTGGAGGAAATAGCATGTAATTCAACAGGAAAACCAAGAAACATACCTCAATCCATCAGCCAAACCAAGAAATTTACTTTTTCTTAGTGAGTCACATTGTGACACAGGCCCTGGATCTAAATTACTCATTTGTAAAAATAAGCCCAGGAGGGCAGTATCTCAGTCCCTCACATTAGTTCACAGTTGCTGCCACTAACATAATTTGCACTCTCTGATTTGAAAAACTATAACAAGGCATTTCTTGGTAGGATTAACACCTTTGGTGAGATTGAGAGAGGTTGGAGGTTGAGAGCAGTCCTTGATTTCAAATTCAGTTTTTCCTGAACCCTACTGAAAATGCTGATCATTTTTCAAAGCTTAAAAGAACTGAACAAAGACTTCTTCAACTTAGTGAAAAATATGGTGGCAGAACACAGATAAACATATGATTCAGAGATTATGATCATTGTGACAGAATGTGCAAAGGAGGAAACTGGGCTTGCCAGAGTATCGCTCAGGCTTACACAGTCTCTACTGCTATACACCAAAAGTTACTCTTTCTGCCAAATTTCCAGCCTTGCAAAACAAGTTTCAGGAGCAGATTAATAAAATGGTTAGTGAGCCATGCCAGACTGTCCTCATATGAGGACAGAACAGGTAGGACAACAAGTCTTCAATCTTTCTAGATTTCTGGATAAAAAGTAGGCCCTTAAACATGTGTATAAACATTTTGTATCCATTATACCAAAGATATCCATGATATCATATACAGTATATACAGTTGAGGCCAAAAGTTTACATTCACCTAGGCTAAACGTATTCAATCGCAATTTTTAACAACTCCACACATTTCATGTTACCATATATTTCTTTTGGTAGGTCAGTAGGGATCTACTTTGTTCACATGAGACGTAATATTAAAACAACTGATTAGAGACTGATTTATTTCAGCTTTAATTCACTAAATCAGAATTCCAGTAGGTCAAAAGTCAATATACACCAAGTTGCCTGTCTCTTTTTACAGTCTGGAAGATTCCAGAAATTGATGTCATGAATTTTAGAACCTTTTTGTCCAAATTTCATAATTAGGAGTTAACTGAGAGCGCAACTGTGACTGTAAAAGGGCCTACCTTTATAGACAGTGCCTTTTTGGCCATGATACCATGGAAAAATTCAAGCAACTCAGCAAAGAACAAATAAAATGTGGACCTTCACAAGTCCAGCTCCTCCTTTTGAGCAGTTTCCAAAGAACTGAAGGTACCATGAGCATCTGTGCAAAAAATGTCTGCAAAAATAAAAATCTTGGGACAACACAGACACTGCATCATTCAGGAAAGTGGCACAAATTAACTCCCAGGGGTGAACAAACAACAATGGAGCTGTTGAAGGAGTTGGAGGCATCAGGTACCAAAGTATGTAAGTCCACCATGAAGAGAGTCCTACACTGCCATGGCCTGAATGTCTTATCGTGCAAGGAAGAAGTCCATACTCCAAGACAGGCATAAAAAAGCCAGACTGAAGTATGTAGGTAATCACAAGCTATTTGGAGGAGTGCTCTCTGGTCACATGAAACAAAAATTGAACAGTTTAGCTGTAATGTTCAGACTTTGTACAGAGCAAAAAGAGTGAGGCTTTTAATCCGAAGAACACCATCCCAACTGTGAAGCATGGAGGTGGTAGCATCATGTTGTGGGGGTGTTTTGCTGGAAAAGAGACTGGCGCACTTCAGAAAATAAATGGCATCATAAGGGAAAAGGATTATCTAGAAATACGGAAGCAACACCTTAAGACAACAGCCAGTTGGGCCTTCCATTTACGGCATTTAGCAGACACCCTTAACCAGAGCGACTTACATTTAATCTCTTTTTTTTTTTTTTTAATATACATCTGAGTAGTTGAGGGTTAAGGGCCTTGCTCAAAGGCCCAGCAGTGGTAGCTTGGCGGTGCTGGGGATTGAACTCATGACCTTCTGATCAATAGTCCAACATCTTAACCACGGAGCTACCACTGCCCGCTGTCCTTCTAGCAGGACAATGATCCTAAACATACCTCCAGAGTTGTAAGAAAATGGCATAAAGACAACAGTGAAAGTATTGGAGAGGCCATCACCTGATAGCCAAGTCTTGACCTGAATCCCATAGAAAATTTGTATTTTTTTAATTAAAAACCACATTGCAAGTTTATAGTTTATTCTACCAGAATAAACAAACTGTCAAAATACTAATAAGTGTGGATATGAACATGAATCTGAAATATACTTATTTATATTTCCATTTCCCTCTCTAAACAAACACACACACACACACACACACACACAAACAGCTCACATACAGAAGGGAGACTCTAAAAGAGAGGCTTGTTTTCACACCAGCTAATTCAGAACAGGCAACATGTTGTTATCCTCTCACTCCTTCTTCCTTACTGGACAGTACAGAGCCCTGAGTGGGGTGATGATACAGTTCATACAGAGAGGCACTTTCCAAGTACCTTCCCCAGTGCACACATCTACAAAGTTCACATACAGGCCTTCATCTGAAAGATGGCCTTTCTCCTGTATGCCCCTTCCACCTAGGCCCCAGACCAACTCAGTTTTCACTCTGACCAAAAAATGTACAAGTTCCACCACACTTATTTTTAAATGGAACATATTTAAAACATCTTTTTCCAGCTGCTAAATACATAGTATTAGAAAGAAAACCACAAGAGATATCGTGCATTAAGTTATGCAAACAGAAGAGTGAGTATGACTAAAATTAAGCTCTAAAATTGTTGTGGATCTCTCACCCTCAAAAACATTTATCTCTGACACTCACCATCCACCAAGAAAGATTTCCTCCTTCCCCCGTCTCATTCCTTACACGCAAACCACTAATGAAACTCTTAGTGTCTGCACCTGGCTTCTTCAGCCTGGGTCTGATTTCAGCACTGTTACCCAAATCCAGTACCCTTCACATTTATCCTCTAATGTTCACTGTGGACTACAGAACAAAATACAATTAAAACAAAGAAAACCGTCTCCAAGCTGTGAATAAACAAAGGCAAACTAATAGAGTTGTATATTTGGTCCTGACCAGGAGACAACTGAAACCAAATGGCAAAAATTAATTGAAGACAGCCTTCTGTCCTGAAACACTAAATATGGAGGAAGCTGGCCACTGTGCTTCTAAACATTTCCTTCTGACATCTGCTCTGGGTGGGCATACAAATTAATCTCTAAATTAACCTGTTACTAATCACACACCTCATTTTCACTTTACATTTGGAAACGTTGTTAACAAGAATCTGTTGTTTACAACCGTAATTTGAAGGTCACAATGGCAGCTATTAGGAACAAGGGGCTTGCCAATGGTGCACAAAGGGGTTTCTGTTTACAAGCCAAGGCATGTTTCAAGAACATTGAAGGCATCTTGGCAAAGCTAGGGATAAATAAAGACTAAGGTAAACACACTCCAGTAAACACAAACAAATGTGTCTAAAATGTTTTGATTGGTTTTTGTGGATATGGTAATATTATGAGCAGATGTACATTATACAGTAAAATATGAGTAAATTCATTGCTAAACAAACAAACAGTAAAATGTGTATTATATAATATTTGACTCATTTTAATGCTGGCTTTAGCTTGAGTTTGATATGCAGTCTCTAGGACCTTATCCAAATAATGAGTAATGAAATAATATGCATCAAAAATGAGTATTATAACACATGTCAATTAAACATAAAATTAAAAACTGATTAATCATATCTGTCAGATGTTTCAAATAGTAACTATTTCAGTATACCTTGACTGTGCACAGCCATGCACAGACTGTTGCGTGAACATGCGACTTCCTTGAGTCCTCATTTAATATATTTCTTCTCAAAATAGTTTCATGAGGATTCCTCATTTAACCGCAATAATATTTTTTCTCTTTCTCGGAAATCCCTGAGGAATTATGTCATAACTATAAACATTGTAGAAGCCTAACCATATTCTTCCAATAGCCATTATAATTTCAGTGCCACATCCTACAGAAATTTTCTCATTATGATTGCTTATGTTAAAAAGTTCTGCAGAGAACAATGCTGTGACATTTTTCAGAATGACCATAAATAAATTAAAGACAAATGTAATCTACACAGGAACTGAAAAACGTGACCACATGTTACCCTTAACTCTCGCTATAGACCTACATCTACATGTACGTACATAATGTGCAGTGTCTAAATGTATGAGCACTATTAATGGGCACTGACTTATGGATAGTAA
The DNA here is from genome assembly GCF_027358585.1 of Pangasianodon hypophthalmus. Taxonomy (NCBI): domain Eukaryota; kingdom Metazoa; phylum Chordata; class Actinopteri; order Siluriformes; family Pangasiidae; genus Pangasianodon; species Pangasianodon hypophthalmus. The sequence continues at coordinate 20,630,318 of NC_069719.1, read as the reverse complement.
AATTTTAGGAATAAACTGGTCACTAATTTGTGAAGACATACTTGTGCTCTTCTGAGCCATGCCAATTTTATAGCTTCCAGAATTGAGTCAGATAGTTTAATGCATAACTCTGTGCTCTGTTAAAGCATGGCCTGTTGGGCCAGACTGGCAAGATGCTACATAAGTGCCCCCCTGTGATCAATTTTTATTGGGGGAACACAGCACAGCTAACATTCATAGTAACAATAGCATCCTTGCAGAGGAAAGAGGAGCCCTAGATGACCTTGGACTTGAAAAACCAAGTCAAGTCATTCTGGAAAAGTATCCAGTCATTTTGTGCAAATCATTTAAAGGGAGAACAAATTGCAATATTCAGTGATTGCCAATGCTGCCTTCTGCTTTAATTTCAGAAAATGTTGAATAAGCTCAGCCTCATCAGATCCAACCTGCACAACTACATTTTTTCAATACTGGAAGCATGCTTGAAGGGCTGGAAAAACATACTAGCTCAGTACACTGTAACAGAATCCAGCAGCACTGGACAGTCCTGGTCAGTGTTTTTTGGAAACAGTAAAAATAAATATTGGATTTGACAGTTGCAGAACTTGTTAAAAGAAAGCACACTGACCAGTTTATTCACGCTGAAATGTAGGCATCAGAAAATGACAAGAAACGTGCAATTTTGCAGCTGAACAAATTACATGTGTTAATGATGAACAAGCAATACATTGTACAGCCACAATGTTTAAGAGCCTGAGTATCATATCTCGAATAATCGATCCCAGAAAGGTACTTCAGAAAGCTCTGAAAAGGTGGAAGAAGATGGTTAATCCTTTATGGATTATAAATAATAGCAGAGCAGGAATGAGGGGCAAATAGAGGCACTTTCAACTAATAGAAGTTTGCAGATAGGCTACATGATTTAGTTAGCCTGCTGATTTTACGGACCTTTAGCCAACAGTTTCTGCTGCAATCAGAGGGGCTCAAGAGAAGTTTGGCACAGTAAGTTTTTTTGTTTTCTTTTGCTTGACTGCCAAGCAGCCTGGTCTAGAAGAGGCATTTTCAATCACTGACCAACTGAGTGTTCCATATTATTATGCTGTGTTGGAGGTGAAGTTGCAACATATAATTCCCCACCTACAACCAGTAAAAACCAATGAAAACACCCCCTCAACTTGAAAGTTCAACTCATCAACTCGGGGTAGTCTTTTCAGCTAACAGTTCCTTCCCAGTTTACGGAGTGATGTCAAATCAACATGGCCGCACACACTGCGAACAATGTAAAGTGTCCGTTCTCTACTTTTCTCTAGTTTATAGCAGTATTGGCTTTAGATCAGGCAATATACAGACAAAGTACTTGGTTAAATTTATAACGTTGGCCATGCTAATCACTTTTGAGAAGGTAATCATGAACAATAGTTATCACTAACGTTAGCTGGCTAGCTTGTTGTAACGCTACTCGCTATTGTGCGCTGTTGTTGCTTTACTGCAATTCAGTCCAAAATGTTGTATAAATGTTGAAAGTTTACTAAAGTAGAACAGTACCACTAACCACTCTGGCCTGTAACTGTAAAAGTATGGTTAAAGGAGCTTTTATGAGCTTTACATGCTTTGACAGAGTGTGGAGGCCTCCATGGTTTTTTCCACTTCGCATGTCAAAAGTGCCAAGGTGGAAAAATATATTATTACAACTTACAAATTACCACTTACAAGGCACCATGGTTGCAGCATTAAAACATAAGTGCATGGCATTAGATCGGGACATCTATACACTAGGTGGCATTATGCACTTAAAACATAGATGAGAAATTCATCAGTAAATTCTGAGAAAAGTGGCAAAGAATTGAATTATAAAGAAATTGCATTATACTTTGTTTTAAAGAAAAAAGTACTGGAGACAAGAATGAAAAAAGATTGCATGCAAGCCTGCAGGCTGGCTAAATTGGCCATGCAAGAGTTTTCTCTTTGTTGAGGCATTTTATTACAGACACCACCCAAAGAAACTAACAGCATGAATAGGCTAAGGCTAAACTGATATTTTTAGAAAGTGTTTTGATAAAAACACAGAGAAGAAAAGTTACAATAGCTCATCAGGATGTTTCCAGGTACATGACCAGACACATTCTGTCTAAATCAGTCAGCATTTTTCTGAAGCCTGGTTATAATTACCCATAAACCCCTTCTCTGTCTCAGGATGCAAAAATACAAATATGCTTTAATGCCTAAGTTTAAACCAACCTTAAATAGCACACATAGAGGCATTACTTAAGTAGGGAGAATGACAAGCAGTAAGGGCACCAGACATGGGCAAGAGTCAGGCAGAAGAGGTGTTATCTTCTTACGTCCCCAGTTGTTCTGTGCAAACGTACACACATTCTGTGTGTGACAGGCCTGACACAGAGCAGCTGTTAATACTGACTGGTGCAACAGCTGTTAATAATGACTGGTTCATCTGCAAAAATAAATAGAAAATACATATAACAACTCGACTACCACATAAACACTATACAACATTCCACTCTTGTTTTAAACAGGCAAATTTTCATTTTACACTGTAAAACATGATAGCCCCATTAAGTTATGTGAACTTATTTCTTCTCTTTAACTCCAATCGTCATGATAAGTTTTGGATATTGAACCCAAGTTTATAAGTTTTCAAAAATTAAACTTCAAGTAATCCATTGTCTTGACTACTTGTGAGTTTTGTCTGGGTTGTGAATGTTCATTTAACTCATGTCTACAAGTTATAAATTGAAAAAGGGGAAGGGGAAGGAGGAGGGTTGATACCAAGGAAATACCATGAAAGACAGAGACGTTGCCGCCATTTTTGAGTTAGACATAACTATTACTATAAAATGCTGATACCATTGAAGCATGATGCTAACCAGTTTTCCAGAGAAGATAAGCCATTAATATTCCAATGACAGCTAAAGTTCTACTTGCACCTGGGATGGGATGCATCTGTGACCTGACTACGACTACAATTTGAGACAACTGCAAAGTGGAGTGTAGCCAGCTGGAGTAGCTACATGAATTCCTGTTGAGTAACACAAAAGCGGCATTTACATTACATTTTACATTACATTTTTGTAACTTTGCTACTATGCTTTCCCATTTTTATTTTGATCTTTGTTATTAGATTCATGTGAAGACAGAGATAGTCTCTGAGAGTCTAACTAAATGAGAGACCTTGTTAATAAAAAGAGATCTTGTTACATTATATATAAGATTATGTTAGATATCTCACAAAAAAACAGACTATAAAAGATATTTGTGTCTAAATTATACTATTTTTGGAGAATGTGACTTCTGCAATAATTTTATAGTTAAAAGAGTCTATATGTATTTATCAATCTGTCTAGCTAAATAAGACACAATCCCTATGGATCAAATCAAATCAAATCAAAATTTATTTTTCACACAACCATACACAGTACGATGTGCAGTGAAATGCTTTCACTATATATATATATATATATATATATATATATATATATATATATATATATACATATATATATATATATATATATATATATATATATATATATATATATATATATATATATAGAAGCTAGATGGACATGTATATACCACATGCAGTTCATGGATGTATGAACTGCATGTGGTATAAAGTGCAGCTATGCACAGCTGAGCTAGTTGCAGTGAAAAAGCTAACAATATAATATAAATATTTATAAATACGGGATATGCTGTGTGTATTGACAGGAACGTTGGGTGTGTGGTTGTTGTGCAAAGAAATCCAAGTTATGTATGCATAACTAGCTATAAGTGTCCTGGTTGAGGTGTAGCTGTTATCTAACAGGCTATAGCTGTTATCTAACAATCCGATATAGCTAAACCGCTATAGATGTTATCTAACAGGCTAGATTCCGGCAATGAACATTAGAAACCTATGAGATGGCACAAAATGTAAGAGTACGTACAGTTTGACAGTTTAACACATGTTTGCATAATGTTTCTCTATTTGACACATAATTAATAATTAGTTTACCTAATAAACACAATATTCCAATTTCCTCCAATGTTCCTCTTCTATTGTAAGAAAAGATCTGACTTCTGTGGAAGAGCGTGCTTGTGGCATCATTAGAGGCAGACAGTACAGATGATACATCAATTCAATTCAATTTTAGTTACAGTACATAGAGCTTTTAACACTGGAAATTGTCACAAAGCAGAGTTACAGAAATCCAGATATAAAATTTAAAATAACATTTTAAATTTATCCGTACCTTCACCCAGAACCCAGCCAGACCCTCTCTGCTACTGCATTATTTTTTCTCACTCATATTCTGAGAAATTCTGCCTTCTGTGGTAGTGAGCTAGTAGCTCATACAAGCAGTTCATTTGAGAATATTATAATATATTAATATGCTTCTGATGTTTATAAAGTTCCATGTATAAATAATATCATTATTGATTGTGAGATGAACAGTATTCATGTGCATTATCATTAAAAAGACCATGAGGGGCTGGCACACAAAATGAAGCCAACTGGGCCTGAATACATCCCTCTGCAAATGGATCATAGACTCAGATAGTGTTAGAAACATCACACTGAGCAATGGAGACCTCCAGGGCTGGGTGGTCAGTCCACTGCTCTTCACTCTGCTGACTCATAACCACACACGGTTTTTGCAACTTGCTGGATAGAAACTAATCAGTCAACAAATTTGCTACTTTCTCATTTCCTTCCTGACAACTAAACAAAAACACAGAACACAATTTACATAATGCAAATTACATAATGATTTCCTCCACACTTATCAAAAACAAATGATAAAAAACAATTTTGTAAAGAAATAGTCAGATACAATTTTGTTTCACATACATGTATCAGAAATACTGTTCACATGCTGCCATCACTGCTCATGACTATGCTCCAAACGGCTCAAATCAGATAAAGATTGCTGATGACGTTACAGGTTTGGTCTTAATTAGCAGCAACAATGAGTCATAATACAGATAGAAGGCTGAGCAGATTGTGGATTGGTGTAGAAACAACATCTGTTGCTTTATGAGGACATTACAAAGATGATTTTTAAGCTGAGAAGGACTTGCAGTACTCAGTCCCCACTGCACATCAACAGCGTTACTATAGAGACGGTCAGGAGCTCCAATTTTCTTGGTGTGCACATCACAGATCTCACGCTGAACCTCAACACCACCTAACTAAACAAAAAAGCCCAGCAGCATCTTCATTTCCTGCTGAGACTATGAGAGCAAAACTATCCTCCAATCTTTACTACACTGCAAAACAACTATCTCGTAAAAACAGCTTGAATAGAAACAGATTTATGTAATATTTCTTATTATTACAAAACAAATATAAGACCATTAAACCTATTTCTAGACATTTAAGTTTAAAATTGTCATTGCCTTAGCTGATAAATGTGCATGTGTTGAGAAATAAATGCCTGAATAAATGCTAAATTATCAGCTGATAGACTACTTTTAATTTAAAAGTTGCAGTAAAAAAGGGGTGGCTTGGTGATACAGTGGGTAGTGTTGCTAAAGATACGTTTTTGCAGTATATCTCCTATAGGGGACCATTTCTTTCTACATGCTTTGTACAGTATATTCAAGTATTACTGAAAATAAGTGGTTGTAAGATTGTAAACTGTCTACTTTTCATAGCCACAAAAACCAATGTTGCCAGACACTAGATATTTTACTGTGGTACTTTAACCCCCAGATGACTGCCAGAGGTGGTGAGAATCACCTGGATATCTTCTTGCCAAGACCTTTCAACAAAGTCATGAAGTATGATTGAAGTATGACACTGTATGTGCAATAATTACCTCTATTATACAGTCATATTTCCTGGAGCCTTCTCTCAAGTTCTCATCAGGGCTGGTTCCAAATTACAAGGAACTCTGGTGGTTATCAAGGGTTTATAGAACCTCCTAACTGGGTGCTGAGAATCACCTGAATAACATATGCCACAATGTCATTGTCATGTAAAGGAGGCAAAGGCAGATGCAAGTGCAGACTTTTAATTTGCACAGTGTAAAATAAGCAACTACAACAGTGAGTATACACAAGACAACAAAACATACAGACTATGAGCAATACTATGGCAGGCAAAGTAACAACAGACACAACATCAACATCAGCAGAAGCTTGACAAACACAGAAAAACTTGAACTGAAATAGTGGTTCTAATTTGGGTCAAACAGGAAACAGGTGTGAGTGGAACATGTGACATGGTCATGTGACATGCAGTGGCTGATGGGTACTGTAGTTCAGCGCCCTTTATGCGCTAACCTGACAGAGCCCCCCCTTAACGCATGGCCCCCAATGCACGAAACACCGTCACGAGGGGGACCTGGACAGTCCTCCGAGAAGGGATGGGGCCCTTAGGCCAACAAAGTTGGAGTGGGGGGAGTGACATACACCGCAAAGCAAGAGAGAGGAGCAACGTCCTCAGCGGCTCAAGGAGGTGGAGTGATGTCCTCAGTGGAGCAAGAAGGTGGACCGAAGTCCTCAGCAGAGCAGGAAGGTGGAGCAACGGCTGAAGTGGAGCCAGGTGGCTAGCGACATCTACCGCGAAGTGACAGAGTGACGCCCATGGCGAGGCCGAGATCTGTAACGGCGTCCTCTGTGAGGCAAATGCCCTCAGCGGAGTGGGGAGGCAGTGCGACATCCTCAATGGAGCAGGGAGGCAGAGCGACTTCATCAAAGGAGCAAGGAAGCAGAGTAACATCCTCAGCAGAGCAGGGAGGCAGAGCGACATCCTCAGTGGGGCAGGGAGGCAGAGCGACATCCTCAGTGGGGTGGGGTGGGAGACAGCTACACACAGGACAGGACCCCCCTCCCCAAAAAATTCCCCAAGTAGGCGCCTTACCTTGGGCCCAGCCATGAGTTGGTCCAGGAGGGCCTTGAGCCAGTCAAACTGCCTCTGGTTCTCCCGGATCTGCTCCTCTTGAGCACACATGCACTGACAAAGGTCTGCTGCATCCATATTATAGGTCAAGCTTCCTGTCATGTAAAGGATGCAAGTGCAGACTTTTACTGCACACGGTGTAAAACAAGCAACTACAACGGTGAGTTTTAACAAACAACAAAACATACAGACTATGGGCAAGACTATGGCAAGCAAAGAAACAACAGACACAACAGCAACAGAAGCTTGACAAACAGACACAAAAATTTGAACTTAAATAGTGGTGCTTATTAGGGTGAAACAGATGTGAGTGAACAATGGAACATGTGACATGGTCATGTGACATGCAGTGGCTGATGGGTACTGTAGTTCAGCGCCCTTTATGCGCTAAACTGACCGTCATTAGGAATCAACACACCTTAGGACTAACTGGAAAGGTGTTTAGAGATGACTGCCACATTCACACTACTGGAATGGGCATTGTTAACCTTTTAGACTGTTGAGAAAGGGGATGCTCAGATAGCAGCAGCACACACTTCCTGGAGCATGTTGTAATGGCCACCACATACACCTAGGCTTCCCTCTGTCTCTGTCAATGAAAAAAGTTAGAATTTGGGAATTGGGCAGTGCACTGGATCTAGTCAATGAGGTTCACACCATTTGAGGAACAGCTTCCACCAAAGGCCATATTGGTACTACGGGATCTTGTGTTTGGGAATGTTTCCTGGATTGCTGGGCACAGATGCCAAATTTCTTCATCAATTTGGGACAGTGCATCTGCTTGGGGAAGAAGCTACCAGAGTGTTCTGACCAGTAACAAAAGCAGCAATGGTAACTAAGGTCTTGCCATCTATTTCAGTGCCATAAGCAGGACTGTTTTTACTTTTATTGTCAGAGTCTGAGAAAAGAAAATTAAGACAATTTACCTAACTACAGTTATGGAATGTGATGTGGAATTAATGAGGTTCCTATCATTACTCTAATGAATGTGGACTTTAACACAGATGTTTATATTTACTGAAATAAAGAATCTGGTAACAAGCAGAAACCTAATATGTTATAATGTAATAATAATAATAGGTCAGTCAAGCCTCCATCTGCCAAAACTGGAAGCGTCCATAAGAGAATTTATTTCAAAACACAGGCAGGTGACTAATTAAAGGAAAAACCAACATAAAATGTTTTTCTAAAGTGTTTTGGCATTATGAGGCACCAGAACAGGTTCAATGCACCTTGGCATAGATTCTACAAGTCTGTGTAACTGTACTCGAGGGATGAATACAATTCTTCCAAAAGATTCCCTAAATTGGTGTTTTGATAATGATGGTGAAGAGTGCTATAAAATGCATCAGTCCAAAATCTCCCACAGATGTTCAGCTGGCTTGAGATCTGGTGATTGCATATTATTTTTTATCATTTTCATACTCATCAAATCATTCAGTGGCCCTTCCTGTCCTGTGGATGGGGACACTGTCATCCTGGAAGAGACCACTTTCATCATAAGGGGACAAGTGGACCCAAACTATGCCGGAAAAAATGCCTGCCCCTAATAACAGACACATCTTTTTCTTTAATTTATTTCCTGTCTATAGGTTCTTCAGTTTTTAAGATCTCTGGGGCCTCCACTCTGTTTCTCCCTCATACAATTTATATTGTGAATCTGAAGGTGCCCACCTTCATACCGTACTTATAAATGTATGCTTCGGATTTAAAACAAAAGAAGGTGCATATTGAAGCTCCAGCTTCACTTTTAGGTTCATAAGTCTTTTTTTGGACAAGTTAGTTCTCCTCTCAGTAGCATCTGGTAGCAGTTTCTGCATGTTGATACACGAGGTCACTCAGCGGATGCTGCAAGCTTTAGGTAGTGCTCATGTACTTGGGAGAGATCCAATTTGTTGACTGTCAGCATTGCAGCGTCGTTCCTGCAAATTTCCTGCACATTTAGTCTGATTCCAATAACAGCCTGCTCCAGATACAATAATGTCTGGTGTTTATTGAAGACCTACTTTTTCGCCTATGGTTTTTGACAGCCCCATTGATCATCACTGGTCCATCACCATATGTAATAGTATGTTTTTTTTCACCAAATATACCAGTGCACATGGTCAAAAAATTATTTTGTTATGATGGTGCTGTCTAATGCTTAGGAAACTTGCAAATTTGAATAAAATAAACTATACATTTCTGAATCTTCTTCTTCTGAATGCATACAGTTTAGCTGAAGAGAATCAGTTTGAATTAGTTAATACATTCATTCATTCATTCATTCTTCTTCAGTAACTGCTTTATCCTGGTCAGTGATCCGGCAGTGTTTCCTGTGGTGGATCCGGAGCCAATCCTGACAACACTGGGCGCATTCACCCAGGATGGGACGCCAGACCATCTCAGGGCACCATGCACATATGCATTCACACCTATGGGCAACTTAGTGTAGCCCAGTGGTTCTCAACCTTCTTTCAGCCGTGGACACCTAGCATATTCTGACTGATCCCCGTGGACCTCCAGCATAATATGTATATATTACAATATAATTATAATGTATATAATGTATAATAAATATAAGAAGTCTACGCCAGACATTTTCATGAACCAAGTGTCAAATATAATAAATTTTCAGTTCAATATTAGATTTTACATACTGCCTGCTATTCACATGGCTTTAACATTAACAGTGATATTTTCGTAACATTAACATTTCATAGTTTACATTACCACATGCACATTTTCTTTCACCCATCAATGTTAAACTTAGAAGTTGTTGTTCACACGTTTAATTGCTAACAATTAAATTGATTATTACTCTGAATTATCATATGTTTATTTAACCCATCAGTGTTGGCCACAATGCAAACCTTCGCTAATATTGACTCAGTGAGCATAGATCGAGGGCACTCCAGTATGAGCAAGCTAAGCTATGTTAGTGAGAGAGTTGTGAATGCACCTGACTATATAGGTTACTTTAAAAAAAAAATAAACAGTAAGTCTCACAGCTTTTCTAAAATTTAATTGGACTAAAAATGTATTAAAAGTATATTTTGAAATATTTAACAAAAATGCCACATACCTATTTTAAGTATTTTTAGAAACAATCCCACTGACTATGTCAATTTACCAAGCCAAATTATGTCAAATTATACAAACGGTCTGTGGACCCATGGTGGAGAAACACTAGTTTAGCCAGTTTGGCTTTCTGCATGTTTTTGGACAGTAGGAGGAAAACGGAGAACCCAGGAGTGTCACGTGATCACCGGGAGAACATGCAGTATTCAGCATACTCAAAACTAGGGACCCCGAATCTGTGAGGTAGCAATGCGACCCGCTGTGCCACTGTGCAATCCTAATTAATTCATATTAGAATAAAATAATCATAGCTGTATTGCATCATCAGTGGTGACAAGGAGCCACTGGTGGCCCAATCTGTCTAATGACACCACAGTTCAGAGTGGGGGCACTAGGTGAAAGGCATACACACAATATGCGCACAAGCATGTATGTTTGCCTTTTACATTACACACCATCACACAAATTTAGCATTGCAAGGGCAGGAGACATGGTGTCTACTGCAATTCGCCGAGCTGAAAACATGCAGCAGAAGGGAAGCCATTAAAGCAGCCGTGCACTCTGGCTGACTCCCCAGTAGTGAAGGTCCCTTTTTCCTTCTCAATCCCCCTCTCTTCTTCCACCTCTTCCCTCTAACTCCTTATTCTCCTCACTTCCAGGCTGCTAGGGGGTAAGATATATAGTCCTGAACAGCACGCCACCTCCAATGTAGCTTTAAGCCACATCGCCAGTAAAAATAAATAGCTCTGGTCTCCTGTAACACACCACTGCTGCTCTGCATCACAGAGGATCTCCATGCTGCCAAAAGCAACATTCAGCTTTGTTGAACCTTTTTATATTTCTTTCAAGTGAATGCCTAGTTCAGAAAAGACTCAAGAAAGCATAAGTAGCATGCCAAGCTAACAGGAAGATTTATGTGCAGTAAAACAGACAGCAGTACAGGTCAATACACGTACTGCATTTCATTGTTGGCTTTTAAGACTATTTAGCAGACTGAATGTACAGTACACAGTCTAGGAATGGGTGAGAATAGTAGAACTTGTAGCTGTCTAGTGCTGGGTCATCAGTCTTTGGTGCACTGCTCTTTAATCTTTGATCACCCACACTAATGAAATCACCAGTATGTTGAAATTGATATATATTGACCATGTTAACTGTTTTGCACAAAAGGTCAGATTTTCCTCATGCCTAATCTCTTCTCGTCTAAGCATGTGTTCAGACGACACTCCAATGGATTTGATCTAAAATGGATCATAAGTTTTTACACAAATTTCTGGAGTCGATGCCAGCTCAAGTGCACACTGTCATTAAAGCAAAAACAGGGACATACCCAATACTAAGAAACTCTGAAATTCATGTAAATGTCTCAAAGATTCTACTTTTCACTCAAGTTGTTGTCAATAATATAATTTGTAATAAAAATTTGTTATATTAATCTAGAAAGAAATTCAAAATAGGACTGCTCTCAGACTTTTGGACCACAGTGTGTGTATGTGTGTGTGTATGTATGTATGTATGTGTGTATGTGTATATAAATATATATATACACGCACACACACATACATACACTTTATATAGTCCTAAAGTGGATGGTGAGTGAGTGTGTAATTACTGAATAACACAAATGACTTTGTGAGAGGTCTTGATATTTATTTTAAATGCAATAAGTGCAGCAACCACAGCTATCATTATCCAAACTAGCAGAAAACACATCCGGCCTTGAATTTTGTAGCTTTTTTTCAGCTTAATAGCTGCAGAAGCTAACCAATACAGATAAGAGAATTAAATGTGTGAAAATATTTATGTTATTTTATTAGACTTTATCTATTAATATTATTTATCAAGAATCACTCAGTGGAGTTCATGCAATCTTGGGGAATTGTGTGGTTCTGTTTCCCAGAAAGCAGCTGTGAAAACATTCAAGCTGACAAACTCTGACTCATATTTTACACATTCTCATCTTACTCCTTCTCCTGAGACTGACCTAACATCAACAGCAAAAAAATTATACATCAGCTACTTTTTATGATCCATAATTTTATGTCTTCCAACTTAGTATGGTTTGTTCTCCACAGGAGACTTACCAGCAGAACGTGCATGTGAGCTTTCCCGTCTATAAGAAAATGGACATTTGTATTGCCTAAAATGGTATTAAAATATTTTACTTCCCATTGACCCATTGACTAAGATCATGAAACAGTGGACAACAGCATCACATACTAAGTATCATTATGTCTTTATATATAAATATGCAACAAATGTTGGGAACTAATTCATGCTCCAGGGGAACTAATTCATGCTCCAGAGTCTTCTTTGGAGCACTGGAGCAACTGTATTTGAACAGTTGATGCTTAAATGCACGACAAGCTGGATGCAGGACAAAAGAAAGATCGAGCAGTGAGCAGGATACATGACATATTTCAGACACAAACAGAAAAAAAGAGACAAAGGTCTTTACACATAGTGTTCATAGTCCTTGACTATGTCTGTTTCCAGAAAATACAGTTTAGGCATAAATCAGCTTATGTGGAAGAAACAGCCTCCAACCTCTCAAACCTCATGCCATTAAACACTCTTTGCCAATGCTACTACTGTAGCCAACATCTTAGTCTACTACCAAAAAAGCCTCATATGAGGTTAAGTGATGCTCATTTATTGCAGTTAATGTAATACAAATGTTAGGAATTTAACAGCAAAAGGAATTATTCTGATAGCAAAGTAGGAAATGTAAGGAATGTGACCTGGAAAGCCAAATTACATGTGCAAAAAATTCCTAACACATCATCCAGGATACAGGTTTACTTTGAGTAAGATCATTCATTCATTCATTCATTCATTCTAGGCAGTGTAGTGGTAGTTAGCTTAGCAGCACAGAGTATCAAGGTTATAGCAGGCATATTAACAAAAAAATAGAGGTGGAGAATAAAAAGCAATAAAGTGTTACTGTACTTTAAATTTAAACTCTATAATTTTCAGAAGTGAAAGAAAAACCATGTATGCCTTGAAATTTCTGTACTTGAGACTTTCAATTAAGACTACCAACTTTTGCCCACTACATTTCAAAAGAAAAAAAATCTCTACACTGAATCTTAATAAGTATAAATGAATAAATGAATGGCCTTCAATAATGGTACCAACTAATCTGGCTAATGAGCAAGGGAAGTGTAAAATGATACCTTGCATTCACTAATAAACACTGAGTTGCCTATTTTGACATTTTGACCAAAATTTAATAAATTATATTTCAGGCTGAGACCTGACAGATTTTTGTTAAATATTTTACTCAGGACACTGTTAGCTACAAGTTAGTCTTTGTTCAGCTGGATATTCACGTTGCTTTGGCTATATATACTGTATGTATCACATACATATTTTTAAGGAAAAATAAAATAAAGCTGGGACTACCTCGAAAACATCAATAATTAAATATTTTTAAGAATTCAATGTTTTATCCCATTTATCCCATTGTAGTATCCTACCTATTACAAGATCTTATCTCAAAATTACACTCAAATATGGAATAGATTAATCATTTTGCATTCTTTTCATTGTAGGATTAAATGATATTTCTATGTAGGCTTAGATATTAAAGCATAGAAGATTGAAATGCTAGATTACATAGCATTGCAAAAATTATCGCATTGCATAAAAGTAAACTTGCATCACACATCACACATCAACTGTATAATTGTATACAGTATAGTTGTAATGCTTTAAATGGAGGACAATGCATTGTATAAAAAAACTGTGCAGTACATATTTCTTTAGGTGAATTCATTAAAATATTTGCCTACTAAATATTCTCCCTCACAGCTAGTACTGAGGGAACAGAAAGCTAAGGACAACAGAGAGCGTGGGAGTTCAGCACAGATATGGTGAGAGAATATTCCCTCTGCAGTGCAAACAGAGCTGCAATTCAGAGATCTAGGCTTCAGCCACTGGGGCTCCCTTGCTGTGGACATACTAGTCCCTTTACACACAGAGCGGTAAGAAAGAACTGTTAATGGAGTGTAATGGGGGTCTGAGGAAAGAATGGGGGGATTGAGGCAGTGAAGTGTATCCCACTCCTGAGATCAGTTGTTCGACTCTGGTTACACGCTGATGTAAGGACACACACCACACCACAACGGTGCTCTGTAGTTTAAGTGCACTGCCAAGTCATACAGCTTGAGCAACATGCATGTCCAAAAGTCCCCTAAGGGAGAGAGAAATACGTGACAGACTGCAGGTTGCAGCTTTAAGAGCAAAGGAAATAGAATATTGGCACTAATGTGAAGCAGAAATGGGAGGCAAATATCATTATATTGCTAGTAAAAAAAAGGGGCAGTATACCTTTGTTTGATACCTTTTTTGAAGACTCATCTAATGAACGGCAGCAATAGCGATCTAAAAAAGTTGCATACATTTTGTGTTAGAGTTTTAAACTGGGGAAAAAATGAACTGTGTTTCTTTCAGTCAGCACTGGGCATTCTGATATTATTGACCTGCCATTCTGATATTATTTAATTTTCCCTTCATATTGCTTGATTCAAGGCAGACAACATGAAAGAAATTGTTTTTGGCATGTATAATTTATAATATAACTGTAGGCTGTGCGTGACATGTGACACGCCTTGCTTCATGAGTTTGATCACAAAAACACCCAGGTAATGGAAGCAACAGTAATAGTAGCAATTGTGTCCAAATTCTTTGGCCTCGTCCTTTTCTTTTGAAGTTTCAGAACATAATACTGTGCACACTGCCTCCTTGGCAGAATTTTCAGACTACATCAATGGCATTTATGTTTTTTATTGTCTCACAGTATGAGCATTTGTATCACAAGCACCTTTGTCACGCGATTTTCTCTTGGTGTACAGCGTAAGCTTGACTTAAGGAATAAAACACAACAGGCCATGCTGTTATAGGTAAATAATCAAGAACAGGGTGGTGTGATGCAGTCTGACACAATATATAGCTAACAACAGATAGATATTAGCAAGTAGTTTTTATTTGAGGGAGAATTCTTGAGCTTCTCAGTTGGCATAAGGGGCATCACATTTCCCAGGGCACTAAGACCATGAGGGGGAAAGTCTTGCAACAGTATTACTCCATTGACAACATTGGCTATAGCACCAGATAAAAAGAGAAACATTCAAACAAATTTATGAAGTTATGAACATCTGTTAAAGTTTGTTAGAATTTGTTAGTAATTTGATGCTTAATGAACTGCTTAAACCTGTCTGATACAACAAAAATTATCATCTTTTATTATTTCCAAAAAAGTGTTATAGTATTATAGAGTTACATGAGAAAAAAGTAAAATACACAAGTTTTGTACTTTGTTACATCCCACCACTTACTCATGTTTGACAGGCAACAGTGTGACTGTACTGTACACTCACCCTTCCAAGCAGCTTCCAGTCATTACCCACCACACACATACACACACAAACACACACACACAGAATTGCATTTGTTTAAGAATGTGCACAACTGAACTTAAAGACATGCATCTTCTGTGCCTGGGTGGTTTTTTTTATATATAACCGTTCCTTTTAAGTGTTATGATAGTATAGGAATATAAGAAAATCCTTTCTATAAAAAGCTATATTATGTATTCCCATGGTTCTTGACATTAAATTAATAAAAGGATTCTTTATTTTTGACCAATGTATCAATTTCTCAAATTTATGACATTATATTGTTCACCAGAGACACTTTCTTTCATTACTGACTCTGTGTTTAAAAAAACTGTAAATGGGAAAAATGGGGAATAAAACATTTCCAAAACATCAAAAACCGTAAACAGTAATACAAACCAATCCTGTTATTTTTACTATAACAATCTGTAAACCTAAACAAATTTTGCTATATAAAATACTGTCTACCTTCAAAAGTAACATTGAAATACCATAATGTGTTAAACAAACATTTACCTTTAATTTTACATGCCTAGACTGTTACAGACTTTACTTGTAAATCAGTGGACTTTTTTATGAATGAATACCATACAATAAAAAAATAACTACATACCACTAATAATTTGTCCAAAAGAGAGATTTTGTAGTTACATAATACTATATTACAATAGAATGCTGTCCAATGACCCTTCATTTTTGCTGTGTTGCCCACCTTAAAATGTATTTCTATGTAAATAAAATAGATTATTTGATTCTTTTCTAAAAGTTAGTTCAAGGTCCATGCAGGATTGTGCATGAGTGTGTGTGTGTGTGTGTGTGTGTGGTTTTCATTCCAACCCAGCAGGTGTCACACCTGATTCCACTTGTTTAATCAGCTGATCTTGTGACTCCTGCAGGCCTTTTTGAGTATTTTTGTTTTGTTTTTTTCTCATTTTCTCCCCCCAGAATCATAAAAGCTACATAAGCTGATATTGTTTTGGATCTTGTTGAACCTTTATTACTGGAAATAAATGATGTACTGCAAAATATTTGCTTTATACAAAAATGGTTGCTTTATTGTAATTATAAGGAATAAACTTATGAGGAAAAACTCTTACCAAGTAAACAGTAGAAGTGCTTCCTTTTGTTAAGTACACCTTTTACACACGTGCACACACACACACACACACACACACACACAGAGTTTTCTGGAGCATTTTATTGTCTCTATTCATTTGTGGTTCTTTTTAATCTCTTTGATCTCTATTGCTATCCATGATCAATTCCTGGTGACAGAAGATTACCTACCTGTTTTGGGAGACAACCTTGTAAGCACTTGAGGCCATCCACCCTCTCTGTCAATATCCAGATCTTTCTTTTACTATGTTTTGTCTTGCTAATAAATAAATAAATTATATTTATATATATATATATATATATATATATATATATATATATATATATATATATATACATATATATATATATATATATATATATATATATATATATATATATATATAAAATAGACTTCTATTTTGTCTTATATGCTCCAACTTTGTTGCATACTGGTGTGTGTACTACCCATATTGAATGTACCTGTTGCCTACATTGTAATATGTGAAGTTGGATAGATGGAGTGTGTCTGTATGCCTGCTTCTTCCTTCAGACTGTTGAGACTGACCTGACGTTTAGGATATTGGACCACTCTCACCTCTACCATCAAATCAGCACAGATTTTCTCCTACACTCAGCCCTTTATTAGTCCAGAGACATGGACATCATCAGTTTCATCTGATTAGTTTGTTTGTAGTAATTCGTTGGTTTTTAATTGTGATAGATATACATTTTATATATATATATATTTTTTTTTTTTACAGGTTTGCAGGTTTTTTTGAAACTGAAAAAACTCCCACTTGACTGCTGTCCTGTGTAAGTATCATGCATTCACAGATAGCCTGCATCTATTCTTTATACTCTTACAGTTACCAGAAGGATGCAACCTGATACATCATTTAGGTTAATCTTTAAACTCGACATCCATGACGACGTAATCTGCAAACTGTGCCATCCACCACGTGTGGAGTCTTTGATCTCCCCACTGTATTTTTCTCCTTATTGTTCTCCTTGTTCTCTCACGTGGTAATTCATTTTCATAAGTTCAGCCCACACGGACACTCAAGCTTTAGGGTAGAGCGTGCATCCACACACACAAAAGTTCTTTCTCTCTCTCTCTCTCTCTCTCTCTCTCACACACACACACACACACACACATACACACACACACACACACACACACAGCTCTATTATATCATTCTTAACAAAAAATCGACTCATTCAAAGCATTCACAGCCATTTCTATTATGCATTACTACTGATTGGTGTCTTCCGATTTAAGTGCTCAATAAATGTTATTTTATCGAACTGATCCTGTGTTTGCTGTCTCTCCAAGCTACTACTGAAGAACTCTAATAATTTCATTTCATTCGATAATTTCATGTCACTATTATTACTCTTTTTATTAAAATTATATATATATACCCCATTTCTGGAAAAGTTGGGATATGAAATAAAAGCAAGAATCTGTGGTTTGTTAATTCTCTTGAACCATTATTTAACTGAAAAAAGTACAAAGAAAAGATTTCCAATGTTTTCACTGACCAACTTAAATGTATTTTGTAAATGTAAACAAATTTTGAATTTGATACCTGCAACACACTCAAAAAAAAGTTGGGATAGAGGCATGTTTGCACCTGAGGATACTAATAGTTGTAGTTTTGCAAGTGGAATTTTTGCCAATTCTTGCTTGATACAAGACTTAGTCTTAGTCCCATAGTCAGATCTGTCTTTTGGTGCACCTGAGATGAGTTTGAGTCCAGAGAACTCGGTGGTGTTTCTGCATAGAATTGCTGTATGTCTCTCTCCTTTCTCCGGATTTCCTGAATCTTTTCACAATGTTATGTACTGTAGATGGTGAAAGACCGAAATTCTATGCAATCTTGCTTTGACAAATGCTCATTTTGAATTGATTGACAATTCTCTCATGAACTTTGGCACAAAATGGTGAACCACGACCCATCTTTGCTTGCAAAGACTGAGCCTTTGGTGGATGCTCTTTTTATACTCAATCATCATACTCTCACCTGTTATCAATTCACCTGCTTATTGTGGAATGTTTCAAAATGGTGTAACTTGAATATTCTATAAACTATTCATTCTTATTTTGTCCCAACTTATTTCGAGAGTGTCGCAGTCATCAAATTCAAAATTTGTCTTTATCTACAAAATACAATCAGGTTGGTCAGTCAAAATATTAAAAGTAATTTCTTTGTACTTTCATCAATTAAATAAATGTTCAAGAGAATTTACAAATTGCATATTTTTTGTTTTTATTGTATTTTAGAAAATATGCCAACTTTTCCATAAATGGGGTTTGTTTTTCTAATAACTAGAGTAACTGTAACTGAGTAATAACTGAATATTAATATCCATGTAATTTTATGAGACTGATTACTTACAGTCAAGAAACATACAGCCGTCACCTTTAATAACTATTATGTACCTACACCTAATATACAAAAATTAACATAGAATTAGCATTTTTCAGGCCGTGCATGGTAATAATAACAAGGAGATTTTGTTTGGAGTAGTCCAAGAATACATTTTATTAGCCACTAACAGCTCAGATGACACAAATGACACAAGAATTATGCAGCCTCCAACTTTTAGTTCACTAAGTGTGTGTGCTTTATGCCTGCAGGAGACATAATTCATTGCCTATGAAGCAATGAACTTGGATGACTTATTGGGTCATGTGGTCTCATGTGGTCTCATGTGGGGTGTGTGGTCTCACACTAGCAGTATGGGGAAATAAGGACATCACCGGGGAACTCTGAAATTCCATATTCATTCCCAGAAATGTACACTTTATAACTGAAGGTATTGCACAATATTTTGGCAAGACAAGGCTGTGACTGAGATTTTGATGTAATCTGATCAGTAGATATGATTATTTTAAAATATTAAAGACTATTATGACAAAAGTACTTTTAGAGAAGAGTCATAGGACTGAGACAGCCCTCCTAATGCTCTTATTTTCTCTGTTAGCCCAGCACACAGCACTGTAAAAGATAGCACTTGACGCAACAGAATAGAATGTGTACAGCTGCTGGTTCCCAAGTACACCAAAGGATCTCAGCCTTCCACAGGAAATAAAGTTGCCCCTGTCCCTTCTTGTACAAGCTGTCCAAGCTTACATCCCATCCTAACTTGTCACCCAGGTGGATAACCAGGTACAGTATTTGTAGGTCTGTACCACCTTGATATTCTTACCTTGAATAATGACTGGAGCAGGAGGAGACTTCACCAAGGTCCTCCACCAAGTTGGAGTACCTGGGACTTAGCCCGTCCCTGTGTCAGTGGATCTCCAGCTTCCTAACAGGAAGCACTGAGTAACAAAACCATAACAGCACAGTACAACTCTGTGTAATGTACTCTGCAATCCAGCTTGCCTCATCACTAACATCTGCAGCTATTCTGAGCTCATTATGGACTCTTTATATCCACACTCACTCATTCAACCGTTGTCCAGCATTGCACCTTCAGTGTCCTATTGCTCCACTTATTTCCAGTCACAGATCCTAGCTGATTTCTTAGTCTACTTTTTGTTCTTGTGGTTTCTTGATATAGAGTCTCTAGTCTATCTAAAATTCCTTTGCCTTGGATCAGTTGTGCTTCTAACAGAGTTATATTACTCCCTGTTTAGTGTTATTCGTTACTTTGTAATACTTAAGTACTTTCTGGTGTTCAGTTTGATTATAGTGTGTCCTGTGTTTCTCATACTGATTTGCATTGCTTTAGTTGTCTGTTCTGTTTGTTTAAATCTTTTGTTTAAGGTCTTTGATGAGTGAGGTATCTCACTATGGGATATGCCTTTCTGCGTAGTCATCAGAAGCCCTTATTGCAACTCTTACATGCTAACTCTTGTTGGCTGACAGCCATGACATATGCATGGGGAGGATGCTATGCCTCTGTAATTAAGGGACCACCATTACCATCACCATATCATTGAGCATCAAATGAGCATATCTCTTCTTTGCCTTAGGTAATAAGGGTGGTCTGGTGAGGCACCTAACTCTTGGTATCAGAGAACCAGGGTTAGGGTAGGTATGTTCTCTTTCAAGCATTCGTTTCAGTATCTCCCTATGGGATATGCCGCCTCCTGTATTGCCAGAGACACTCATTCTGAAGACCAACTGCCACTATTCAAAGCACCAAGCACTCGGTCAATTCAGAGCCCCCACAGAGAGCTTTGTGGGGAAGGACTTGCCAGACTGACAGCTCACTCTCCTTTGCAGAGTTTTATCACCAAACATCTTGGCCAGGCACATAAGATTCCAGTGAAACCTTGTTCTCCCCTATGGGGGGTTCTGACATTAGATAGCTGACCATTGGACTCTGGGAGTTCAGTTTTAAACTGTGCTCTTACAAGTACAGAATGAAGATCATCATTCTGAGATTATTTCCTTACACGTCATTGGCTCACTTGGATATTCTGTTGTCCTAAATCTTCCATGGTTAAAAAAGCACAACCCAAGGATCAACCCAGCTACAGCTATAGAGAGACTGACAGCAAATGGCATGGAGAGTGTTCTGATAGGGTGTCATCTCACAGAGGCCTTTACTCCCTGACCCCCCCCAATCCCCCCGCCCCCCCCCCCCCCCCCCCCAAAAAAAACACACACACACACACACACACACACACACACACACACGTACTAATACTAATAGTGGCATTGTGCTATCAGCCTGCTATATTTTATCTGTCTCAGAGACTACCTCATTGTAGGAGTACATCCAAGAGGCCATGGGATCATTTGGCCATCTACGTCAATAACATCAGCCAGCTGCTTCTTTGTGAAAAAATGGATGGAAGACAGAGGCTTTGCACTGATTATCAATTATTTATTCAAGTCACTGAATGGTTTCAATACCCTCTGCCTTTGGTGCTGGCTGAACTGAAGCAGTCCTTGATTTGAGGAGTGCATAGAACCTTACCAGCAGAGGGGAGAAGTGGAAGACTGCCTACTCCATGGCCACAGGGCAATCTAAATATCTGGTTATGCCTTATGACCTGGCGAATGCCCCAGCTGTATTTCAGCCAATTGTCAACAAGGTTCTCCACAACATGGAATAGCTTCAGCTCCTACCTCTCTCCTCAAATGGGGCTTCACTCTGACTCACCTGGTCACCAGCTGCTGAAGTGGCATTCATCAAATTCAAATGTCAATTCACCACAGATCTGCAAGCCAGATCTGTGACTGCCCTTCATGGTGGAAGTGGATGTTTTTGAAGTGGGAATAGGGGTTGTACTTTCACAAGGCCAAGTTTCACCCCATCATGTTCTTCTTGCCTCCTGTGGAAATTAGTTCCAAGTTCCCTGCTATCAAGCTGTCCCTCAAGGAGTAGTGTCATTGGTTGGGAGGGGACCTCCATTCCTTCGTCATCTACACCAACCATTGGAACATGGAGGAGAGCCCAATGCCTATGTCCTTGCCAAGTGCAGCAGCATAAAAGATTGACAAAAAAGCACTTGACACAACAGACTCAGAATGTACACAGCTGTACACCAAAGGACCTTAACCTAACACAAGCTTCTAATTAACTATCTTCTATAGCCCGGAAACAAGAGTAGCAATGCCAACTTCATGACCCAGCAGAAACATGTAACCACCACTCTTATTGAGCACACCTGCTTGGTTGCTCCGATCCACTTGGAGACTTAAAAGGAGATCTCTGAAGCAGTTGTAGATGACCCTGGGCAGAGTGACATACCACTTGGGAAGGTGTACATGCCAGCAGCCAAGGGGTAAGCTCATCACTTGAGCACGCACATCCATAGCCACAGGTCATCCAGGGTTAACCAGAACAACTCAGCTACTAAAGATCACTGTTGGTGGCCAGTCATTATTATATATGTCATTATTGCCCCCATTATTGTAAGGCCTGTAGTTCCAGGACCTCTACAAGAAGCTATCCCTCTGAAGAACCACCAATAATTTATAATAATCAACAGATCTCCAGCATACAGTATGTCCTAGCTGAGGACATACTGTATGCTGGAAATACACCAATGCCACCCTGAATGCCCAGTCTCACATGGACATTACTTGTATTGGTTTATAGTGATTTTCTGTTTTATTAGTTTACATCTCTGTAAAAATGTGAAAAGTTTCTAACTTCTGGTCTGAGTATCTCCTTGTTATACTCTATCTGATAATATATTATAGTCTAGCTTACATACATAAAGGTTTTTTTAAAAAACGAAAAAAAAAATGATTTTGAAAAAAAATACATTCAATGATAAGTTAAGAAAGATTACATCTGTGTAAGCTCCACTGTTTGACACAGTCTCCCTAAGGAGGTCACAATATCACTAACACATCTCCTCAGCCACATTCTGCAAGGTTTTAGCAGAAAATGAACAAAAGACAGAGAGAGAGGAAGAGAGGTCCATGATCGCTAATCCACTGAGATCCAAGACATATGGTTATAATAAAAAATTAGTAGGCCAGTTACATCACTGTCACTTAATTGACATCACATTGTCTATCTTTTCCTCTTCATGTGTTTGCAGTACACAAGATAAGTGGTATTTAACAGTGATGTAACTTGTTCTTGTATCATTTCTCATGGCTCAAAACAGGAGTCATTCTGCTTGTTGATTCTTCAGGTCACATTTCAGGAAGCAAAGTGTAAACAGCAAAAGTTTTTCTGATGTTTCCTAGGGAAAAAAAGAAAATTTGTAAGTTTTTGTAGAGCAGATGTTTGGTCAATTTCTCTTAGGTTAAATTTGGGTCATCAAGGATTAAGTAAAATAAAACAAATATAAATAATTAGTCCCTAGCATGAATTCTCAGTTTTCTGAAGTCTTAAGTGCTGCTTTTTAAAATCACAGACTCTATGTTACATTTACAGGAATCCCACCAAAACAAGCTGCATCATTTTTAATATGTAATAAGTTTTCTTAACATTGGCATGAGTCAAAATTAGAGTGTCACCTTTTCTGAATATTCTGGATATGGGTCATTCTGGGCAGATATATTATGATTGGAAATTGAAAATTGAATTGATGATGATAAAAAAAATTCTCAGTTGCCACTTTGGCAATAGAACCACATCTTTAGTACTCTGTTATACTCTATATCTGGATTCCCCACATCCAGTCCTGAGAGCTGGAGTGTTTAATTAGGTGCCTCTGAGTAAAAAGATCACCAGAATGTCCTGGCATGGAATTGGGGAACCTTATTGATACCTCTGCATTTGTTTTGGATGGCAGTTTGGATAGCAGTTCCATCATGCAAGTACTATTCAATATGAAATGATGTCCTGTTAGATCTACATGAAGAAATTCCATCCTTTTTACTTCCCCAAAACAACCATTATGTCAATGAATCATTTTTATCTCTCTGTTATTAATATGCATTGGCATATGACCTAAAGACTTTTCCTTCTTCTATGAAAAATTAGTGGTGCAAACTGGAACCCACACTGCTAATCAAATAGCAAGTGTATAAATCAATTTTCCCAAAGTTGTTCAGGCCACAAGAGAAAAGGAAGTGTTTACTTTGTAGGCATTACATGAGCTTCTTTTGTTTCACTGCTTTGTTCAAAACTGGCATGCACAAAATGTCTGGTTTGTTTTACAACATGTAATTTCTTACATGACATTTGCCATTTGCAATGCTCCTTCACTGTTCTCTCAGGCAGACGTAAAAGGTAATGAGTGTGCCTTGTCCACACTGCAGTTGGGAAAACTTCGCAGGCACAGGATATGAGCTAGTGTGTTCTGATCTTGCACAAGCCTCCAGAAGAGCCTGCAGCCAGCAGACTGTTGATAATTAATCAAAGTGAATACAGATAGAGTCCTCCACTTCCCTTGGCTCTCTTCTGCCAAGTCAGTGCGCCAGGAACGGAAATGCAAGTCAGGCCTTTTAAACTGAAATAAACTGCTGCTGCATTAGCAAATTGCATGGTGTGCAAGCTTGTTGTATTGCATAGGCGTTTGTAAACAGCAATGAGTGACATCTCGAATGTAAGGTACAACATAAGAAAAATGCATATTTAATTGAGGAATCAATTAATATTATTTGTACAGTTGCTTTGCTAGGCTTAGCCCAGCAAACAATTTTAGGTTAGCAGAATGCTTTCTGGTTATGGGGACTTTTGGTTTCAAGAATGTTCAATCTGTCAAGTTTTCTGGGTGTTCTGGGAATGTTTTTACAAATGCTGAATATGATGCTACCATCACCATGCCTCACTGTAGGGATGGTGTTCTCAGGTTGATGAGCAGTGTTGGGTTTCCACCACATGTAGTGCTTTATGCCAAGTAAGTAGAAAAATTAAAATGTATTTTAAAAATTTCCCCTCACTAGAGTATTATGGGCTATTTTGTGTAGATTTATGACATATAATCCTTAAAATATCCATTCCAGTTCTAAGTTGTAACATTTATAAATGCTCCTTAAAAAATTGCTTGTACACTATCATTAGTCTGTCTGCTAACATTGGGAAATATTCAAACTTAGTAAAGTCAACTCAAACTGGGGACTTACGTCCAAAATTACATCACAAATTAAACTGGGAATGTTACATGTATTCAAAGATGCATTATCCATGTGGTTAGAGGTGTCTGTGATGGGGTTCTTCAATAGCATCTAGACCACTGCAAGTACTAGTCTATAAGCCCAAAAATCATATATAGAAATACAGAAATAGAAAATGGAGAGTTAAGAAGCAGATATCTTTTTTCGTTGCTGTCAAATGTAATACAATGCAATATAACAAGAGATATTTAAAATGAAAAATTATAAAAGCAGCTTATAAAATGGTACCTGATCCAGCACATTCTTTTATCAGCACATTTATCTTTTCCTTTTTTATATGATAAACCAAAAGTTATTTTGCAAACAGTCGTGCCCATTATATAATGTAGCCACAAGATGCTAAAATGAGGTCATGAAATCATAATGTGTGCAGGATGTAGGCTTTAATTCACTATTATGAGTTGTTGAGATAATATAATTCCAATGTTTTAATTAATTCACTGTGCTCTCCTATAAAGAAAACGTCCACTGTTTGAAGGATAATCTGACCAAGCACTCTATACTGCTACACTTACTGCTAATTTGAAGCAAGTGTTGTTTATAATTTTATCCAAAATTTGTTCAAGATAAGCAATGCTCTGATTACGGAGCTGTCTCCTTCAATGTCTAAAACATGAATTTCAGAGTGACATATTATAGTTACAACAAACAAAGGCAGTGGTGCTAGGCATAATACTGCTCCTCATTTGAGCTGATATGGAACAAGAAAAATAGGGTTAAGTCCAAGGTCAGAATCACGCATAACCTATGCATTCCTCTGTTTTAGGCAAACACCACCCTGCACATACAGCTTTCATCCAACTACCTATCAACTCCTCACTATGCAAACGTAGCTCAACTCTATATAGAGCCTATTGTGATTTCGTGAAAGCAATGTCCTAATAATATACTATTAATACAACCATTATTACAGCAAATGTTTTAGTACATTATAGGAATGTGATTTCCCGAATGTTATCATCTCACCTTCAAAGAACCTGCTGAAAATACTGTCGCTGAACATTGTTTTAATCATGGCCAAGTTGCATGTGAATCAGATGTTAAAATGCATGTGTGAGTGTAAACGCCCAATAAATGTGTTTGATCAAAAATTTTATTGGACGCTGTATGAGCAGCGTCATTTGTAAAGCCTAGTTAGCACCATCAGTGATGTTGCCTTTTCACTCCTTCTGACAAACGACAGATGAGAGACAAGAAGTCACTCATTTTCAATGAAGAGCCACATGGTACCTACAGGGAGCAGTAACATAGTAAAGCAGTAAGTATCAGTGGACAGCACATGCAAGGAGTGAGTTATTAACAGTTTTGTATTTTAACTCTCACATTTACTCCACAGTTACTCATATTTTAATAACATATATAGTATGTTACTAGTCAAACCAAGTAATGGTAATGGCTTTCTTTACTTTTTTTAATGTATATGGTTGTGTTATGCTAGCTATACTAGTCTATAAATACATGCATACATACTATACATATTAGCAATATGTATGCAAAACTTTTATGCAAAACATTTATGTTACTAGTCAAAGCAAGTGATGGTAATGGCATTCTTTAGAAAGATTTGTTTTAATGTTTTTGGTTGTGGCATGCTAGCTATACTAGTCCACAAACAGTTAACTGGCTAACTGCTAAGTTACACATGTATGTATATTTGTCAAAACTATATACAGGAAGTGAATTATCAACAAAATGTAAATTCAATGTGACGGGGACAAATTCAGACTGTTGTATCCGGAGGCTGTGTTTTTATTTATTTTTTTTTTTTTTAAAGTGACATTAGCATCTATCTGTGACTTTGCGGTCATCAGCCAATTCTGCTTGCTCAGTCACCATTTTCACAAGCTGTAGTTTTATCTACATGAAGAGTTGAGATTCTTTACTGATCATTCTTTCTAAGCTGGGATACTAATTATTACTTGAAACTTAGAATGTATTTTATCTTCTGCATCCTTATCACACATAAAATCGAATAGTTCTTAGAGCATCTGGTCCTCAAAGCAACTCTGACACCCCTGCTTTGGATAAACACGACCTGTAGGCTGGTTCTAATCCAGCCCACCAAACGTATTTAAAAATCAATGTTAAGTATATAAAACCATCTTGTGGACCATAACTGAATTGAAAGACTTAAAAATAGAAACAAAGAAAGAAAATTGCTAGTCTCTGTTATTCTCCTAGGGGACAAAATAGAGCAAATTCTGGGGCCTTTAAGGAACAGGTGTATTTATACTGAGATCACATGTCACTTTAACTGCACACCAGTGAGCTCCTTTCATCTAATTACAGTATGTGATGTTTAATGGCAACTGGTTGAACTAATTTAGGGGTTTCACAGCAACAGATACAGATACAGATACAGTGAATACTTATGCAATCATAACTTTTACATTTTCTGTTTGCAAATAATTTTTCATACTCATGGGCCACTTTTAATAGAAACACCTGTAACCCTGCTCATTTATGCAATTATTCAATTAGCCAATCATGAAGCAGAAGCGTAATGAATGCAGACATACAGGTGTAGAGTTTCAGATTGGAAAAAAAGACCAGCTGATCCTTAATTGTCTAGTTTAGTAAGCCTGTGCCCACTGTAGTCTCAGATACTTGTTCTTGGCTGAAAGAAGTAGAACCAGATGTGGTCTTGCTGTTGTAGCAGATTACATTTTCCCCATTGCTGTGAATATTACCTGAAGCTCTTGACCTGTATCTGCATGATTTTATGAATTGCACTGCTGCCACATGATTGGATGATTGGATATATACATGAATGTGCAGGTGTACAGGTGTTCGTATTAAAGTGGCCAGTGAGTGTGTTCAGTCTGATTGTGCATTCAGAATATAACTTTCAGAGAAGAGAAAAAAATTAATTCAGTTTAATTTAAGTAGTGTTGTTGATATATTATTGTTCACTAAACAATCTTTTGGCCAGTCTACTTGACATTGGCCCAAGTGTAATATGGCCCATTACCTAAAATGATTTTGACACCCCTGATCTAAAGTAAACAGTAAAACGTTGATGAGAACAAGCTTCACTGAAGTGACTAAACTTAAAACATGTAAAATATTTTCCAGCTATTTGCAATAACCCAAAAACCTTCACAATTCTGTAATTATATTTATATATTTAAGCATAAATATTTAAGCTATTGAGGCTAAGAACACCTTTACACCATAAATTACTTACCTGTTCACATAGCCTAAGCAAGAATCTGTGATCACACAACATTCTAAACTAATGTGAAATCAGATAAGTCTGAGATCAGACTTTAATCTAAATGATAATCTGAGGTCATATTTCCTTCTACCAATGCAGATCTCACCTCATTCTATATTCCATTCTGTCAAAAGGGAGTCAGAAAGAAATATTGTTCCTTAACCAGTGCGCAAGATGCTCTGTGTTTATGGCCCCAGCTTGTACTGAGATGGCAGGGTGCCCATAGCATCTGTTTCTTTTCCTAACTCCCCATCCATCCTTTAAACACCGTCTGACATTGTGTTCACGCTTTGAGGTCAGAGTGGCTGTTGGCTTTCTTCTCTTTAACATTCTCAATCAAATGCCGCCAATATTAAAACTTTCACATTGCAATATGTATCTGTTGATGTGGCAATCTAACAAGAAGTTAAATAAAGCAAAACCCACAAAGAAAACGGATGACGATGGAGGAAACAAGCATTTCTTAGTGAACTTCCTAAGCCCTTGATACATAGCCAAAACTACAACCAGCTGCTTGGACATGAAGTAAGATATACATTTATCAGGATATTGTTTACCAAACTTGACACATTACAATACACTCTACACTTCTGCCGAACCTCTTTCCTTTGAGCAAGGTTAGGATTTTTCATTGTTTGGCGATGGGATTGTTTGGCTTGAAACAGCAAGTTTCACACACTGTTATGTGAACTCTGATAAGCTGGCGGCTGACCTAGAATTCACCCTCAAAACAACACGCCTGCAGCACGTCTGCGCCGCATAAGTGACCTGTCAGGTGTTAGAATATGAGAGTGCTGTCAAAGTTGGGTCAACTGTAATTACACACAGTGGCATGTGGCATGAGATAATAGGACCGTACCATATGTTGTGTTTATTCTGGTTCTCCATGTTGGTGTAATGAGTGTCATCATACAGATGCTGCTCTGTAGATACAGATTACACAATCAGAATACTGTTCATTTGTTTCATTCAGCCATCTTCAATAATCATTTTATCACCGTAGACATGGAGCCTATTCCGGGAACACTGGGTGCAATACACCCTGGATGGGTCGCCAGTACTTTGCAAAGCACCATGCACATTCACACACATATTCATATCTAGGTGCAATTTAGCATAATGATATGGTATCTGTTTAAGAGTGCTACCTGCCTTCTTCCACATTCATGAGTTTACAGATGCCAGCAATTGGCTAGTGTCACTGTGATTGACAGGGGAAAGAGAGTATGGTATCCCTTCCACCCAGACAGCATGGCCAATTTTGTTCTCTGGGACTCCCGGCCACGGATGTCTGTAGCATTGTCAGAATTCAAACTTTGCAATCTCTGGACGATGGGACGAATGTCCTTCTTGTTGCACTTGGGAGTATAGTGTTATGTTGTTGGGAGGTGGGAAGAAACTGGAGAAACCTGAAGAAACCTACATGGGCACATGGAGAACACGGACAGAAATTCAAGCAATCTGAGCTGAGGACCAACCGGGATCCCTGACATGACCCACTGTGCCACCATGCCACCCTCAGAACATTGTTGTAGATTATTAATTCACAGTCTGAGATGTGAAAGGAGTTTTACCGAGTAAAAGTTTCACTTACATACGCAAGTATAAAAAAAGACATGGCACATTTATATATCATAATAGGACAGACTGGCTTGCTCCTTTAAAATGTGCAAAGCTGAAGTGGATTGGAAACATTGGGTAAAACATACGTACACACCAACATTTCCATTTCAAGGTCAGCTCAGTGGTAAATGTTAGTTAGAGTCAAACAGGTTTGTCAGAGACGTAGGTCCTGTATAGAAAGCTGTAGTGAGATGTCTACTGATACAAAGATAACTGACTTGCGTGTATCAGTTTTGGCCTGCATGCTCTAGCAATTATTACTGAGTCACTTGTCATACAATTTTTATTATATTACAATAGTGAGGCTATCTTGCCAATGAATTTATCTTTGACAAATAAATTCACAAGAAGAGCACACATGTTGGAACGTTTCTGTTTCTGGTTTAGCCAGCCTTGGACAATTAGTAAGTAGAACACAGCGCCTAAACGCTCCTCTATGTGTTTGTTCTCCATTTTGTTTCAGATTATAAGTTCTGCGTGTTCTGCTGCTGCTGTTGTGGGTGAGGGGGTTGCTCTGCTCATGACTTTTGGCTATTTGTGCATGGTTAGTGCCTGAGTCTCCTCGGAGCTGCCAGGTGCTGTAGTTTAACTGCGGTTTATGTCAAGCACCATGTGATTTTTGCTCTTTGTCTTTATGTTGTTTTCATGCAAAAGCTAAATTGTGAATGAGAAGATGCTATATAACAATGAGGCCAACATGAGTGTCTTTTCATGTGACTGAGCAAATGATCGGACAAAACCCAGGCAAAAAAGTCTAAAAATATACAAAATATTTAGTTACATATTGATGTAAGTGGATTTGAAGTTAGAATGTAGAAAGAAATACTGACGCACAGGCAATCAGACTTGACGGAAAAAGTAAGCCTTGTGCATAAGTTACTTTTCCCATTAGGGTATGAAACAGCCAACAGATGACTTATTTCTCCTGCTGGCACCACAGCCATATTGCTGATTTTATCAAGCCCACTCCTGTTGTTCAGTTGGGGTCTTTTTTACTAACCCAGAAGCCCTGAGCTCATTTTAGAGTGATTAGATCAGCTCCAAGGAGGAAATTAGCCATTCTCCCAAGAGGAAATTAAAAGGCCAGCCACCAGGACTGAGGACTGAGTCCTTAAGAAATCAAAGACCTAAAGTCCACCAATGCTTTTCACACCTAAACAAAAGTAGTTCTTATCATACCATCCCTCAACATGTGTATACTGCAGATTTTTCTTGTTAGTATAATGCCTCATAAGACCACATACAAAATGTGGTAGCAATTTGAATTAATCTAATTCAGATACTTGTGAACTGGCCCAAGCTGGAGGTAAATATTCAACACAATAATTGGTCATGTCATGAGCCAAGTGGTCATATACCATATGTAAACTTTACAGCATGATGTCTGGCTTTCATGGATGATTTCATATTTTCAATGCATAGAATTCTATGCCAGTAATCCAAAATCCTAATTGATTACATTCAACTACTGTACATATAACCGAATAATAAAACAGTAGTGTGTGTAGATCACAATGCTGCCAGCCTCTACTGATGTCTTACTACATTACTTGTATTCTATACTACTTTAACTTGTATTCACTGCTTGATTTGAGTTCTCTGGATTTAGACTTTTATCCAAAATAACTTTTGTGAGAATAAAATGAATAAAGAATAAAATGTTCTGTGGCACCAAGAAATAGCCAAAACATTTATACATATTTTAATAATGTGTCTAATATCTGAGTAGTGGAAATATGTTCTTAAAATAAATCTGTAATTAGGGGGTCTGTGGGTTTTTAATACCTTTTTAAACAAATTATTACAAACAAATGATTACATATTTCTAAATAATGTAATAATTCAGAAATGAAGCCTCATTTTTAGGCATATAGGGGGATGCATTTACATCCATTCATTCATTCATCTTCAGTGACAAGTTTATCCTGGTCAGAATAGAACTATAGACTGTCTAGAGAGAACTGGGCACAAGGAGGCAATACACCATGTTTTATTAAAACAGACTGTTCTAAACAAACCAAAAGGACTAGGCAATACTCAACACCAGTTACAAACAAACAGTCAGCAAACAGCTATTAGCTGGGTATGACTAAACAGAAAATCAACAGACGAGGCAAGGATTAAAGCCAGAAACAAACATGCAAATACACTGTGCTTATATCACAGCGCTGCCTAATTCGCAAATTTGATTGGTCAGAAGGTGTTGATTAATTTTCTATACTGTACATTTATATATTTATATACATTTATATTAATGCACTTATACTAATACATTATTGTTTATATAATAACAGCTCATTCACAGGAACTTGTATGGCAGATGCTCCACATAATAAAAAGCAGAATAAAAAATGCTGTTATTTAACAAAAAAGAAATGGATGAGCGCTGATATAGTGAAGTCTTCTGTAAGAAGACTTTTCCTGAACATTTATGAAAGCATGTCTAAGAGTCAGTAAGTCTTCCACCATGGGAGAGTCTGCAGGACAGAGGACTTTATGCTTTGCAGTTTTTCAGTATGAAAAGCTCTCTCTCTCTCTCTCTCTCTCTCTCTCTCTCTCTCTTTCTCTCTCGCTTTTAAATTAATTAATTAATTTCAAGAAAAAAAAGAGAGGCTGGTGAGGGGATGGATTTTTATAGCTGCTATAATGTAAGTGATAACACGAACTAACTTCCACAACACCAAATGTATCTATAAACTGATAAAAATGTAATCTTTGGCAAACTGTTGTGGTATAAGAGGAATTAAAGCGGGTTGGTTTGCTATTATTATAACAGTTTAGATTCATTCCATACTTAATGCACTAATAGTACTTACAGTACACACAGGCAACAACAAACAAAAAGCAACAAAAAACTGGGAGCTCACGCGACATCAGTTACAAGCAGAGATTTATTATTTTTTTCTGACTTTGTTACTACAATTTCACAGGCCGTGCCACTGTGAAGTGTTAAATCCCAAATGCCTTACTGTTCCCTACGTGAACTCACTACTTTTGTACATGGATTTGTAGACCGGATTGTGCACTGCACGCAGCGCACTTCATGTCCAATAGGAAACCGCTCGGGATTGAGCCTAGCGCTCTGATTGGTCCGGCGCGGTGGGTGTTGTTTCCGCATTCCGCCGTGATGGTAAACTGAGTGACAGCGCTGTCGCTAATTCTCCAGTGCAACAGGGAGAGAAATCCTCTGGGGAAACTCGTCCCACAGCTCTGCGTCGAAAACCAAACATGCCTTACATTCTGGTCAGCACACAGATCCGCCTGGTGTGTATATATATTATATACATTATATATATTATATGGGATAAGCTGTTATGTTTGAGTAAGATATGAGTGCTCGACAGGTGTCAGTTTGCAGACAGGTTATAGCATTAACTTGATTATAGCATTAGCTTGATTATAGCATTAGTGTCGCTGTGTATCGTCCTGCTTTGGTAACAGCTTATGTAAAAAAGAAATTACCTACAACAGACAACACTTTACATGACTGAGCAAGTAGACTTGTGTTTAGCACGTGTTGGCATTTTGTTCGCGAACCTGCGTTTCTTGTTGTGTTTTTGTAGAAAGTGAAACCGTGCTTGTGATTTCAGTGCAGCTGCTAGTAAATCAGCTGGACTGTCCACTGTTACTCAGACATGAACTTCCGGTTTGTCCTTTTATACACTGTACAGCTGTGCAGCTCTGTATACTTGTTTTTTGGGGTTTTTTTTTTTTGCTTGTTTGTTTGTTTTAAACATTTTTAACTCTATACACAGTTTGCACTATGAATTTTTTTATTTTTTTTTTTGCACACTACATAGTAATTTTATACACTGTACAGCTGTGCAGCTCTGTATACTTGCTTTTTGGGGTTTTTTTTGTTTGTTTGTTTGTTTGTTTTGTTTTAAACATTTTTAACTCTATACACAAACAGTTTGCACTATGAAATTATTATTTTTTTTTGTTGCACACTGCGTATTAACTCTATACACTGTACAGCTGTGCAGCTCTGTATACTTGCTTTTTGGGGGTTTTTTTTGTTTGTTTGTTTGTTTTGTTTTGTTTTAAACATTTTTAACTCTATACACAAACAGTTTGCACTATGAATTTTTTTTTTTTTGCACACTACGTATTAACTCTATACACTGTACAGCTGTGCAGCTCCGTATACTTGCTTTTTGGGTTTTTTTTGGTTTTTTTTGTTTGTTTTGTTTTGTTTACATTTTTAACTCTATACACAAACAGTTTGCACTGTGAAATTATTATTTTTTTTTTTTTTGCACACTACATAGTAATTTTATACACTGTACAGCTGTGCAGCTCTGTATACATGCTTTTTGGTTTTTTTTTGTTTGTTTGGTTTGGTTTGTTTTGTTTTGTTTACATTTTTAACTCTACACAAACAGTTTGCGCTATAATTTTTTTGCATTCTACATATTAACTCCATACACTATACAGCTGTGCACCTCTGTATATTTGCTTTTTTTAAAAACATTTTTTACTCTACAAAGTCTGCACAATGAATTTTTTTTTGCACACTACATAGTAACTCTATACACTGTACAGCTCTGTATATTTGCTTTTTTTTTTAAACATTATTCTATTTATGTATAGTCACATTACATTCCTCTATAGGCTGCTAATTTTTTTTATCATATAGTCTACTGGATCGTATTATATTCTGTTTTTATTATGTATGTGTATTTATTGTTCTGTTCATTGTTGCACTGTGGGATGTGGAACTAAGGAAAAACATTTCATTACGTTACATCACATGTATGTAATATGTATGTGACAAATAAAGAACCATGAACTTTGAACCTTTTAGGGGAGGAATAGCCTTTGCTCAAAGAAGTGGGTTACAGGATTATATTTTGCTGCATATTGTGTACTTTGTTGTTATGAGGAAATGTCAACAAATTGTAGACACGAGGCCCATAATAATACACCAGTAATATCTAAGCATGTTTTTCTGAACCTTCAGCATTGACTATGTGATCAGAGGGCAGAAATTATTTCACTGTGTGTGTGTGTGTGTGAGAGAGAGAGAGAGAGAGAGAGAGAGAGATAGCTTCTAGAAACAGTCAGATAAAATATAATTATACACATAAAGTCCCCTCTGAAAATACCTGGACTGTAAGGAGCATTACTCGAAAAGCTAATTAAAGGTACAACACATGCATTTCTCCAGGTATAAGATACAGACTAGAGGAACATGCACCCTTGATGGATACAGTCCTGTCCAAAAGTATTGGACCGGCAAGACCAATTCATTGTTTTTGCTATACACTGAAGACGTTTGGGTTTGAGATCAAAAAAAGGTCAGCTTTCATTTCCTGATATTTACATCTGGATGAAATATCTACTAAGAACATGGCACCTTTGGTGTCAGACCACCCAATTTTTAACAGAGCAAAAATATAGGAACAGAAAGTCTTAAAATACATTAAAGTAAATAACACTTTATATTTGGCTGCATATCCCTTGCTTGTAATAATTGCATCAAGCCAGAGACCCACTGACATCACCAAACTGTTGCATTCTTCTAATGTGATGCTTTTCCAGGCTTTTACTGCAGCTTCTTTCAGTTGTTGTTTGTTTTGGGGTGGTTTCTCCCTTCAGTCTCCTCTTCAGGGGGTGAAGTGCATGCTCAGTTGGATTAATTCTGGTGATTGACTTGGCCAGTCTAAAACCTTCCACTTATTTCCCCTGATGAAGTCCTTTGTTGTGTTGGCAGTGTGTTTTGGGTCATTATCTTGCTGCATGATGAAATTCCTCCCAATCACATTGGAGGCATTTCTGAAATTCTGATTTATTGTCTCATATTCATCTTTTGACCTCAAACCCAAATGTCTTCAGTGTATAGCAAAAACAATGAATTGGCCTTGCCGTTAAAAATACTATTGGATGGGACTGCACCCATTAAGGGTGCATGTTTTGTACCTTTAATTAGCTTTTCGCGTAGTGATCCTTACAGTCCAGGTATGTAAAATTATATTTAAAGCTTTGTACCTTTAGTATGTATATTTGGCAAGCAAATGAAAAGGAAGGGTGCAGTTTGTTACCTTTATTTCTGAGAGTAAGCTCTTTATTCTGGTCAGGGTCACTGGACACATTGCAAAGCACCATGCACACACACATTCACACCTAGGTGTATGTTTTGGGAGGTGGGGAACATATAGAAACTCCACACAGACAGTAAGACGAGCTGAGGATCGACCTGAGGACCCTGGAGCTGTGATG
Source organism: Pangasianodon hypophthalmus (assembly GCF_027358585.1). Taxonomy (NCBI): domain Eukaryota; kingdom Metazoa; phylum Chordata; class Actinopteri; order Siluriformes; family Pangasiidae; genus Pangasianodon; species Pangasianodon hypophthalmus. Next base: position 20,594,267 of record NC_069719.1, on the reverse strand, counting down.
CAGCAACACTACCTATTGTACCACCATGCAGAGTTGCTTACCTGTTCAGTTATTCCTGATTCTTGTTTACAGCCTTAGCTGAATTCCGTCGGTGGTAAAAGCAGTAAAACAGATGACCCATAAGTATAGTTAAGTTAGTCTCACCCCTCACACATTCTTCCCAGGATAGGCTCCTGATTTACTGCAACCCTGATCAAGAATAAATCCATCTCATCCAGTTTCATTTTGACTTTGTTGTTGATGCACTTAATGTACTTCAACAGTTGAAATGGTGAACATAGTGATAGTGGACAAACTGTGTGTGCTTTCAGGAGACCGGGCCCACCATGGTAGGTGATGAGTATTCAGATCCTGCCATCATGACCTATCTGGGAGCAAGGAAAACTACCGTGCTGGGCAACAACTTGTAAGTGTTCGGCGTTACTACACCTAGCACAGGAGTGTCAGACTCAGGTCCTGGAGGAACACAGCCCATGAAGGTCTTTGTAATTATCCAATTAGTGTAATGTGCTAAATGAGGTAAAATGTGCAACGCTGTTGCCTCCCAGGACTGGAATCTGACAGGTAAAGAGTAGGTTACCTCTTCAGTTACTCCTTATTTACAACCTTCAGACTACAGCTGCCACTAGCCACAAATTAGGCTGCCATATCTCATTTCTCTTGATTGTAGTAAAGGCAAACCTTGTACACTGGGAAAAACATTCAGTAGCTTAATTGTTTAGACTTGCTTCTTGGTCTTGCTAGTTTCAAAACCACGTCAACTGTGCAACACTTGTAATGCAACAAACTGGACAGCTCAGACCACAGAATGACTTTATCGCTGCCAAATCTTGCATTATGATGTATACACAGGCATGTAGACATGGTGACCCAAACTATGTTGGTCAAAAGCTTATTATTTTCATATGGTGAGCAATCATAAAATGTCTTTCCCAACTTTACTGGTTACTGTTGCACCACAGTAGCCCTCAAATAGAGAAACAAAAGAATTGTTCCCATTTAACCTATCATAGGGATGTAGGTTTATATAAATAAAAACCATAAAAGTTGATGTAACAGTTATTAAATAATTTTCTGCTCTGCAGTTTCAAGCAACATAAAACTATGTAGCAGAGTTTCACTCAAAAAATAATGTACTCAGGAAAAAAAACGTTATAATTGTGTGTAGTAATTATCATTAACACACACACACAGCACAGCACAGCTATTTCATATGGGCACCAAAAATATTCATCCTCTACGAAACATAGTTCCATACTAGAATTTAGGTAGCCAATTTTTATGTTTAATTTAATTTCACAGGCCACCTCAGTACAGATAATCCAACTATTCATATATTATACGCATTATATAATGTGCACAATAATAATCTGGCTATTTATTGGAACCCTAGAGCTTTTTTTATTCCTGAAATTTCCACTGACAGAACACGTTTATTACTTATTTTTATGTAATAGAGGTTTGGATTAAAGCCATTCAGTTTTAAGGGACCAGTCAGTCAGGCTAATAACTATAAGGACTCAATAATAAATATAATAACTTTGAGCTTTGATAATAGTGGGTTGTAATTTCCACCAATGTAACAAAATTTTTATTAAAAAAATCATGGACCCCCCTGGCTATGTTTCACGGAGTCCTGGGGTTCCCAGACCACATTTTAAGAAACATAGACATACAGTAAATCACTTATAGTAATTTTTACATTTTGAAAATATTTCTGTTAAAAAAAACTATTTATTTGAAACTCATGAAAGAAAATATTACAAAGCCACCACTGTGTGTGAAAAAAATCAGTATTTGGAAACATGTGAAGCACAAGATTTTGAAAAACAGAGATTATGTCAGCACATGCTGATGAAACTAGTGATAGAGAAGAATGCCGATTCTATCTCCAAAGTGCTTTTAGAGCAATTAGATGTAGTTTGTTAAACTGATGAGAAAAACGGATAGGCAAAGAGTTTTAACACAAACATGTGATGAAACTAGTGTTACGTGAGGAGCAACAGCTGCCGTGAGAAGGAATCTTCAGGACATGCACATTTCATACATTGCTAGGTGCATCAGCTGAATCTGGTGAATGAACAGGCTGTCTCACTGATACCACCAGCGAGATGCTTTCTCCAATTCAAATGGCATTTTTCTGTAGATCTCCGAAGAGAACAGCTGTGTTGGAAAAGATGCTTGGAAAAGATATGCCTACAACACTCATCCAGTACACAATTTTTTCCAATACATGAATTTTTGCAGCTGTGCTCTCGACACAGTGTATGAAAACAAGGACATTGTGATGAACGCTTCAAGTACCTGTCCATGTATAGAGATCGACTCTACAGGTTTCTCTGCGTTGCTGGTGGACAGTGAAATCTAGATTTGTTTCACAGAATGCCTCTTGTAAATACACTCTTCGCACAGCTTCAGAAGCGGTTCATTGATGCTATAGAAGCACACACAGTCACAACAGGCATTGTGAGTTCCATTGCAAAAATTTGTGATGTTCCATCCATTTTCACTTCTCATAGTGGTGGTTATGGTGAGGCAAGAGTAAGGAGCTGTTCCAATTTGCAGCAAATTGCTTATAAAGTCTGTGACAATGTGATAGCCAACGCAAAGCTGTCCTTTGCAGCTGTTCTTTTTGACAGAGTTTTCTTGAATTCTCAAAAGACTTCCCAAAAGAAGCCATAACAAAGTCAGCCAAAGACATGACATTCCTGATTTTACCAAAGCTACAATCAATAAATTTGCAAATCTAAATTCATTTATAAGTAAAGCAGTTAAATACTACCTCTTTAGATATATCTTTTGAACCTATATGTTGTGTCCTAACCCTAACTGTATATAATATCTCAGTAATATCTGAGTGAACTGCTTCTGTATGTTATGTTTTAGTGTTTTAATGTTGCTATTGATGGCACTGATACATATGCTATATCTGTATTCTTATCTTCTTCTTCTTTTTTTTTTTTTTACTTTTCCTGTAGTCATTTATGTTGATGAATGAATAATGTAATTGTATGTGTTTGAAAAATCTAATAAACAAAGCTTAAAAAACAAAAAAGAAACAGAAATATAAGAGTGCATAGACCTCTATTCCTGGGTAGAATGTAATATCATAGTGAAGCCTCTGGGGGCAGCAGCCATGCTGAGATTACTGTTTTTTAAAGAGTTTTAAAAAACACACACACACACACACACAACACACACACAAAGAACAGATCAATGTATTTCAGTCACAACATACAGTTTCTTGCATAGATAACAGGAAGTTGAATGGAGGCATCAGACTGAATGTGAGAGTAGAAAGACTGACTAGAGAGAAAGATTTAAATCCTCTAATTTCAATTTTCTTATGGTATTATTTAAAATAAAATAATCAAATCTTTCATTTGTAAATTGGTTATTTTTATGATAACACAGAATAATCATCAGAGCTACTACTGAATAAGACACTTAGAAAATTAGCAAATTACGTGCAAAATCAACAACCCAGTGAAGCAGAATAAAAAAGCTGTGCTAATAACAAATGTAACGAACATTAAACTGAGCATTTGATATTGTGTGAAAATTCTTTATTCAAAAAACATACAAAGGATGATTATGATATGAGTAAAAATCTTGATGGTTCAATATTTTATAAGGTAGACAACAATATTGGAATGTTTTATTAAGTGTGCAGTCAGAGTCAAAAGGAAGTAAGCTAAGCTTTATTTGTGAACTAGTTTTGTTACTGCTTTTGTCATTTATTAGCATTCAAATAATTTAACTACAGTAGCTAATTTTACAACTATTTTTGCTGTACAATTCACAGGTTCACATGCATGCTGTATGCTATTGAGTCAAAGGTTGTGACATTAAATGTCAGGACTGCTAGAGAGCCACTCTAAAATGAATAAACATTAATATGTTTGTCTTGCAGTTCAGAATACCATGTGGATGAACCACCACGATTAGTCCTGGACAAGCTTGAGAAGCTCGGCTACAGAGTTGTGGCCATGACGGGAGTTGGTCAGACTCTGGTGTGGTGCCTTCACAAAGAGACTAGTGAGCTTGGTCAACATCCTATAACGTCGTGATATGAAGTATGTGTTTAAAAAAAAAAAAAAAAAAAAAGACCATTTTAATACAACATGAAACCACAAGGTTATATGTCATAAGCGGATTTGAGCAGTGTTGGCATGAGACTAGTGTTGAAAGTGCAATGGCTAGCTTTTCTCATTGTGAAAATATTTTGTAATTAAAACTATAAACAGAGAATTTCTCTCTGTCTAAAGCTAAACCAATCAAACTTGACATTATATAATCAAATCAGAAACAGTGCAAGGCAAGTCTGTCAGTTCAGTAGTGAGTGCTGTTTATTCCTGTTTAGACATGTTTAAATGTATGTACTTCAAATTAACCATATGAAAGGCAAGTAATTTGTAAACATATTTATGTTTCTGTCATTAATGTTGGATGCTTCATTAAATATAATTCTACACATTGGTGAAAAATATCCTTTTTATAGATATGTTTTGTGGTTTGGAGAATCTCAATTTCAATTAGCTAAAATTTTAAATGCATTCCAGAATATAATTTCTCATCTAGACATCATGTCATTGTTCAGTTTATTGCTTTATTTAACTTTGTAACGTATTCTGAGTTGTTTACATTTTTTACTGAACTGTGTAAATCAGTGGTGTCTTGCTTCACCACATCACTGCAGAGTTCAGTATTCCACCTCATTTAACACCTGATTTAACTCATCGGAAAACTATCAAGGCCTTCTGGGCTGAATTTGGTTTGTTAGAAGATGAGAAAACACAAATCTTTGTAAGGTAGTGACCTTCTAGGACCTGTTTGACAACAGTGATGTAAATGTAATATGATATGTGTGCTTCCACAAAGAGAACTAAATAAAAATAAAAGTTTAAAGAAAACTTAATTTGAGCATTTAGTTGGGGTACTAGCTTGATGTATGTATTTTCTTGAGATTGATTAATAGATCTCTTCCTATCCATCAGGGGCACTGAGAATAACCTGAATACGTCCTTGTGTATGTGACCAGATGTGCACTGCCCGAGCGCTGACTGAAGATGCACAGATGACTTATGATATTGCATTTATGATGACTTAGGCTATTGCATCACATTTGACACACACTTGTAATATGTTAGCAGTGGAGCAATCACTCCAATCTACAGAAATTGATACTTGTGTATGGGAGCTGGTTGACACTTCATTCACAGCAGTGGGACACCTAGGCCAGGATTTGGGGAAAGCTCTCTGTCAACCTGGTTTATGCACAGCGTCAAGCGTGGTTAGCACAGTCCACTCTACTAGACGTATACAAATCAACCCTGCAAAATCTTCTGAAAAGGCCTTGGATTGGAGAGCTCTGGGTTCAGAATGACTAAACCACCATGGGTACACGGACCATTTGTGCAGCACTTTTAGGTCAACACCCACAGCAGTCCTGGGCTAAGGCCCCTAGTAGGTATCTCTTTGCCTTGTAAGGCAGACCCTAAACACTACACCATCAGGACTAAATCGTCACATGGCGCATGCCCCTGAAGGATAGAGGCTACCAAACACAGCCTAAACGTTGCACATTGGGCAGGGAGTACATCAGATCAGTGACTGATGACAGTGTTGCAGGGATACAAATTTCAGTTTCACCAACCTTCTTGGGGTTTAGGGCTTCACTGATGTCAGACCCCAACAAAGGTGTTGCTCCAGCCCAAGAGGTTCATTCTCTCATGGACAATATGGGCCCATACTCTAACTTGCCTGAGATGCCATGCTTTTCTAATTAAAGGAGTCCTCTTGGAAACAGTGCCCATAAACAATGTAGTGATCGGCAGCTACATCAACTATCAGGGATGCGCAAAGTTGAACGGCACTCTCCACCTTGCACAGAATCTCCTCAGGTGGTCCCACAAGTTGCCAGTGCTGTAGATGCACTGTCATGATGGCAGATACAGCCAGGAAAATGCTGTCAGCACCTGGAAGTATTAGACAGGGATCTGGGATAGGTTTGGTGAGGCACAAGTGGACTTCTTGCCAGTGCTAAGTCAGCATATTACTGCTTGCCATCCTCCATAGAAAAGCCAGACAGCCTGCTGGGACAGGATGCACTAACCAGTGACTGGCCTCACCATCTACTATACGTTTTTCCGCTTCACTGATTCTTTCCATGTTGCACAGAATTCAGCAACTAGACCACAGAGTCTTGTTTGTGGCCAGAGATGGTTTCCACTATTGCATTAACTATAGTGGTTGGAACACTCTATCATTTTCCTTCTCAAAGAGAACTGCTTTCCCAAACGGACAGAGAGATTAGGAACCCTCAGCCAGTCTTCTATACCTTGGGGGCTTGGCCCTTTGGAATGAATCGCCAACTGAGGACTGTACTCGACAATATGCAACCCTATTTAGATGACGGCCATCTGGTCCTCAGAGACCATCTGTCACAGAGAAAAGACACAAAGATGCTGGCTGGTGGACATCATCATATATAAAGCAGTGGTCCATGAACCAGTTCATTTGGAACCGGTGCTCAGTGACTTGCTGTAGGCTATCGAGACAATGTGGTAACTCCAGATTTGTTGTATGTAACCTATAGTCTGCACCCTTGTACATATGTAACTAGGATATCTTGAGATTATTTTTTCAAATATTTCCATATTTTTCCACAATTATTTTATTAGTTAGTTACAACTGGGGCAGCATGGTGATTCAGCAGGTAACATCACAACGTCACAACTCTAGTTGCAGTATCTGTGTGGAGTTTTACACGTTCTTCCTGTGTTTCCTCATAAATAGCTAAGATAATAAGATTATCAGAGCATTGTCATGAATGTGTTCTGATATTGTGTATGTTATGTGCAATGTTGTGAATGTTTTTTTATTAGTTGCAAATGTCCAAGAGCTACTGTTCATTGTTGAACCTGAGTCATGGAAATGGTGGATAAAGAATTTCGAAAGACATGTCAACAGAAGTAAATCAACATATTTGCTAAAACAGAAATTCTGAATATTAGAATGGCCAAGTCAGAATGCTGACCTCGGTCTCACTGAAAGGCAACTTCAACCAAGACACCACAGAAATCTACTGGTAATCAATCTGTTCTGAAGAGATATTATTTCCAATAAATTACTAAACATAAATCAAGTCAACTGTATTTGTACTGGTAATTGTTCACTAAAGATATAGGAATGTTGTGTGTGTTTATTTAGTATCATGATTTAGATGAAGATTACATTGTAAGAGCCAGGAGCTTTTTGTGGCAATATAAAAAAAAAATGTTTTACAGATGTTTCTTCAATTTCACAACAAAATTGATCAAGTAGTGGATGCTAAGATATTATTGCTTGGCCGACTCCGATTAACTCCGATTGCTTGGCCAAATCTTTGCCTATTCTTATTGATGTATGTGTTATAACACTGCCTTCTTCAAATCAGATGTGAAGGCTGAGAGTTTAATCACACAACTTTTCAAAATATTGTTCTGTAGAATGTGCCTCGTGCTTTGGATTATTGTCTTGTTACAGAAAAAAAAAGCAATTTCATTTTTGACCTGGATTTTTATTTTATTTTATTTATTTTATTTTTTTTTTGGTAGAAAAATTAGAGGTACATTTAAATTTTTTCCACAAAAGCCATGTCAGACCTTTGTAATTAACTGTAACCTATTATGTTGTTTTATTCACTACTTTTCGCAACTGTAATTTTACTGACAATGGCCTCCTAAGTGGAAAGAAACCTGCAGCTAATTGCCTATGTAGAAGCAATCAACTTAGAGTATTCTAACACCACATGCCAAGAGAAAACTAAGGTGAGCATTTGTCTGCACTTGACTGTTTTATGTTGGAATTTTTTCAGTTATGTTCTTCCTTTTTCCAGTCCTGGATGGCTAAAGCTCTACACATTAGCAGGTTCTGCTCTACTAAGCATCAGCTAATCACCAAGCCCTTGTTAGCTCAGTCATATAAAGGAAAAGTGTGTTTTACTCCTCTTTATGCATATTACAAGCCTGAAGCACAATGTGTGGTTTAATTAGAAACTCATTCTCAGTTAACACTTTGCCAAATATTTATTCATAGCTCTCTTCAGTTGGCTCTAAATGTGTACCTCCACCGTGACTTGGCCTGCAATTTGTTCCTCTAACATCAAAATGGCTGGTAATCTTTCCCTGAGGAAGATGCTTGGAAGGTTCCTTGGACTTCCAGGCTTCTTACCCTCTGAGGAGCTGATGACTTGGCAGACAGATCTGAGAAGAGATAAAAAGTGCGAAAGGGGAGGCAGCCGGATGCTGAATTGAGGTGATTACTGTGGAGATGGACACGTGCAGATAGTAGCAGCAGACGCCTTGGGAGTCTTCAGAGTGCAGCACAAGCTGATCTGGCTCATCACTCCAGCAGGATGTGTGTGCGTGTGTGTGGATGGGCCGAGTGTAATTGGGTTTCCTGTGTTGTAATTTGAAAGCTACTTTCCAGGGTTGTGATAGAGCCAAGCAAGTAAACAGAACCATGTGACTGGAATGTTGCATTGAACGACAAAAATAGAATGAAAGCGGTGTGGCTCTGAGATGGGTATTGCATAACAAGAAGATGGATTTGCTGGGATTTTGAAAAAGGTGTGACTCAAAGATGAATGGCAGCAGTAAACAGGCCATGGAATCTTGGATAAAGGTATAATAATACTGCTTGGTTTTGTGATGTTGCTTGGAAAAATTGTAATGGTTGGAAAACAACCCAGTGTCAAAGATTCATGCATTCATTCATCTTCAGTAAACACTATCCTGGTCCAAGTTGTAGTGGACTGGGAGCCTATCCGAGCAACAATGGGCACAAGGCAGGGACATAACCTGAATGGGACCCCAGTCCATCACAAGGCACCATGCACACACATATTCACACCTGCTGGCAATAGCATAGCCAATTAACTTAATGGCATGTTTTTCAGAGGTGGGAGGAAACCAGCAAACCTGGAGGAACACACACACACACACACACACACACACACACACACACATGGAGAACAAATGAAACCAGGCACCATGGAGCCGTGAGATCACAGTGCTACCTGGTGCCCTATGTCAGAGGTTACTTTTTTTAATAAAAGGCACATGCAACATGCTTTACATTGTTTTGATAAGTAGGTACTTTACTAATAGGTATTTTCAAGCAAGTGAAAGTGTTATATAATGTATACAGTCACGCAAAGTAGTGCACAAGTAGTCTTGCAGGACAAAACATGATCTCTAAAGAGAATACAGTTCTGTTGACAGTTGTTCAAAATTTTGGTAGTGAATTGCAGTGAAATCAATGGGGGTGAAAAAAATCTAGAGAAACTGTATTTAAGTAAATGTATGAGTTCTGTCAAAATGTTACTCAATTTGAAGTAGGAATATAGAGGCAAATATCTGCTTGAGTGAAAGTCAGAGAGTATCTACATTTAAATATACTTAAGTATTCAACAGTAAAAAGTAAATATTTTTAACTGATGAAAAGGTCATGCTGGACCCTAGCTAGTTCACTAAGCAATCAGTTATAAGGAAAATATTCCACTAACTCAAACAAATCTAGAATTTGGCTTGCTGGTTATGTTTAATAATCCTTTTTGCATGAATTCTATGGCACATCAAAACCACATTCTTAATTAGCTAGCTAACTTGAACTAATTTACAGAACTTAGTGGTTTTAGTGACGGCTTAGTGACCGATCTTCCAGGTGGTTTGCTTCCTACCTGGAAGATCGGTCATATCAGGTGACATGGAGGGGATCCACATCTGCTCCTCGCAGACTCTCCACTGGTGTTCCACAAGGCTCAGTACTTGGTCCTCTCCTGTTCTCCCTCTATACCCGATCTCTTGGTGCGGTCATATCCTCACATGGGTTTTCATACCACTGCTATGCAGATGACACTCAACTCATCCTCTCCTTCCCTCCCTCAGACTCTCATGTTTCTGCTCGGATATCAGCTTGTCTGGCTGACATCTCATCATGGATGACAACTCACCAGCTGAAACTTAATCCCACCAAAACTGAACTGCTGTTCATCCCATGTGATTCATCCCCATCTCAGGATCTTGCAATTTCCCTAGACAAATCTCTGATCTCGCCTTCTCGCACGCAACCTTGGGGTAACCATGGACAATCAACTGTCCTTCTCCTCTCACATTGCTAATCTAACACGCTCATGTCGATTTCTCCTTTATAACATCAGAAGAATTCGTCCATTTCTTTCCTCACAGGCCACACAGGTGCTTGTTCAGTCCCTTGTCATTTCAAGACTGGACTACTGCAACTCACTCCTGGCAGGTCTGCCTCTGAGCGCCATTCGTCCTCTGGAACTGATCCAGAATGCAGCTGCACGACTGGTTTTCAACCTTCCTAAATTTTCCCACACAACCCCATTGCTGCGCTCCCTCCACTGGCTTCCTGTAGCTGCCCGCATCAGATTTAAAACACTGATGCTCGCCTACAAAGCCAAAAACGGACCAGCGCCCACTTATCTCAAAGCTCTTATCACACCTCGAGCGCCACCACGCTCCCTCCCATCCTCTAGCACTGCTCGACTGGTCCCTCCATCTCTCAGGGTACAAGGAAGGTATGCATCGAGACTCTTCTCTGTTCTGGCACCAAGGTGGTGGAATGAACTTCCCCTAGATGTCCGAACAGCTGAGTCACTGGCAGTCTTCAAACGACGGCTAAAGACTTACCTCTTCATAAAATACTTAAATTAGCACTTTCACATTAAAAAAAAAAAAAAAAAAAAAAAAAAAAAAAAAAAAAAAAAAAAAAAAAAAAAAAAAACCTCCCCAACAGAGTTTTGGACTGATGGTATTCCTAGTTTGTGACCTACCGAGCCAATATCAGAATGTATTTTGATAGACTTCAAAGCACTATTGTAAGTCGCTCTGGATAAGGGCATCTGCCAAATGCCATAAATGTAAATGTAAATGTAAACTTAACTAGCTAGCTTATTGAACAAAGAAATTGCAAAACTTTACTAGCTTATTTACTTTAGCTTAGGTTGAACATAACATTAGACCTCATGGCGAATTCTAAAGGTCGATATTTCATTTTTACTTCAGAGGTAAAGGAGACAAGTACCCCTCACTGCAGATTAAAAGTTCCATGGGAGTGAGACTCCTCCTACCTGGGCGGAGTCAATCCCAAAGTCCAGGGGGTGGAAATGTCTCATCCTGAGTCGGTAACTAAGAAAAATCCGATGGAATTTAAGATTTGTAACAAGTAATTTGAAGGTCAGGATGAAAATGTAAGGAGTGGAAAGTATATTTTGTCTCTTGGAAATTTACTTGAGTAAAAGTACAAGTACTTATTTTCAATAATACTTCAGTAAAGTACACATCTTCCACGGTACCAGTAAGAATACAATTACTGAAGTATTTTCCACCCCTGGAAATCAACCCTACATCTACATCTACAGGCTTTACCTCTAAAACCTTCCTGAATTTCCTGTAGTCTGTGCATTTTTAACACCCAGAGGCATAACAATGTTTCCAATCAGTCAAGTCTTCAAAATGAAGGTTCGAGAGAATTATTTTTGCCTTGCAAAATATGATTTGTTTTTACTGCGTGGTGTCTTATTTGGCAACTTTTCAGCCATCCTGGCTTACATTCATCATACTGTATGCTTGTTGTCTGTCATCACTCTCACTGTGGGCCCTGCCTTCACAAGACATTGGACTGGTTTAGAATTTGTAAGCTGCGTTTGTTGCCCAGTATATTCCCAACCCCCTAGTGTCTGCAGATATGTGTTCTTATTAGATGTCACATCAGGCCCTGTGAGACTAATGCATGAGGAGCTGTTGTTGGTGTTTTATAGTTTCAAAGTAATTCCCTGAATATTGCCTTGTGTCGAAGTTTTAAATGCGAAACATTTTCTTGGTTTATGGACCAGGCTTGTTACTCATTCACTTTCAACAGGCTGAAGATTCTCCACAAGGAGGAGCTCTTACTCAAGTAGCTTTTTTGCTCATCATTGTTGAATATGAGGAAAGTGGAAAGAACCCGCGTCAGCAGGATCCAATGAATGTACATATGTTTGCACTCAGACTTTGCATATAACTGAAGTAAATTTATTAAAAAAAAAAAAAATCCTTCATGAGTGCAGGCTGAATGTAATTCTGCTGTCCATGCTAGAAAAGAAAGAAATTATTCTTATGTGAGCATATAGATAATGTTTGAAGTATCCAACCATACACGTACAAGTAAAAATGTTGCTACCTTTAAATGCACTTAAGTATTAAAAAGTATATGTTCTTAAGTTAAGTCATGTTTTCATGTGAAAATAAATTTTTATTACTTCACTAAAACTGTGAGATGATTTTCATTTCAAAGCAACTATGCCATTTTGCCTGAAAACATCATTCAATCTCTGGAGGTTTGCTGGTCATATGCATGACTAACACTCCATAGTTTTCTTATGAATTAATCAGAAGTAAAATATCCTGTAAATAACCAATATTTACCATTAGCAAGAATTTGGCTTGGCTGCCTAGCTATTTTTTGTTAGCTACTGGAATCTTTGCTAGTCTGACCTGGCATTAGCAAAGAAAATAGTAGAACTTAAATATAGACAGCTAGTGTTAGCAACTTAACAAAACTTACCTCAGCATGCCTTCTAGGGAGGCAAAGGAGATGCCCTGTTTAATAAGTCTTTAGTTAAACCAGCATACTGAAACATTTTACTGAGGTAGGGCCAGGGGCGCTCATGCTCAAGTTCCACACTGCAGTCCTTTGGCTTATCCATCGTCAGACACACACAGCTAGCCATACCATTATTTACATTGTGTAGCATGACAAGGCTACTTCAGATGATGAAGTGGCATGATTATTGATAGGTTTTTCTACCTTATGAACTTGATTGGATGCTAAACTGAGTCCATTTGATTGATTGTACTGTGTACAGTCATTGGCTGGATGAGAGAAGAAGAGACCTTTGTGATTTGTAAGGAGTATTTTGAAGGTCTAAATAAATATGTAAGGAGTAATACAGTAAGTTATTAAATAATTATTGGTATGAGTATTAAATATGTTGAGTATTAAGGCACCAGACCACTGTACATTTTGTCAAGACTTATATTGACCTTTTGTGTACTGGTGCATATTCTATCGTCTGGTGGTACTTATTGAATAGAATTTTTATTTTGTAGCATTTTAATAAGTAGAAACTAAAAACTTCACTAGGATGGAGACAGGAGGAGGAAGAAACCTTTGAGAGGAATCGAGACTCAGCAGGGGGACTCTATCTTCCTATACTGCGAATCATGAATCATTCTTTTATCAGTCAGTGTAAGAATTTCTGAGTACTTCTGAGAGCATGTTCAACAGCAATTAATCAAAGAAGTGGTAATAGGGGCTTGTGGTCCCCAGGAGAAGAAAATAGAAGGTCTACAGATGGCAAAAAAGTATAACTGGGAAGAATAGGATCTATTTAGACAAATGGTGATGTCTTTAAGCCTTTAATGGACACCAGAGATTCTCCATCCAGTTCAGCAGGCCAGCAGTCGGTTCACATTTTCTCTTCATTCCAGTTCCTAGTAGACTTGAAATGGATAATCAACTCTTGATTACCTGCCTTAGGTATGATGGGAGTTGGGGCAGACTGTTGGAGTGACTGGACGGAGAATCTCTGGTGTTTGTTAAAAGCGAACATATTCAAAGACAATATGATGGAATACAGAAGGGCATAACAGACACTTATGATTAATGTAGTTTAAATTTTTTTAATGGATACCAACAATGCAGCAAGGAAATTTTCCTGCTGGAAGGTGTAAGAAAACAAGGCCAGTGCCCAAAAAAGCAACCTTTCATCAAGGACCTTGGCCTTGAGACTCCATGCGTGCCCTTAGTGATTTGGGCCACAGTCTCCAATACACAAAATCTGAAGCGTAATCATCATAACCACCACAGTTATTTCAGAGAGACCAGAACCTCCCGTCACCTTTCATCAACTCCAGCAGCACTGTTCCTACAAAAAAAATCCCTGTATTTACTTCCTCCCATAGTTCCACTGTGTTCAGCACTGGACAAGAACAAGTTCTGAATCCAGAAATTCACCCGAGAGACATGGTCCGCAGTTTCAGGCTGTGTGCCGACTGATTGAAGCCATTCGCGGACTGCGTGCTTCCTTAGAGAAAATCTTTTCCTGCTAAGGCACACCCTCGGCCAAGAAGCCGAGGAACACATTGAGTTACACAACCCTGATTGTCAGCATTTACCAAAAGAAAATACTTTATTGATTTGTGAGGATTCAAATTGCGAGGGAAAAACAAGCACAAAATGGTAACGAAGGTTTATTATATGTTAAAGTAAAGCTGCTGAGTGAGTGCCCTCAGGTCTTTGCTGCTTCTTCCTCCTCATCTTCTCGCTGCATTTGCTCGATGAGCTTCTGTCGCTCCGCCGCCTGCCTCATGCGCATTAACACCAGGCTCTCGTAATCCCGTTCACTGCTCAGAGAGGTCTGCAAAAAAAAACCACAAATACATCAGATAAATCTGCCTGTAATGACTAGCAAAAGTTGTTAGATACAGTATGTGAAATCTGAGGCTTTCAGCACGAAACTTTCTGGCCACTTTATATTTAACCGCTAAACCCTCAAAATGCAATGCTCTACTTCTGTTACTGAATCAAAAGTGTTATAAGCATACAGTGCAACTGCTGTTACAATTATTACACAAGCAGCTAATCACAATTATTTGAGGTGATGGGGACATTAACTGGTTTTTATACAAAAGCAGACTTTTATATATCATCATACGACAACTACCAACCAGTGAGAGTGAAATAGCATGTGCTTTCTCCGAGACATGAAGCCAGCCAACTGCATGGTTTCAAACTGCTGCACATGCTGCACCACACGGCAGCGTAACACACTCGGAGGAATCTAACGCTATCTATCTTCTTCTGCATACGCAAGCCCATAATTGGCTAGTGTCGCTGTGATTGACAGGGGACAGAGAGTATGCCATTCCTTCCCTCGGCTTGTAGCCATGGATGGCAACAGCATTCATTCAATCAATTAGTTGACTGCTATAACCAAATTACTATACCATAATATAATAATTATTATTATCATAATATTATACCATAATTATTAAAAATTATTAATAATCTATAAAAAGAATATGTGCAATAACAGTAAGAATTTGTGCTTATGCATTTGACTATGCTGCGCAGTTTTACTGAAACACAACATTTTTTCAAACATAAAATGTATACCTAAGTAGTATAATTGTTCAGCACAACACTGTTTTCAAAATTATTGGCACCCTTACACTTTGGTGACACCTCCCTTGGTGAGAAGAACAGCAATGATCCATTAATAATGGATCAATTCAGTCCATTATTAATGTTTAAATCCAAAGACTGATTTAAACCATTTCTGTGCTGATTCGAATTTATGTTTAGGATCATTGTCTTCATTATCATCTATGGACCAGTCTTCACCTCCTGGCAGACTGAACCAAGTTTTGGGCTGAAATATTGTAGTTGTTGTTCCTCTTTCGGCTGCTCCTGTTAGGGGTCGCCACAGAGGATCATTGGTCCGCGTACTCGATTTGGCACAGTTTTTACGCCAGATGCCCTTCCTGACGCAACCCTCCCCAATTTTATCTGGACTTGGAACCAGCACTGAGAGCGCACTGTTGCACGCAACCCCAGTGGCTGTGGTCGGTCCCCTGGCCCAGAATTGAACCCGGGCCGCAGCGGTGAGAACACTGTGGCCTAACCACTAGTCCTCCAGGGACCCGGGCTGAAATATTGTAGTATTTATCCAAATTTATGATGCCATCTGTCTTCACAAAAGCCCCTGAATCACCAGCTACAAAACTCAAAGCATCAAAGATCTACCACTATGTTTTACAGTGGTGTACAAACATACAGCTTTTGAATGCACTACTCAAATATGCTGATGTGCTCAGACAAAAGGTTGCAATGATGCTGGATGAAGCTAAATTATTATTATTGTGTATAAAGTTTATTTTTTAAATACACAATTCTGCCCTTTTTATTGAAAGCTACCAGTAATTCAGATGGGCACTGCATAGTATCATGAAAGGGAGACAAAAAAAAAGAGAAAGCACAGAAGTTTTTCAAAATGTGTTTTCAAGTTATTGATGAAGAAAGACCAAAGATGTGGGGTTGTAGTGCATGGGTTTATCTTTCTGTGTGTGTCTGTGCGTGTGTGTATGTTTGGAAAAGGGGAAAAGAGCATGAGAGTAAGTGATACATGTTGTAAGGTAAACCATCTGTAGGACGTGGTTGTGGCCACCAGTATTTACCCAAGTGATGTACAAATGGAGGGAGGAAATAAAGAGGGGGGGGAAAGAAATAATGCTGTGAGTGCAGACAGAAGAGAACTGCCATTAGCATTCCACTTGTGTGAGCTCAAGCCTCATGTCCACCTCCTAACCACCAAACATCACGCAAGCTCAATTAAGTACATAAACAAATGCTGCATCTTCAATTATACCAAACAAAAACAACCCTGCCAGACTGGATTTTTCATCTCCAGTTCTTCAAACCAAAGCTCCACTGCACCCTCTCATGGACAGAGACACGCCTGGACACAGCTGCAGCTTCCTAGTACAGTGTACGTACAGGTAGGTGTGTGTGTGTGTGTGTGTGTGTCTGTGAGTGAATGGGGTTACACCAAGGGCTTGAGATATCTTCATGTGTGTTGACTTGAACAGACCAAGATGAAGAACATGAGAATGCAAACTCCACCAGTTAGAGCATAAAGATGCAAGAGCAGGGACCCAATAACTGAAACACAAGACATTCACATACACTCATTGTACACTCTATCAGGAACACCTGTACACTTGCACATTTATGTTATCCAATCAGCTAATAATGTGGCAGCAGCGCAATGCATAAAATCATGCAGTTACAAGTCTCCGAGGCTAGAGTGGGCACAAGCTAACTGAAACTGGAAAGCTGAAAACTGGAAAAGGACCAGGTGATGTTTTTTCCAATCTTCAACTGTCCAGTTTCGGTGAGCCTGTGCCCACTGTGGACTCCAGTTCTTGGCTGACAGGAGTCGAACCCGATGTGGTATTCTGCTGTTACAAACCATCCGCCTTTGATGTGTTGTGCTTTGTAAGATGCGTTGTGCTTTGTAAGATGCTTTTCTTCTCACCATGGTTGTAAAGAGGGATTATTTGAGTTCCAGTAGCCTTCCTGTCAGCTTGACCTCTCTCTTCAACAAGGCTGTGCATCTACTGGATGTTTTTTTTTTTTTTTGCACCATATGTGTAAATTATAGACTGTAAATTAGAGACTATAAACTCCAGGAGATCAGCAGTTTCTGAAATACTTAACCCAGCCTTCTGGCACCCACAACCATCCCACGGTCACTGAGATCACATTTTTCCCCTGTTCTGATGTTTGATGTGAACATTAAAGGAAGCTCTTGACCTGTATCTGCATGACTTTATGCACTATGCTGCTGCCACATGATTGGTTGATTGGATAAGTGCATTACTGAGCAGGTGTACATGTGTTCCTAATAAAGTGACCGGTGTATATCAAGGTGCCATAAGAACTCTTCAGGAAGAATTTGAGTTAATAGTTGTGAATGGCATGGCTGACCTCATCGGTTCATGTGATCATGGGAGTTGTGAACAGCGGTGATGTCAGTAAACACCCCCTGGGCTTAGGCCTGTGGTACACCAGATGGTTGGCTGAATATGGGATGAGCTGGAAGACTGCTCTTACTCATAATATGAGACTGAGCGCCGTCACAGGTGTGAGGAGTGTGTTTGGCTCCAGGGTGTCTGTGCGTGTATACGTCCTAACAGTACAATGTGTGCATAAACTGAGCAGTCTTGAGTTGCTCCATATGTAGAAGGTTGTTTCATAGGTTTTGCGTCAGAGAAAACACCCACTAAGGGTGAAAACACTCTTCATTTAGTCTCCCGTCTCTGGCTGAGTCACAGGTTAGATTAATGACAAAGCAGGGCATGACGCCTTCTCACACAAAAACACACACAAGCACACACTATTATCTCTGATTCTTATTTCCAGACAGGAGCACAAGTCATACTTGGATTAGGTGTTGCCCTCTATTAGAGAATGGACTAGAACCGATCAATCCAGTCCTCTCCAGCCATAAATTTGTGTATAGTGTGGACATGTTTTATATCTGCTTTTTATTTTTATTTTTTATAAAAACTTGTAAAAGATATGTAAAAGAACCAAAAGGTTCCTTTTGGTTACTGAGGTTAAGGTTAAGGGTGGATTTAGGTGTAGGCATAGCGTTAATTTTAATGGAAGGCCAGTAAGAAAGTGTGTTTGTGTGTGTGTGTGTGTGAGTGAGTGAGTGTGTGTGCGAGAGAGAGAGAGAGAGAGAGGGAGAGAGAGAGAGAGATTATATGCTAAAAGCCCCAGAAACCATGATTTCCTGTGACAGGGCAATGACTCAAGAAAATAAGTCCCAGAACATTCTCAACCCTTTCAACATAGTTCATCATTTTTGCATCAAGGCAAAATGCTCCACAGCGAAGTGAAGGCTTATTTTTGCTCCTCTCAAGTAACTACATAGGAAGAGACATCTTCCCAGACATTGTACTCTTGAAATAATGTCACTTAACATCATGGACCTTTTGAAAGGTGAAATTATAGCCATACATACTGTATATATTGAACACAGCTTATATACAAAAATGGCTATGATGACCAAAACTACTTTTCATATCATAATGTGCTCCCAGACTGTATGTACACCAGTGGTGGCTGGTGGTTTTTACAATAGCGGAAGCACAGTATAGTACATACACAGCACAGTGCATGCACGTGGTCACAGTACTACCAGTCAGCCAATCAACTTTATTGTACACAGAGAGCTGTAAGGAGGTATTTTTCTCCCTGACGTCTGAATTAAACCAATCTTGTTTTAATTCTTTTCCTCATAAGGAAGACAACATTAGCATTGTCTGCCATGGCTCGCCAAAAAGTAGCAACGGTAGCTAAATTTCACTGCGGTAGAGAAACTAGCTAGTTGGACAATGCATTTCTGAAATGAACACAAACAATCAAACACAAATTACAATTCATTTACAACATTTAGAAATGACAAAAATAAAATAACAAGCTATATTAGTTGTATAAAACTGTTAGGTATTAGGCTACACTACAGCATCTCTGGGCACTCTGCAAGTCTGCAACTGACTGACTGGCACCAACACATTTAAGTTTGAGATGTCAGTCATGTTCATTACTGTGTTCAGCGATTGGCAATTGGTTGCAAGCTTGGAGCACAGGACCCAAAACCACACCCAATCAATCTTTGATCCCTTAAAACTAGGTGATACTTATAGGATCACACTGAATCTGTGTACCTATGGAGTTCTATCAGCAGTACGTCTACTAGCTTCTATGGACATTTTCATGCAGGCTGCACTGTCCGCTGAAAACAGTTTGCATTAAAAGAACAAACAGCGTAATACTGCAGTGAGATATTCGATAGAAACAGTGGTAAACACTTCATCGCTGCATTTTAATGGAATTTTAGAGGAGGCCGCACTTCCCATGCAGTGTTAAAGCAATTGCCTGTGATGTACACAAAGCATGAGAAGTGCATCAAAGAATTCCAATTAAAAATGATTGAACTCTTCTTACCTACAATCTCCTCTCCAAAAGACTGAAAAAAATTAAAAAAGAAAAGGTATGTACCATGGGATGCTGCTGTGTCTGAATTCCGGTTGTTGTTGTTCCTCTTTCGGCTGCTCCCGTTAGGGGTCGCCACAGCGGATCATTGGTCCGCGTATTTGATTTGGCACAGTTTTTATGCCGGATGCCCTTCCTGACGCAACCCTCCCCAATTTTATCCAGGCTTGGGACCAGCACTGAGAGCACACTGTTGCACGCAACCGCAGTGGCTCCCTGGCTGGGAATCGAACCTGGACCACAGCGGTGAGAGTGCTGTGGCCTAACCACTAGTCCACTAGCAAAAATATATACTTTTCAGTTTTTTTTACCAAAATTGGGTTTTTCAACATGGAAATGATATTTACTTTATAATCTTGGTTTACGCAACGATCGTGTTGGATAAGGAATCCATTTTATCAAACGCAGCAGTAAAAACTGTCAGTAAACACTCAGTTTTTTTTTTTTTAAGTTCTTCTCATTTTTTTTTTGTGTTGGTGGGGTGTGTCTGACTTGATTAAAGACAGCCAAAGAACTTGATCTTTAAGGGAGATTGATATGTATACAAGAAATGTGTGCCTGAGCCTCTTCAATAGGTCAAACAAACACCAGATCCAAGCTGCCATATGCCTGTGAAGACCACTGTCCCAGCAGAAATGAAGACTTTATAAAAGGAGAAAGGGCGATGGTACATATATACTGTACATATAATATATAGTGGTGCTCATAGTGGCACGAAATGCAACTTCCTAATTTTGTTTGTTTTCTTTGTGTTTGCAGAAGGACAACTTCCTCCACTTTGTTGTAGAACAAAGCCAGAGACCAAAGCAGAGAGGCAGGGATTAACCACCAGCATGTGAACCATCTGGTGATTCAAGAAAGGATCTTGAATGCTGTAACTACAGTGGCTGTAAAAAGTCTACACACCCCTACAGTGGCTGTAAAAAGTCTACACAGGGTTTTGTAAAGTAAAAAAAAGAAATCAAGATAAATCATGTCAGAACTTTTTCCACCCTCAATGTGAAATTACAACATATAAAAATTAAGTGAAAAACCAACCAGAAACATTTTAGGGAAAAATAGGGAAAATAAAAAACTTACAACAACCTGGTTGCATAAGCGTGCACATCCCCATAAATTAATACATTTATAAATGGGGATGTGGCTGTGTTCAGAATGAACCAATCACATTCAATCTCATTTTCAAAAAGTAATTATCATACAGCTGTCATCAATTAAATTATTCTTATTAGCCCCAAATAAAGACCAGCTGTTTCTGTAGGATTTTCTTCACATCATCTTGGTTTCATGTGACTTCTGAAGCCATGGTCTGCAAAGAGCTTTCAAAGCTTGTACAGGGTCTCACTGTCTAAAAGTATCGATCAGGAGAAAGGTACAAAAAAATTCCAAAACATTAGATGTACAATGGAACACCATGAAGGACATCATCAACAAATGGAGAAAATGGAGCGCCACAGTGACATCACCAAGAACAAGATGTCACTCCAAAATTTACAAAAGAACAAGACAAAAACTTACCAGGGAGGCTGCCAAGAGACCTACAGCAACATTAAAGGAGCTGCAGGAATATCTGACAAGTACTGATTACTGTGACAACAATCTCTCATATTCTTCACATGTCTGGGCTATGGGGTAGGGTGGCTAGGTAGATTTTCATTCCAACCTACCAAGCTGATTAAACATTGAGTTAGGTGTTTTGGTAAAAGTTAGACTTTTACAAATAAGATTGGACAGCCCTGGAGTAGAGACCCTCAAGAGATGTAAAGGAATACACATTTTCCACATCTTAAATGTAGTTAATAAATCCTTTATTTTTTTTCATTGGAGGTGCACTGATGACTGATAGTTCCACCTTGCTTAAGGTGGAACTATTTCTTGAGGTGCAGCTGTTGCTTACAGTTGAATACAATATGTTGGCCCAGGTAATATCCTAAATCTCTTCGCTGCATGGTTTGCAATGCTGGAGTTATCAACATTATCAAATAAAAGCTTACAGACTACAGAGTAAAAACCTACTCAGCATCCATGATAAATTAAGTCCTAGCACATTCATAACACACGTGGAAATCACAATGGGCATGCACAGGTTGATGGTGTGACATCAATGTTTTCAAAAATATATCTTTTTCCTGTCTACACAAAAACAGTGAAAACAGAGTTTGTTAAATTTCTCCACCTCGGAGGGCTTTTTGAAAGCCTTCCTTTTCAATGGCCCAGCATTTTGCCGTTTTTATGTGAAAAAAAAAAATGTTTGGGACGGATTTGACAAGAGGAGAAAAAAAATCCTTAAACCTCCAGAGAGCCAAAAAGTCAAACAGGGATGTAAGGAAGCACGGTCTACAATTATAACAGTTGAAGGAAAAGGTGATGGACTTAGATTATTTCTTGCTGAACAGCTAAGGAATTTTATTTGGTCTCTATTTATGTAGCTTTTGAGAGAATGACACATAGCTAACTTACTGTTGTGAAATTTGTAGCTATGATTACCCGGTTTGTCATTTTGCCATGCTAGCTACCTGGCTATTTGGTTAATATTGTGTGTGTCTCTGTATTTTTGTGCTTCAAACTTAAGTCATTTGCTCAACAGTGAGACAAACAAAGTACATCAGCTTTGGTGTGTGCATTTCATATATCTATTTTTTCACATGTCTTTAATCCTCTGCTCTGTGATTTACCTAGCAAGCTAACAAAAACCAACTAGCTCACTAACCAGGTGTATAAATTCAAATTATATATTTCTTCTTTCTCCTCCTTTATAACATGCTGCAGGTACAGTGCCTTCTCATATGGCTAACTACACTACCTGCTGTTGAGTTACTATTCTCTAAAATTTGCCTAACTTTTTCACATAGTACAAGATAACTAAGGTTCACACATGGTCTTGAATAGAAGAATGCTAATCTATTTCCAGCATTGTGTGCAACAATTCTATGGTGAGGCAATCCCAGACCAAACCTCAATCATGGGGCCATTATGGATAACCATTGTGTAATACAAAAGAATGTAGCTGAAAACTTCAATTTCTAGTGAAACAATGAATGTGGTGTTTGCCATCAAGGTAGGAGGCATGTGGTGCTCAGCACTATTGTCCAAATCTGTCACAAAAAGTGCACACAGCCACTTAGCTCATCAATGTGATTAACAAATCCTGCTTGGAATGCAGATTCCCAAGCAATGTTTACTTCTGTCTCCCAAATCTCCAAGCAAGCTCAAGATTAGAAACGTCATCTAATAATGAGAAACAATTCTTTGCCAAGAGCCACAAGTAGGTAAATACTTTCGCTCAGTCAGATTTTGTAGCATGAACTTGCACTCAAGAGTTTTAAGCATTCACAGATTTTTACTCATTTTATTTTAGACTGTCAAGTTAAAATCCAGATTGAGCTGTCTACTTTCAGGACTATATGGAAGTTTATATATTCTGCTTTATATCACACTGACATGCCTGGCAATGACGTGTATATAGAAACTGTGTTAAATACACTTCAATCTTTGTGGGGCCAGGTGTTATTTCTCAGTTTTACTTCCCAATTACAGAATGTGCAAAGGCTCATATATCCGACATTCAGATGGACAAATATGCCATTAGACTAGACAATAATCCATGATATTACAGATGGCAAAAGAAATCCAAGATCCCTTCAAGCAAAATCATGAACAAAACAAAGGGAATGCAGAGAAGGCAGACATACATAGACAAAGCAGTAATTGTTTTGCTTGTGTTTATGGACTAAACCATTAGAACCAAATCCTCAAGAAACACACAAATGAACATACACAAAAAAGCCAGTTTAAAACTCAAAGCCTGCCCAAAGTTGGATCTGGAAATACTTTTCCCAAGCAACTAGGATTACGCATCCCAGGGTTTGAGAAAAAGCTGTACCAAACACTAGAGAAACCAACGATGGCCTGAACTTGGCTAAAATCTCACTCAACAATTCATCCTCCTCATAAGTAAAGGCCAGAATAATCAAGCCTGACTCCAAGAGACATACCAAGCAGAAAAAGAAAGCAGTTCTAACTCTACTTATCATGAAACACCAAGCTTGGTGTGTTACCAAGACGTCAGATAGCACAAAACTTCATCAATGTCTTGATTATCCTTTTGCGTGAAACCCAAAGGGAAGGTAATGAAAGTGTGGACGGGTGCAGAAAGTGGAATGAGAGCTGTTAAAATGTGCAGTTGCGCTTGTGTTGTAGTGAGAGCCGATGTTGTTTTGGTTATATGAGTGACTGCATCTGTGAAGAAAGACTTGATTCTTTTGATGGAGACAAGGGAAGAGTAAATGTTTACTGCACAAGTATGAAAGCACTTGTAGAAAGAAAGACAATCACTAAGACATTTCAGCTTTCACACACCAGAAGGCGCCGGTCAAGAAAACTTGGAGCATGTCCTGGAACAGCATGTGTCCAACATAAGGACTACTTCCTGTCAAGTTCAAGTCTTGATATGAACCACTTTGGTCTTCTCAACAATGCAGTATCTGTCCCAGGCACAGGTCATCCCAGAGTCATTAAACTGAGGGGAAGCATAAGCAGTGTTTGTCAAGGGACTGATATGGCTGGCTCAATATTAATGATGGAACATGTTCTCCTAATAATAAGAACCATTGCTTATTTTCACTGGTTAAAGGAATTAAAAGAAAAACCTAAAACTAGAATAAAGTACTCTCCCTAGAGTGGAAAAAATAATGCAAATGGTTCCAGACCAATGTGCTACATGATACAAATAAGCAATTAACATTATATCATGCACGCATAATGCTGAGCAGAGATCTAAGTGAGTTTGAAAGCGGGTTCATTATTGGGGCACAGATGACAGGAGCTTCAATCAAAGTCTGCTGAACTAGCAGTGATGTTTGTGCATTTGTGCACAAACATGTAAGGGAAAACAGAAGTGCAGCTGTTCTTCAGGTGATTGTGAATGACGGGTTAGACAGAGACAGCTTTGATTCACCACCACCATCAAAACACCAACTGACGAGATATCTTCTGAAAGAAGGGTGTTCATCCCTCCAGTACAGTTCCAGAAACTGTGCCAAGACACACCTAGCTGTTCTGGCAGCTCTTGTTTAGGCCAACACCTTACTAAGATACTTTATGTTGGTTTGTCCTTGAATTTGTTACCTGACACTGTTTGTGACACACCACTATTTATAGTGCAACCTAGGCTCTGAAAGTAGAATATATACAGTATATATATACATTTTGAGATTTGGACTCAATCACTGAATCACACTAACCCCTGACGAGTTTCTGAATCATGACTGACTTGCATCAAACAGGGCAGATAGGCATCAATTTTAATCAGCGCTGTGAGATTAGAGCCCACATGTGCTGTACAGTGGCGGTCACTAATTTTTTTGTTGTGGGTACTACGGGCTGTTTAGTTGTTAAGTTTGAAACGAGGCCGCGGGCAGTGTTTGGTCTGCGAGCCTTGAGTTTGACAAGTGCTCTAACTGATAAACGCTAAATAATGTCCTAGAAATCTGTACATTCCTAAAACAACAAATTAAAAGCGAGGACCACAGTGTTAGTTTTCATTCCACTATTGCTGTAATATGAGTCATTTATCCACTGCAAGGTAACGTACAGACAGAAGATACAGTGATGTGAATATACAATACGTGGGCGTGGGAGCTTAAACAGGTTCTTCTTTGGAAAAGCTGCTTGTGCAACTGCAGCCAGCCTATACATGTCCCGGACTATGAATGCCTTTATTCCAAACTTGTGTGCATACCTTTTCGGTCATCCACAAACTACTGAAAGCAAACACAATAATGGTTTTAGGAAAGCACACACAATACTGGAAATCAGCAGAGATGCACAATGACAGAGATATTACTAATCAATTAACTCTTCTTGCCTCTTCACTCAGCTCAGCCAAATGGAGTGAGTGAAACAGCCCAAGGTTTACAAGTGTATGAACAGGAACAGGGTAAATTAGCAAAAAGGGAAGGGAAGAACGGAGCACTAAGTTAACTGCGAGAAGGGAACAACTTATAGCTTTAGATGTGTTGTACTTCAAGGTGATGTCAGCAGAGATGAAAAATATTCTAACATTGTGTGTCTGAAAAAATCACTCCACCTGTTCAGACGGGCACGCCTTCTATTCAGACCTCACCTGCGTAAGTGTAACACAATACTACCAACCGTCAGACCTGACATTGGACCTTAGCACTCACAAGCTAGAAAGGACTATGAACTGTGGAGAGTCTCTGCTGGCCTGAATTTCCAGCCAGAAATATAAACCTGCTTTAATGAAAAGATTTAGATCAAGGTAAGGAAATATGTTTTTACTCTTAATGCACTCAGGGGCTGCTATTTTACTTGCATCGGTGAGCTTGAACTAAGTGGTCTACATAAAAAACTGAGCTGTGTTAATGTATTTGATGGGTTAATGTGTTTATCTGTCTTATGATGCTGTCAAAACAGGAAACAATGACACCTGACCTGGATACAATGGGTAGAATAGGCATTTGTCAAAATCAGTTCATAGACAATAGACTATATAACAGAGAATTCATAACTCTCTTTAAAATACATTTTAAAAATCACTGATATAGGCTAGCCATAATAGTAACAGGATTTGTTCTCTGTTTCCCAGAACTTTAGAGCTGAAAAAGCCATCATTTAATCCAAAATGCCTCATGTATGTGCCTCATCCTGGTAAACTGACAATCACGTGTGAGTAGGTGTTGGGGAAAGAACCCAGCTCATGAAAACCTTTCAAAGTGAGGGTCAGTCTGAGTTATTTACTGTAAACATTGACTAGGGCTGACTGAGGCTCATGTGGCTAATTTAAAAAAAAAAAAAAAAAAAAAAACCCTGAAGCTCTCAACTTGCATAATATAAACCAGTATTTCGCAAAACTGAATAATGAGAGGCTACAGGAAAGAAGTGGAAGAGCGGGAACAGGAGGTGTATTTTCACAGGGGTTGTGAGGTGTCTTGGCAAAGTTTTGTTGGTTCAGGCCCACATTAATTTTGACTTGGCAGATGAAATCTCTAAAGCTTCCTTAAAATGGGCCACTCCTCTCCCTCCCTCATTCTTACATGGTTAAAAAGGAATGCTGTTATGTCCACGTTCCCTCATCTCCTGCTGCTACTAAAGTGATGATAAAACCTTTATTGGCCAAGAAAACTTGTTTTCTCTAGTACTATACACATTTATGCAGTGAGTGTTTTAAGTCACGAGAACGGATCTAAAGTGTGTGAATCTGCAGGAGGTCTTTAGCACATAAAATCTCAAGTCCACAGGACTGTCAACTGGCCAACGAGTGCAAAGTATTTGCCTGTGACTTAATTGAAAAGAGTCTTACTTCTCTTAGCTTCCTGAAGAAAAAAAGCTAGCTTTCAGAACATTTTAGCAGCAATTTCTGTATAAGAGAATTGATTCATATTGATCTGAAGGCCAGACAAGTAGCATCTGTTACAGATGAAGATGCATAATTGGTCTAAACATTCACACTCTCATTAAAATTCTTAGAATTGGTTAGAAAGAGTGATGATTACGAGTAAATGGTGCAGATTTTCACAAATAATGGATAATGCATGCATGTGCTTATCACTGACTGCTTTATATTTCCTTATTCTAGTACTGGATAAATGTGTGTTCACATGTTTAGAACAATGCCTACTGAAATATCAAATCTTAAGACCTTGTTAAAGGCAAAGCTCTATACCGGATCTTGAAGAACAGCAAATATATGTATATATGAGAATAATTGGCTATCATGCCAAAGTTCACTGACATGATTATGTTGAATTTGTCTTTGTTTTAAATATTTTTTTCTTTTAGAATAAAGTGTTCCATGATGTGCCATTCATAAAGAACCCTTACATCCATTTACATCGACTTTCAAAAAGGAACCCATATATTTTACGTTTGACCAAATTCAGTGGGATGCCCCTAAGGACAACATTACAAGGTAAGCCTCCTTCAGGGAGGTGGCCAAGGAGATCATCAAAGCGGAAAGATCTCTCCGTCAACATGATCAGTCTTCCACTGGCAGATTTCCGACACCTCACCCACGTTGACTCGGATGCAAACAGGGACAGCTTTGGAGACCTCTCTTTCCTGAAGCAGGGCCACAGGTTGTTGCTGCAAAGCTCTCAGAGTGAGCAGAACCTGCTCCAGGCCTGTCTGGCCCCTCCAAAGCCTCCTCGCCTCAACCTGAATGAAACAGAGTTGGGCCAGGACAGTGATGATTGGGAGCTCCAATACCAGCCTTCAGCTGAAAGACGCAAAAAATGTAACTCTCTACCACTTCTAGACACTGAGGATGTGGAGGAAGAAGTTTACGAACTGCATCAAGAAGAAGTCTCTATCAGTAAAAGCCCTGGCTGGGGGAGCCTCAGCTCAGGTAGGGATTCAACACAGACTGGTCCTGAGGAATTCCAGCCAGATGAAATTGACACAACTTTCACTTTTAATCTAGACCTGGGGCCCTCTATATTGGATGACGTACTGCAGGTTATGGACAAACTCCAACAGTAAAGGAAAAACTGTGCCATGTGATGCCTTCTATATTAATGGAAAACCAATGTATGGACTTCCTGACTTCACTGGAAGAATACGAGATACTGAGTGGTGAGGACATCTCTAATTTGGACAATAATAAACAAAGCTTGTGGTTGACTTTGACTTTGTGGTTTAAATAGAATTTGACCAGTGTCAGGATAATCAAGATTATTAACATATGTTAAATATATTAAACAGAGGACCGATAACATAATATTTAAGATTTAATATTAATATTTCAGTTCCTCTTGCACTGAAACTTATAAATTGTATTGTGTGTTGTGAAAATACACTGATATTTAATGGTTTTAAAACTTTCAAACTTTCAGGAGGCTGACACAATATTTCAAATACACATGTTCTAGAATACTGCGACTCATAAAGCAACTTATCACGTATATATTTTAATTATTATTATATATAATTATTATATTACAATTCAATTATAACAAAAAAATTACATTCAAACTATAATTTTAAGAATGCTGAATGTATTGTTTTTATTAATTAGGATGTTTATTGATGTGTTATGAAAAAAATTCTTTTGTTAAATCTTTTGTTATTTAATGTTTCAGTATTTTAGAGGAGTAGTCCCAGTAATCCCACCAAAGTCAATAGCACAGACTGCACATAAAATCTCTTGTCAATGGGAAAGAATTAAAGCTGTATCACCTAAACACAGCAGACATCTAAGTGTTGTTATTTTTTCCCAAACTAGGTATGTAGTTTTCTCCTTTTGTAGCTAACACATATAACAAGTGAGCCTGGCTAAAGTACAAAAGTACAGCTATTAAGCAATTACACCAAGCATTACCTATCAAGCTGTAAAAAAAAAAAAAAAAAAAAGTCTGATTAATCATGGAGGCAACAGTGGAACGAAACTGTTGATCCAATGTATTTTCCATTGCATCCATAAAATATATCAATAACTCTACCATAATGCTGTTGTGCTCACATTACCTGTACGGATTGAGATATGGGATTGAGATAAACCACGTTTAATTGTTGTAAGGATTTTTTTTTCTTATGAATGCACTGATCTTTCCATCATGATACCACTCACTAATATTTTATATTTATTAATGTAAAACTCTGTATTAATAAATGTCTCTGCTACTCTCCTGGGGTCTATAATCAGCAACTAAATTTCAACACATATTCTGTGCATTGGCAGTAAATGTAAATGTAAACAAATGAAAAGGAGTCACAGGGACATTTAATATACAGTTTTAAATTAAAAAATATAAAACTTCAGCAAGCGCTCTCAGGATCAGAGCGTTCTTAAGAAAAAAAAAAAGCCTTTACAGCAATTTTAAGTTGTTTGTCTCGATCCTATATCGCATCATGATTTCACTATTTGAGAGCAACATTCTGCTTGAACTCTATTTGTTCAACAAAAGACAAAAGATTTGTTCAACAAAAGAAAAAAAAAATTTTGTCTCCAGCTACCACTCTCAATGGCATTCTTTACTTACAATAGCTGATAAACCGCAATCAGGTACTAATATTTGTTATTAGTCCAAACCTTTAATAGCAGTATACCTCCATTCTCTCAAAAGCAGTGTGCTGGACTGTTGTGGTGGCTAACAGGGTTGTCCATTAGTGGCAATCCTCTTAACAAGGACCTACACTGATCAGCCATAACATTAAAAAAACCCTTCCTAATATTGTGTAGGTCCCCCTTGTGCCACCAAAACAGCTCTGACCCATCGAGGCATGGACTCCATAAGACCAGGCACCAAGATGGGGTCTTGCGAGATGGGGTCTCCATGGATCAGACTTATTTGTCCAGCACATCCCATAGATGCTGGATCGGATTGAGAATTTGGATGCCCAGTCCACACCTTAAACTCTTTGTCATGTTCCTCAAGTCATTCCTAAACAATTTTTGCAGTATGGCAGGCTGCATTATTCTGCTCATAGAGGCCACTGCCATTAGGGAATACCGTTGTCATGAAGGGGTGTACTTGCTCTGCTTCAACGTTTATGTAGGCAGTACATGCCAAAGTAACATCCACATGAATGCCAGGACCCAAGGTTTCCCAGCAGAACATTGCCCAGAGCATCACGCTGCCTTTGTCAGCTTGTCTTCTTCCTACAGTGCATCCTGGTGCCATCTCTTCCCCAGGTAAGAGATGCACACGCACTCGGCCGTCCACATGAAGTAAAAGAAAACGTGTTTCATCAGACCAGACCACCTTCTTCCATTGCTCCATGGTCCAGTTCTGACCGCTTTCGGCGGTAGACAGGGGTCAGCACCAATCTGCGGCTACGCAGCCCCATACGCAGCAAGCTGCAATGCACTGTGTGTTCTGATACTTTTCTATCATAGCTAGGATTAACTTTTTCAGGAATTTATGCTATAGTAGCTCTTCTGTGGGATTGGAATACCGGGAACAACCCACAAGACCTACCGTTTTGGTAGTCTAGTAGTTGCTCGTCTAGCCATTACAATTTTGCCCTTGTCAAAGTCGCTCAGATCCTTACACTTGCCCATTTTTCCTGCTTCCAATACATCAACTTTGAGAACTGACTGTTCACTTGTTGCCTAATATGCCCCACCCCTTGACAGGTTCCACTGTAAAGAGATAATCAATGTTATTCACTTCACCTGTCAGTGGTTTTAATGTTATGGCTGATCAGTTCATGTTTTCACTGAATCTCCATTGGTCTGTCCTGCATGCAGAGGAATTAGTGGTGAGGGGAAAAAAATTCTTGAAGCTCCTTACAAAGTAGTAAAGAAAAAAATCCATGCTAATTATATGATTTGAAGTCGATCAATTCAAGGTTTACATAAGTTAGTCTTCTTATGCTAAATTTACACACAGTAAGGAGCTTGAGTAGGATATAAACTTTTTTTTTTAATTTATGTGATTTTCGTGAATACCAAATTTGTAGAGTAAACACTCGTTTTAATGATTTACGCATAAATTTGTTCCTATCCAGCTTGATAAATGAGGCCCTTTCTTAGTATTTATCACACTGTAATAATAAAATGAAAGAAAGAGTGGCTGTGAGGAAAAAATAATGAACAAAAATGCATTTCATCAGTATTTTGAGTTAGTTGAATTAACTGTCTGATGATTCACTGACTAGTAACTTCTGGCAGAAAATTATTAAAAATCAATCACCCCGCTGAGTATTACACATATGACAGAAGTGATGCTGTTTCAGCAAAACCATTGTACAACTGAGAAGAAACTGTCTAGACTAACATTGTACTGCATGTTGTATGGTACACTAAAAAGCCAGCAGATAACTGTTGTAAAAGGTTTTCTTAGTGGCATGTAGGATAACAACCTGATTTGTGTTATTGTGTTATTATAATTCATTGTTACAACCACAAAATAGAGGAGAAAGCACTTCATGTAGAAGGAAGTGTTCCTCTCATTCCTATCTTTTCTAAAGAGTTTAAGGTAGATGTGCTATGCTTAGAATGATGTCTTGGCTCATAATAAAGGACGCAAAATCCATAAATGTGCATGAAGTGTAAGAGAACAGCTGAAATACAGGGACCTCATTATATATTTATGTACTGAATATCACAAAAGCTTAGAACCATAATATGAGAATGACCTCCAGAGAAATCAGATATCATCACACCCATAATATGTAACAGCATACCATGGACTATATAATTAAAAAAAAAAAAAACCTCATATGCTTGTGAACCTGCATGAAACCCAAGTGCCCAAATCTCACATGGCTGATGTAAGAAGAAAGGGACAATAATTAGAAGACAAATTACCTTGGGGCTGCAGAACAAGCCAGACGTCTGCAAGATACCCTGATAACATCTGGTACCACTTTCCTTTCCAAATTCCAGTCTGCTATCACCCTGAATACCAGAAACCTGCCATCTCACAGCATAATGAAAATATATACTTTTCTTTCCTTGAATTTGCACAAAACCTTGCCCAAAATATTGTTTTGATAACTGAGACATTCCTTTCCTTGCTGTAACTGCGGCTGGCAACCTCAAACAATGCCCCTGAAAGCATGCAACATCATTTCACTGTTTTTTTTTTTTCTGTGTAAATAATCCCTTCTGAACCTGCTACCATTTAGGGAGAGGTAAGCTATGACAAATTACAATTCTGATGTCCTATCTGCCTCACTGAAATCTGTTTGATCCTGATAATGAAGATAACACTCATTTCAATATTACGACTGAAATGATCACTACATCAGAGGAAAACTACAGCCATAAATTACATCATTAACTCATGCTAATATTAATGTCCACTACTACACAAGACGTTTCACAGAAACCTGATTCATTTTCGATGACAGTCTAGGAGAAGTGGGCCTAACTAGTGCTGCCCACACGAGACCCAAACCGGACAAATTTATCAACAGAATAATGTACTTCTTTCAGTCATGGCTTATAGATACAGCTGGAAAAAAAAAAAAAAAAAGTCAGCATAGTAGACACATCTGGTTAATGTTGTGTCTGGTGGGAACTATAATACATCTGACAGGAAAGGAACAAAAACAGCTCCAAAATGTTCCAAGCTAGAACTTATAGCAGTGACAGACACAACAGTGAGATGATTTAGCGGAATGAATTATTTCAATGGGAATTTTTTTCCTTTTTAATCAGCAGATTTTGGCTACAACTTAGTAAAGATATACAGTATTGCTCATCACACACTGTGGTTACTCATTCCAAAAGCATCACTGCAGATGTCTGGAGTGTGACACTAGGAGGCTACTAGAAATTAACGGCTCTCTGCTGAAGAGAGGAAAACAATGCATGCCAGACCAACTATAAAACTAATCCTTCATTAGTACTAGCAATTTTTCCTCTTAGAGCAAAAACATGCCACCATATCTACAGCCAACATGATTGAAAGCATAACTCATAAAAATAAACTGTTAGGCAAATATTTCATGGGCTGTCTAATATCAACACATTGCTTCTTATGAAGTGGCCGTGGCATATTCCAAAAAGCAGAAAAGTGAAAGAAATATCCTATACAACAGTGTTCACCAACGCTCTTCCTTGAGATCTACCTTCCTGAAGGTTTCATCTCCAACCAAAATCTAACACGCTTGATCAAGAACTTCTTAAGGCATTGATTAGATGGTCAGGTGGGCACGATTATGGTTGGAGCGAAGGTCTTCAGGAAGGTAGATCTCCAGAAACAGGGTTGGTGACCACTGCTATACATGGATTACGTGACTATGGAGAGCAGGCCACGTATTGAATCACCGCTTTTGCAACACTGATAACTCAATAAAATTAGTGTCTTCAGAAATGTAGATCATCAACTTTAGTGGAAATAAAAATCCTGGAGGAGGCTACCTCAAGTAGCTCTAGCATATCTGAGACATAGTAAATTAGTATTAAGTATACTGATTAGTACATATCCATATCATAGCTCAGTTTTGCCCTGCTGTCGAACTGGACTGCACTAGTATAAAACAGAGCTAAAACTTTTAATAAAGAAAAATAATAAAAAACATCTTATAGTCCACAAGAGTACAAAAATTGGGTACCAAAACCAGAAAATAGCAGCAAAACGGCTAAAAAAAAAAAAAATGCCAAGGTCTCCATGCACTTATGGGAAATTCATGAGGTTAAAAAAAAAACAAAAAAAAAACATACATCTCAAAACCTCTCCTCTACAATTACAGATGGCGTGAGGAGGCAAGGGAACACAGGCATTGTGGGATACGCAGCAGCTCCGGCAAACCTCCAAGACTGTCAAGAGTAACCTTGACCCAGATGCTTGACAGTATTAGTAATGTTCACCTCCACAACTGCAGACTAGCATGAAAATTGCTGCATTAAAATGATGTTTTCCTTTACTAGCATCTGGGAACCCTGCAATGATGAAGTAATTGGCTTTCAATATTGATATCGTAATAACAATAGGGTATATTATTCCAGCAAATCTCACGGAAAACAATTCCACAAATAAATTCATGAGAATTAATTAGAAGCTGTGAAACATTCCAAAAAGTTTAAAAAAGTGAGAATTGTCTGGATAATGTGTTGCAGGAAGTAATTTCGTCACTGCTTTAGCAACATACATAGATAAGTCAAGAGGGGAAGCTGATGTATAGTAGGAAGAATGGATAGTGGAAAATATAAATGATGGATAGAGGTACTTTAAAAGAAGGAACCAAAGAGGAATGGTTAGGGTTAACTCTCCCCTTGAGGGGGGTAAGAGTAAAGCAGCCTCTCGTGCCAGTCGTCCATTACATATACAGCTAGCTGTTCCTGTGCTTCTCACGTTCCGCCTGCTGGGTCAGGCCTTAATGAGGGACAGCCCAGGGGGCTGCCAAAGCTGCTAGACGTGCACACAGAGTGCCTTCCAAAGGAAACAAACCCAAACCCCCTTTCTCTAAACACATTGTCTGGGAGCCCCACGATGAGCACGCGAGTGTGGCAAACATATTTGCCCACTTATGTGAATATAGAATGTCAAGCGTTTACATATTTCTCTGCAAGAAACGGGAACAGCGTTATTTGGATTGGAGGCCGAACCTGCAGTATGTGCATTTTGAGTTTTTTAGGAATGGTAAGTTCTATGGAGCATATGGAAGCAGAGGCAATTATTCAGAAACAGCAGAGAAACCTGCAAGAAACTGCTTATAGTTACTATACCTGTGAAGGAGTATATGTTCCAGCTGCAGAGTTATTGAGTGCCGTTGGAGCAGTGGTCTCAGGCTGTCCCTCCAGCCATGCAATTTTTAAAGGGGTTCCTGTCAAACCACTCTCATTTTTGCATGCCAGTTCCTGAATGGGGGTACAGAAGAGTCTCATTAACAGCTTCATTATAAATGAGTTTTAAATGCTCAGATGTGGAAAGGAAAAAAATTAATAACTATGCAGGGCATGAGTGAGTCTCCAGGACTGGACATGAGTACCCCTACATTTTATAATGAACACACGTTCATCTTTAAAATACTGTCAAATGTTGTGTATATATTCTCTTTCCTTTTTTCCTAGCACCAATTGCAGTAATTCCTAGCACTAATTGCAGTAATCTCAGAGCAGTTAAAGGAAAAATGAACGCCTTGCATATTAACTTTTATAATTAACGTTATCTTCAATGGTGTCCAAGATTTATTTGTAATGAAATTCTGATTTGAATTTTTTTGGTTTAAATTTCTTTTATTGACATGTTGGTCTGTTTTCACTTTGGCCAACAGTTTCCTGCATTACTCGCAATACTCTTTGGTCCTTTAGTCTGTCCAGCTCTCTCACCTCCTCGTCTGTACAATCTGCTCAAACAGATAAAGTTTTAAAGCCTCAACAGTCACGCTAATACCACCGTCAAGGACATCGTGCATGTCATCTCGTAAATCACTAAGCAGCCAAGGCAAGACTCTGCCATAACTCATTGTAACTGTGTCATAAAGCACCAAAATCACTAAAGCACATCAGTAATATTTCAAAATAATCATATCATAATGTGTTTCCAGGTGGAGTTTTCCTTTAAACCTTAAACATATGTTAAAGAAAACACAAAAGGGTTACTTTCATCACGGTCAAAGTAAGCATAAGCTAAAGAAAAAAAAAACCTACTGCAATATGTATTGTCATCACTGTCAAGGTCGCAGCACAGTGATTTAATCTCTATGTGCACATTACAGAAAGTTTTTGTGTTGAACTTGAGCTAGCCCCAGGCCTCCAGTCTGCCCTGGGACCATTAAACGCCACACACAAAGAGTCTGTTCTTAAAGCATGGCGGCCATGTTCTCTGGGGAAGCAACCACACACGCAGGCAGAGCCCACAACAGTCCAAGTCCCAGCATGCAGCCAGACAGATCATGACAATAAGTAAAACTCTGGTCTCTATTAAACATGCTAGACTGCTCCTTTACAGCATCAGTCACACAATCTATACACATGAACTATAAATCCATAAAGCCATAAATGTCACCTTCAGGCACACGAATGTGCGTAGGAGACTTTGGTACAAGTTTAAAATAAACCCTGGGATTACGCAATTAATATTAATGATGATAGAAGTGGGTAGCTAACAATAAATCTCTCTAACAATGTTTTGCCGTTAAGCAACAATTTACTTGCTAGGCATTGTGAAGGAACACGTACTGGAACATGTTTTAAAAGATTTTAATTTTCTCTCTTGCTTATTTCATTTAGATGATGCCCAAGTGTGTCAGAAGTTTAAGTATGTGACGCACAGGTTGTTGCTATTTAGCCAACTGACAGTTAAATATGTACAAATGCAGTGCCAAAGTAAACGAAACTGACCTAATAGGTTGCACATTAACAGTAAGCAAATGGAAATTAATGTGTCATTAGTACTTCAATCCAATTCAATTTTATTTATATAGCACTTTTAACAACTGACACTGTCACAAAACAGCTTTACAGAAATCTAGATTTAGATTTATCCCTAATGAGCAAGCCAGAGGAGACAATGGCAAGGAAAAGCTCCCTGAGACGACATGAAGAAACCTTGAGAGGAACCAGACTCGACAAGGAACCCATCCTGACATCCTGACTCTTCTATAACTGTATACTTCATTAGTCAGACTGGACTTGGCCATACCAATATACTTCTAGAACTACGAGTCAGTCTGGAAGTACTCACCGCTGCTCTTATAGTCGCAAACTCTACCACAGCACTGCCTTTCTTCTTACTGGATACTATAACGTTCAAGATTTCACCATACTGCAAACAGAAAATGAGAAATTAAATTAAAATATGCCACATCAATCTAACTAACTGTAAATTGTTACAGATTGTAAGTGATAGGCTGGTTTTATGCTGACAGTAAAAAAAAATAAAATAATGGAGACAGGCTATGTTTCTTAACTTCACATCCTGGCTCAGTAATCCTTATTAGAGCTTACATATTTCAGCTGGACACCATTAATCACTATAGCATTATCTATTTGTGTTCTGTCCATGAGAAATGGTGAAATGGTAAAGGTCCATCTTCTGAGAAACAATTTATCTTTACCCCCTTTTGGAACCTTTCTGCTTTGCTAATGGTTCTGGGTTTTCTTTGGATGCGGGGGCTGAACATGGACATGGCTCAGCTCCCAAGGACTGCCAGTAAGATTTAGACTGGGGAGTAATGGGAGGTTTGGCTTGGTTCACTCAATAACCTCTGACCTTAGAGAGGAGTGAAGGATTGGTTTGGATGGAGTATTAGGTTTGTGTGAAGTCCATGTTCACTTACAGTCATTAAAGAGGCTCCACTAATCGTAACTGAAGGAAAGAACAAGCACTCAAATAGTGCTGCATCAACAGGTCACCTGTCATGGACAAGGGCTTATTGAGTTATTACCAGAGACTTTATGTTGAGCAAGGAGAAATGGTTTCTGAGAATCTAAGACTGCTGGGAATTGATGTTCATTCGCTGGGAAGAGGGAAGTCAGGAACGCAATTGGACACTAAGGACCAGAACCTTGCCAATAGTGACAAAGGAGAAGGCTCCCAAAGGATTCATATTTCATATATGTAACTTTTCCAAAGCTTTTTTTGGGGGGGAGGTAGAGCTGGTGTGATTGCAGCTAGAAGGTCCCGTTCCAAAACATACAGAGACCCTTGCCAAATGAAGACTAGAGACCATCACTTTTTTGCCAGTACTACCTGGCTGCCATCCTATCAAAACTCATTACTTAATTTGTTTTGCTTTCAGAGTTCTTATAATCCTTCAAGAGAGCCTTAAATTGTGACTTCTATAAAAGATATACGAAGAAAGTAATCATCCGTAATCTGGGATCTCTCTGACTTTTCGGTTAACGTTGCTCCATTGAAACAGGAGGATACATTTGGGGGCACTGAATTGAGGGGGTTCAGGTTAATGTGAAGTAATCAGTATGAACTCTAATCCTGACTCTAATCCGGAATGCTCACAAACCTGCATCTCTGCCAGAAGTCAGTTACGTGCTTCACCATGGTGGTACACATGCTGCTGAGTTGCATGAGAAGAGCACATTTCCCAGCAATTCCCCTGATAGCACTAAATATACCAGCGAAGACGGCTAGCGAGAGTGGTGTGCAGATCTTTAAGAGGGCACTTGCAGTGCCCTCGGCACTTTTCACTGCTACAAAAATTTAATGGCACTAGCATAAGGGGGAGAAGTAAAAGTATTTAAACAGTTGATGTCATGCAGGCCCGAAAACCTGGGGCGCTGGACACCAGGCCTCGCTCATTAGGAAGAGAAACAGCTTGTTCGTGTGTGAGGACTCTTTCTCACACTTGTTAAAATATGCTGCAGCAGTCAAACCAGACTGCAGTGTTTGTTTTAGCCAATTGGGTCAATACAGAGAAGTGAGGTGTATATAGATTTGAAGGCAAGGTCATTTTCCGACGCATGTGTGTTGGATTTGGAGATAAATCAGTGTGTCACCTTCTGAAGGAGGCCTTGAAGAACTTCCTGGGAATATCCACCATTGGTGTCATCATCTTTTTTACACTTCCACTTTAGCTGAGAGAGAGATGCAAAAACATGTAAAAAAAAAAAGTGCTTCAAATCTAATTTAACATATAATTACAGAGTGAGTAAAAAAACTACTCATTTCGAATGAATGTTCATAAAATCACAAACACAAAACAAAAACCCTGAAGAAGAGCAATTTATTTATAAGGTTAACATGGCTATGCATAAAAAAATCTGCTCGAGGGGGGATTAGGGGTATCATTCTGATGCCCCACAGAGATAAATGTGGAATGAGAACATGAAGGTCAAGGAGCAGTTTTTTTAAGAAATCAACAGGCCCTAGCATTCACAATAAACTCTTACTCTCATTTTGTAATGAAGAGAAAGGAAGGGATTGATTAAACTAATATGGAAGCCTGGAGTACTCACAGCAGTGACTCACCTGCTAACCACTAGATATTTTAATGAAGCGCTAACAGTCACCAGACTGATTTACAGATGTTAGTGGTGCCAGTGAGAATTTTTGAAACGAAGTGTGGACAGCAGCTGGAGAAATCCTTTGTAGAGTGTCATGCTAGTAACTGCGGTGAAGTATATGAATGTAGATGGGTCATTCAGAGTGTTTGTAGCAACTCTGTGTTTTATGTGCTAACATTAACTTCAGGCTCCATGTTTTCATGGTTCTAATTAATCAGCCATTAGAGATAACCTGAAATGTGTCCTACTATTGACATGTATACACTTGTAGTACAGAGCTTCCATGCTTCCACAAGCTGTAATTTCTCCTAATGAATAATTAGAGTATTCACAACTGCTTCCATTTCATTTCATTAAGAAACTGCTTCTGGGAATCACATGGTTATGTTGTTATGAACAAAGTTTTCTTCTAAGGGCTTTATAACCTATTCCTATTCAAAAAATGCAGCAAACCTTAAATAATGCTCCAATTTTGAAAGGAGGACATTTTCCAGGTTAAACAACACTCCAAGCATTTTTCAAAGTCACATGCTGGGATTCTCTGGCAACTTCTTCGGTACATTTCAGACAACCCAACCATATAGCTACAAATAAGAGCAATATTTTTTTTCCTTCCAGAACAAAAGCAAACGCCCTCACACGAAAAATAACACTACCTCACGCGAGATGGTTGGGATCTGGGTTTTTAGCTCATTTTTCTAAGTCTTAGTGAATGATGGTTTTCATCAGAATTGCCTGCAACACACCAGAAAGGCTCTAACCGGTGAAGCTCCCATGCAAACCAAGCAAAACCCATAAGGATTCCTGGCTCCATATAAAAGATATATTCAGTGAATATAAAAAGAAATCTACACAGCCCTGTTAAAATTTTTGTGATGTAAAAAATTAATCTTTTTAAATCTTTTTATGATCCTTTAATGTGACATAGCATCCAACAAAACTGAAGTAAAAAACAAATAGAACTTCTTTAGGGGAAAAAATAATCTCCTTTTGGGTAAGAATCTACTAATTAATCATATCTGAATTTGGCAATTTTATTTCTTCCTTGTAAAAATGCTCCAGATCTATCATATTGTGAGGGTTTCTCCTGTGCACAGCCCACATCAAGTCACTCCACAGGTTTTCGATAGGATTTAGATCTGGACTCTGACTGGGCCATTCCAAAACATTGATTGTCTTCTTCTGAAGCCATTCCTTGGCTTCAGACTTGGATTTGTGCTTTGGGTCGTTATTGTGCTGGAAGGTGAGATTTTTCTTTATCTACAGCTGCCTAAAAGCGGCCTGCAGGTTTTTTTCTATCAAAATAGATTGATATTTGGAGCTATCCCTGATTCCCTCTACACTAACTAGAGCCACAGTCCCAGCAGGATGATAACATGATGCTGCCACCACCATGCTTCACCGTGAGTATGGTGTTCTTTGGGTGATATCCTGTCTCGTTTTTGCACCAAACACATTGTAAGTATCGGGTTATAGATTCTCACGGTTTCCTCAGGAACAAAAAGACAAAAACGACCCTCACATAGGGTTGACAGATTATTCCGTTGTCAATGAATGAAAGATCAAACAAAGATTATTACACTTATAATATATAGCGGTGATATGACACATCTGCGCACCCGGCAAGGTGCACGAGAGAGAGAGAGAGCACACATGACGTCATCATTAGGCAATCATTACAATATCTTATTGAGGATTATGCCCAAAAAGTTCTACCTTGGTCTTATCAAACCATAACACATTTTGCCACATGGTTTGGGGGATTTTGGTAGTCTTGGATGTATTTTTCAAGAGAAAGGGCTTTCGTCTAGCCACCCTACCCAAGACATGTGAAGAATGCAAGAGATTGTTGTCATATGCAGAGAGTGACCAGTACTTCCCAGATATTCTTGCAGCTCATTTAATGTTGCCGTAAGTCTCTGGGCAGCCTCCCTGATAAGTTTTCTTCTTGTCCTTTTGGTTATTTTGGAGGGACATTCTGTTCTTGGTAAAGACACTGATATGCCCCATTTTCTTCACAAGGATGGCCTTCACAGTATTCTATGGTACATCTATCGTTTTGTAAATACTTTTGTAACCCTCTCCTGATCGATACCTTTCAACAGTGAGATCTTGTACATGCATTGTAAGCTCTTTGAGGACCATGGCTTCAGCAGTTGGATGAAACCGAAAGATACAGAAACAGATGAGCTTTATTTTGACTTAATCAGATTCACTTCATTGATGGCAGGTTTATGATAATTACTTTTTAACATGAGTTTGAATGTGACTGGTTCATTCTGAGCACAGTCACATGCCCCATTATGAAAGGGTGTGCACACTTATGCAGCCAGGTTATTGTGAGTTTTTTCTTTCTTATTTTTTGCCCTATAATTTAATTTTTTTAGTTGCTAAAATTAGATGGTAAAAGATCTGACATGATTTATCTTGATTTCTGCAACTTTAACAGGAGTGTATAGACTTTTTATAACCATGGTAAATGTTGAGACTTAAGGCATTTCCTTTAAATAAACTTTCAATGATGTGCTATGAAAGAACTTCTGAGTGATTCCTTAAAGGGAACCAAGTCTAACTTCTTATAGAAAAAAAGAATCATAGAGAAATACATCAATGGCCATAAGAGGTAAAGACTTCCCTTCACAGGCAGAGATTCTCATGAACTAGGAATTATATTTAGCACAAATTAAATGTAATTCAATAGCATATGAACCAAAATGTACCTCTGGTGTATATTTTCTAAATAAGCATATACATTTCACTTACTTAATTCAGTAGATGATAGAGTTGGGACCAGTCAGAAGTGTACTGATGTGATTAATTACACCAAGGCATTAGCTAATACTGAACTGTGTCCACTAATAAGACAAGCTGAAGCCTTTCCAAAGGCAACAGAATAGCGCTCACTTTACGTAGTTATAATTCTTCTGACGACCTGCCTGGAGTATTAGATACATTGGTAAGCTTCATTCGAAGGGAATTTGGGGTAAATAGAAAAGGGTTATAGGGTTATGTACAGACTGTCTAAGAAAGTTTGGTTTCCATAATAAACACGTGAACTATTTCAAACGTTCTGCCTTATTTGGTTTCATTGCAGGATTCCATGTTTAACATCATCCACTGCATCAACATTCATCCTGTGTAAAACGTACCGAAAAACATACTGAAAAACGTACTGAAAATAATTTAACGCACTTTGCCTGGCTCTAACATGCATTAAATGAATTTTAAAAAATAATAATAAAACATTTAATTAAGAAATGTGCATTTCAACTGCGTGCAAATAGACAGGTCAGATATCAAACAATGGCAAAAGTACCTTTAATTTAGGGGTGACCGTTCTGTTGACTTGCGGCACTGATGAAAAATCTGTCAAGGCAGTAGAGAGAGACAGTTAATCCAGTGTCATTGTTCATATTTAAGTTAAGAACAAAGTGGGATTCATGCATCACATCAGACACAGACTCACACTTTTTCTACCTAACCATCCTGTATTTTCATTCTATTTGCTGTGTTCAGGCCTTTGCATTGTCCTAATTCTATCATCCTGCTCGTGTTTATTTTTAATATCCTTAGTTGAATAGAACAATCTTTTTTTTTTTAAATCATCAAATAACACCTTCTACGATGCAACATATGTATAATAGGCTTTGTATCAAGATTACAAAAACGCAATAACAGTGCAATTTTAAAAAA
Source organism: Pangasianodon hypophthalmus (assembly GCF_027358585.1). Taxonomy (NCBI): domain Eukaryota; kingdom Metazoa; phylum Chordata; class Actinopteri; order Siluriformes; family Pangasiidae; genus Pangasianodon; species Pangasianodon hypophthalmus. The sequence goes on along the minus strand of NC_069719.1, from coordinate 20,551,519 downwards.
AAAATGGTAAATTGGTTTAGTTTATCGATAGCATGTGTACGAAATGTTTTGCATGTGAGTTGGATATTGCATAAGCTCCAAGTAATAATAGCATGTAAGTACCTGCATGTGTGGACTGAGCATTGAGCCTCCACTCCCTCTCTTTCTGTATCTGCTCTCGAATCAGTCTCTGCTCTTCTTGCAGCTGTCTGGAGCCCTCTTCTCTCAAGCGGGCAATCTACACAGGCACACACACACACACACACACACACACACAAGACAGAACCCAGTCAACAGACATAATTTACTGCAAAGACATATGCCATGTTAGCATGCACCAGCACACAAATCATGCTTACATAACACATCAACGCATACTCAGTGCTATAGGAATTTCTTAAATCTGACCAAAACCACAGTGCACTATGTACTATGCAAAACCATATGAACTGCAGTAACCCAAAACTTAGTCTCCTAATATGGAACACTGCCACCTACTGTCTGTCAACAAATTAGGCTTCCACATATCTAAATTCAAACCATGCCTGAGCCACAGGAGAACCCGATCAAACTTTCACTCCACAGGCATGTGAAGAATTTCATTCATTATTCCCTTTATGAGTATAAGACAAATTATTCTGCAGTTTAACCACAGTCAGAGTTCATAAAAGATTAGTAAGTGAAGAGTGGATACCATGTGGCACCCATGGTTTTCATTCAGCCATCAGGAGAAATAAAAAAAAAAAAAAGATTTGAGCCAAGAGACAGAGACTGAATGAGAATAAAGGTAGAGAAAGAAACAAGGTAACTGAATTCTTTGTTTTGCAGATGGTGGGACAATTTAGAGGGAATTAGATACACTAATCTGCAGCAGTGACTTATTCCTTTTGCCTAAAACCAGCTTTGTTATTAGGAAAAACATGAGGCATTAGTCTCATTCCATTCTAATGATTTTAAACAGTATCAGAGCTAATGAAAGAAAGAACTCATTCATTATTTGAACAATGATACTACTATGTAGGAAGATTGGCAGGAGTTCTATTTGATCCATCAATTAAATGAATAAATTTATGTGACATTTGTGACAAATTTATGTGAAGTGCCATCATATCATATCACAATATAATTCAGTGATACACAATATGTATCATGATGTATAGGTTTGCTAAGCCAGCAAAACAGTAGTTTTAAAGCAGTAGTTTTTCTCATTAAAAAAACCTCAGTTTGATGATCTTATCATAATATAAGCATTATATAAGTATTATTACTCTACCTATGATTATTTAATACTAACACGGAAGAAAAAATAAACAGAAAATGCTGTAAACATTTTAACAAATATTACAATTGTAAAGATTCAGTACAAAGTTCTAACATTAAATCAGCTGCTGATTATTTAAAAACAATTTTTTAAGCTAAAAATAAAAATATAAAAAATATATATTTTAAGTAAATATAAAAATATATCATGATGACAGCAATATATCAGGAAAGTGTATTGTGACACCAATAGATAACACATAAACTCAGAAGGTACAGAAACCAGAATGCTTGAAATATACGTCTGTGTGTGTGTGTGTGTGTCTGTGTATGTATGTGTTTGTCTGTGTGCGTGCACGCATTTAAAGCTCCGATTTTTCAAAACTCCAAAGTAAGAACTTCCAAATCTCAGTTCTTACTTCTTCTTCTAATGTTCGGGTGATTTTGAATTCCTCTGTTTTCTGCGCTTCTGCCTCTGCTTGCCGTTCACGAGCCTCTAAGTCTGCAGGTCAATACCAAAAAAAAAAACAACAAAAAACAGACAATTAAACACAACCCGGAAGCATCCAAAGAGCAGAGCACAAAATGGTTGAACTGTGTAAGGCACTCTTGGCTAATTGTATTTTATAACAGAATCAGACAAGATCAGAGGGAGTGAAGAAGATTGAGAAGTTTGTCCATGCAGAAGAGACAAAAGATGTGTCACCTAATTTAATCTTTTTCCTCTTGTCATCTAGTTTCCTGTTTCGCTCCTCAGCTTGTTTCTTGGCAGCACGGACCTTATCATAGGCAGCCTGTATATAATACGTTAAAGTTGGGTTAAAGAAACTACATCAAAGTTGGGTTAAAATAAATCCTGAAAACTCTTTGCCTTATGTTCAGGTAATTTTCAGGCATTTTGAAGCAGTTCCTACATGTTTAAGAAAAAAGAGCATGGTATAATGCTGCCTTGTATAAGTGTCAGTGTGGGTGTTGGATGAGCAGTAGTTCATTTTATGTTGTTTAGACAATTTTCTTACCCTTGCCGCTGCATCAGTCAGCACCTCGAGGGCCTGGGAGAGCTGGTGGAAGAGCTCAGCTGTGTACGACAGACAACAATGAACAATCAAGTACAATTAAACACAGGCCCAGTTTACGGTTAAGTTTAAGGACAGTTGTGCCTGTGTGTCTTCTTCGCACGAAAGACAAAACCATAAAATCACCATTCAAAACATATGTTTGACTGACGGTTACCCTGCTGGAAAGCAAAAAAAAAAAAAAAAAAAAAAAAAAGAAAAAGGAAGAAAAAAAGAAAAGAGAGAGACTGAGAACAGAGAAATGCTGAAAAAGAAAAAGAACATAAATGGAAACATTCTGTGTGGTGAGAATATGGTAACTTGACCACGGTTCACACGTGCGTGTTCACAGTTAAATGAGGGATCTTAAATAGTTATAATGATCGGGTGGGCAATTTGCGAGTGGCTCGTGTTAACCCACATTTGCAGCATTAAAAGAGAGCACTCAGTCTCACGAAAGCCGTTTCCTCTAATGATGGCCTGCCGCTTTTCTCACGTAAACCTAGAGGCCCCCTACCGCAACTCCTATTAAGCCCTGTGGAGGGGCTGACAAGAAGGGGTTCCACACAAAGACCCCCCAGACCCCCCCAATCCCAGATCCCACTCTCCTGCAGCACTTTAATGACTCTCTTCTGCCATGACTACCTTTCTGTTACTCACTAATAAGAGATGGAGATGGAGCACACACATAAGCCAATGCACTCTCAAACATACATCTTAGGCCTGTAGGCCAACCGGAGCATTAAATTGACTGTTCATTTTAAACAATCATTAAATCCCCCAATCATACATATCTATCATTACAAAGAAAATAAGAATTAGATGTGCTACCTTCAATTGGGTTGAGGCAAAAGAAAATGGAAAAAAAAATAACTAAATAAATAAAAAGATCGTGACTTTCGTTAACTTCCTGAAGCAAGATCATGACAGAGCTGCATCTTGTTATTTGTACTTTGTGGGATAAATTGTGCTGTCCTCTGAGTCAATTATGCTGTTTAAACTCAGATTAGAACTGTTGCACAATGCTGCAGACACTTGTTTATGTATCATTTTCTTCCTTCTTCACTGGAAAATGTCTGTGAAACCAATCACTTACATTATAACAGCTATAAACAGTTGTTCCCTCACCAGCTTCTTTTAAATTCTCTCTCTCAACCTAAATATAACTTTTTTGTGTCAGAAAACTTAAAGGAATGTCCTTACCTCTAACTGTTACAAAGCACTGACACAAGAAAAGTCTTCTAAAGAAATATCTTCTCACTGAGAATATAACCATGTCAAAGTTTACTTTTTTAAATCTGTGTTTAAATTTATGTGGCTTGTCCTACTTACAAGTCCCTGTCTAAGTTGTTAGTACAAAAACGACAATGTAGTCAAATGAGCGCAATAATAGAAACCTGTGATTTGCCTTTCAGCCGGAAATACTTTCAGACCTGCTGTTATAGAAGATGAATCAACACCTTCTGAATGATCAGAAGTCAACAGCATAGTGGTATAAAAAAACAAAACCCTTAATATACTGTCTTGAAAAAAATGATGTGTTATGCAGGCATTATTATCCCCAGTGAAACTATTGCAACGTGACAAATGCATGATCTGAAATGTTAGGTTGATGATCTGACGGTCTTTTTTTGCATTTTAAAAAAAATTTCATGCATAAGACATAATGCATATCTAGCGCCTCTCATATATAGTACTGTGCAAAAGTCTTAGGCACATGCAAAGAAATGCTGTAAAGCAATGATGCCTTCATAAATAATCATAAATAATCATAAATAATCAAAATAAACAAAACATTTCTACATAAAATATACTACACAGAGCAGTAAACAGTAATAAACTACACAAAGTCAATATTTGGTGTGACAACCCTTTGCTCTTTCAAAATGCATCAGTTGTCTCAGGTACTTTTTAGGTAGTTTTATAAGGAAATTAGTTGGTAGGTATTGCTGAGCAGCTTGGAGAATCTGCCACATCTCTTCTGAAGACTCACACTGTCACACTTGCTTCTGTTTATGGAGGTAAAACCTGACAGCCTTCCTTAGCCTTGTGTTTGGTCTGAAAATAGTGTATTATGTAATGTGTTACTTTCTTTACTGACATACAGACATTTCTCTAACATTTAGTTTTCTGTTGAAAAGTAATGTTTGCAAATCTAAAATGTTTTTGTACTACTGCATTAATGCAAAAGTCATAAAATAAACATCTATAACAAAATTTGTAATTAAAAAATTATGGTATTATTAAGACTTTTAGTGTAATTCTGAAAACTTGTCTGAAATTGTTCTAAATCCTTTTATATTTTTATTTTGACATATTTGGCATCATTTCAATAATGCATTACTGACCAAAACTGCAAAGCACTTACATTTATAGGTCTTCCCTAATTCACTAAAAAAGCTGTCCGAAGTTGTTACGAAATATTAATCTAGTCAGTGATCCGTGGAAACATCTAGAAGATTTGTAAGTTTTCATTAAAATTTGGAAAACATTCACCCGTGTTAAACTTTACATGTTTCTCATCATTTGGTGTGACCACCCATCATGCGGCGTAACCAATAATTACAATAACACTTTTAAAATGAGAAATGAAACATCTAAGCTCTGTGGCTGAAATATTAATCACTGATACAGTATGCTGAAGTGGATACTTGTCTTGCTTTCTTTTCAGTTTTATGGGTTTCAAAGTGAAAACAAAGCCTGTGAAGTGCATGAACAGGGAGGCAGTGCAGTTAGTGGGCATAAATATAAGTTCATGACTTACAGAAATTCATAAATAATGCATGCATGTTTTTCTACATATCATACTGTACTTGTAATGCTTTGTCAAAATTCTAAGCATATTAAGGAAATACTTGAGGAGTGAAGCACTGTCACATTCATATAACTGCATGTTTTTATATAAATATACAGACCTGTGCAAACGTCTTAGACACCATTTTAGTACAGATTTGGTTATTGATGTTTATTTTATGACTGCATTAGAGTTAATACAAACACACTTATTTTTCCAAATATTACTTTTCCAAAAAAAAAAAAAATTTTAATGTTACCGAAAAATGTTTATATGTCAGTAAAAAAAGCAGCATAACAGCCCACTCAGATTAAAAAAATATATATATACACACACACACACACACATACATACATACACACACATATATATATATATATATATATATATATATATATATATATATACATATATATATATATATATATAATGTGTGTGTGTATGTATATATGTATATGTATATGTATATATATATATATATATATATATATATATATATATATATATATATACACACACACACAAACATATATATGATGAAGGCTTCTGCATTTTGCTGCAAAAATAAGAAGCAAGCATGAAAGTCAAAGTCTCCAGAAGAACTGTGGCACATTCTCCAAGATGCTCAGTACAACTTACCAACTAATTTCCTAATTTCCTTATAAAACCACACAGACTGACCCAAGACTGCTGATGTTTTTTTAAAAAGCAAAGAGTTGTCACACCAAATATTGACTTTGTTTAGTTTATTACTGTTTACTGCTCTGTATAGTACTTCCTTATGTAGAAACGTTTAACTTCATTATTTCTGAAGCATCTTGCATTCAGCATTTCCTTGCACACGCCTAAGACTTTTGCCAAATTGCCAAATATATGCTTGATTTTTATATTTTGAAATCCTTAGTTGTCAACGACCCATCTCTTACTTTAATCATGTCTGAATTTAGACAATTCAGACTGTGACATCGTCATGAACTAGGGGCAGGCTTATTTGTTTCCACAAGCTGTCAAAACGCATTATGGTTCTTGTCTACCTGACACTAATCCCCTCTTTAACACTAAGAGAACTAAAAACAGCATTCTACCTATCTGCATGATTCCTTTGTATATTTCATTAATTGGCTTTGAATGTGTACAATCTACCACATAGTTCACTGTGTTGTGTGTATGTAATAACTGACTATAGCCAATCTAGGAATGAGTAGAAAGGGACCAGCATAGGACCAGCATGGAGCAGATACTATTTTGGTGGTGAATTGTTCATAGCACAGCAATGACACTGACATAGGAATGCAATGGTAGGAATGGTGTGTGTGTGTTGTGTGTATATCAGTAGTATATCATCAATTAGTGTCCACTTTTCCACACACCTACATTATGGTTATACAGTTAGAGACTATATTTGAGACATTGGAGGACAAATAAAGGATTCTCTTATCTTACATTTGAACCAATTACACACCACCACCACCATGTTAGTGTCACTGTTGTGTTAAGAACAGTCCACCACCTTAATTTCTGTTCAGCAGTAGTAGTGGTCCTGTGGTGATGTCTTTCCCCTGATGGATGAGGTAGATGGAGCTGACAAATTGCATAAGAGATGTGCTACATTTGGCAAAAGTGCACCAATATGGTCTTCAAGATGTACCTAAGAGTCACTATTGGTAGGATCGTACTAGAATAATAGAATATAATATAAAAAATTATTAATTGAAATTATGTGAATCACAGCTATTCATGTTATATTACCTAGGTGAATTTTGAGAGTCAGTTCATGGGGGTGTCCACAAGAGAACCTTGTCTCCCCTCCTTTCTGCCCCCTTCGTGGCTTCCCCTTATCGTGTGAGAACGTAAATGACATGCATCTGAGGCCGCATTCTCAGCAGCCTTCTTGGTTTTCGTTTCTGGGAAAGCCAGCCCCATCCCGTTGGGCTCTGAACCCCCATTACCCCCTCGTTTGCTGACTTAATCAGGATTCAGCCGCGGCGTCCAGAGACCGCAGAAGCCTCAATCAAAACCATGCCGCGCAGCTTCCTTGTCCAAGGTGCAGATTCACGTCTTCGAATGCTGAATTACAATTCCAGGCCTGTTGAGTTATGTTTTCAGGACTGTCCCAAGGGACCCGTGGTGTGGAGATATGAGAGAAACTGCCTGGATTTGTCTGAACCACTAACCACATTAGCCACAGGCCTTTGTGAGAATGATGCCTGGGTTAAAGGCAGGATTAACTCAACCTAAATATGTTGGAATGGCTCCATATGCTTTAAAATAGTACAATGTTGAAAACACAAGGCTTTTTGAAGAGCCACACGTCCTCCATTATAAGTGATCAAATATAGTTTCTTGTTTGGGTTGCCAACTAGATTAACTGTTATCTAGCTTACAGGGCAGTGGTGGCTCAGCAGTTAGAGCTCTGAACTACTGGGTTATGAGTTTGAATCCAGTACTGCCAAGCTGTCAGTGTTGCTCGGCCCTTAACTCTTATCTGTTCAGTTTGACTGTAAGTCGCCTGAGATAAAAGCATCTCCCAAATGAACAAAAGTAAATGTAAAAGGATGCGCAATGTATTGCTCGCTCAGCATCTTGGAGGACCACCTGACAACCCTTAATCATTCCTCCATTTTATGTACATTTTATTATCATCCCATCCATATACACTTTTACAGTGGTGCTTATGGTGTGACAATGTCAGACAAGCATGAATGCAAGACAGTATAGGTAAGTACACAGTAAATAATATCTACACTGAGCGACATCAGAATAATAATAGCATCAGTTTACTGTCCTGAACACTGCCTTAGTAGTTTGACAGTTAGCTAAGCTCCCTCAGGCAGTATGAAAACCTTTGGGCCTTCCCTTTTATAGACCTTGATTTCTACCTTACAGACTTTGTTGTCTTTACTTGGGAAGATCATTCATTCCTTTTCCACTGTACGTCCTTCAGGAGGACAATGCTTCCTGGTTCAAGGTTAGGCTTAGTAGAGGGCCACTTTCTCCTTGGTTGTAAAAAGTTTAGGTACTGCTTTTTCCATTTATTCCAAGTTTGAACCTGCCGCCACTGCTGTTTATGACGTTTTCTAGCCCAATCACCAACTGGGGCTAGAATAATTGTCAGCTTTTGGGTTAGGAGTGTGTTGGGTGCAATTATGCATGAGTCATCTGGGTCAGTAGACACTGGGACAAGAGGTCTGGCATTGATGACAGCAGCAACCTCTACTATTAGAGTGGAAAGTGCCTCATGTGTCAGCTCTGAAGGTCTAAGCTGCTGAAACATTGCATCCAGAATCCTTCTAGTGAGTCCAATCATCCTCTCCCAGGAACCACCCATATGACACACATGAGGCAGGTTAGACTGCCAGATACAGCCCTGATCCAAGAGGAACTTCTCAACAGAGGTACTGTCAGTGTTGGAGGGAATGTTAAGCTCCTTACAAGCACTGACAAATTTTGTTCCCCTGTCTGAGCGGATGAGCTGCATGAGCCCTCGAATAGCAAGAAAACACCGCAGGGCGTCGATGAAGCTAGATGTATCAAGGAATTCGATGAGCTCTACATGCACTGCTCTCACACTCATGTAGGTGAATATTAGGGCCCACCTTTTGCTCTGAGCATGGCCACCTCTGGTACGTCTTGCCGCCACTGTTCACGGGCCAAAAACATCTAGACTCACATTCGTGAATGGAAGATTAGTGGATACACGATCTGCTGGGAGGTCGGCCATCTTTTGAGTCTGTGGTTCCCCTCTGAGTTTACAGCATGTGACACACTCATGAATGATATCGAAGACACTAAAAGTGTCACAATGTGGTGCTGTCCAGGGATGATAAGTGGCGTTCTTTCTTCAAGCTGGAGCTCTGCTTCTCTTAGGCAACCTCCTACTCTTAGCAGGCCGCCTACTTCTACAAAAGGGTCTAAGCCTTTAAGGGGGCTGTTTTTTAAGAGCTTGTCCTTTTTTTTCTAAACTTTTACAATCTTGAGCTTATGTCTCCTCTTGGACTGCCTTTTCGGCAAACAAAAGTTCTTTTACTGATGGAGCTGTGGAACAGTAGTGCCAGCCTTTGCAACCTGGTGTTTGTGTCATTGGACTTTTATGGAACTGATGAGATATATGGAGAAGACGTGCAATGGCATGAGTCGCTGACTTCCAACTGGAGAATTTAGAGAAGCACTGTGCACCAAGCTGCTTATTCATCATTGTGGCGTTTAATGTGGATACTTGAGGACGTACCTCTGCATCTGAAGAAGGATCCACAAGCTCATTTGTGCTCTCTTCAGGTAGAGTCTGGGGGCTATCTTTCAGAAACCTTGGCTAACAGATTCTCATCTGTGCACACCTACTTCCACTGATTTGGACATGAAGACCTGTGTATCCGAAGAACTAGATTGCTAACATATACATATAAGCTTTTGGTTTCATTATAGAGGTAGCCTAGGACTACCTTACTATCTGTAAAGTAAGTAGTGGTATCTATGGGTACATCACTACTCAAGACGGGGAATTGTCTGTTCAGCATGGACTGAGTTTTGCCTTTCACCTTGTGAAGCCAACGTGGTTGGTTCCTGTCACTCTAAGGTAGGTGACAGCAGCTATTGCTTTTGTTGATGCATCAGAGAAGACAAACAACCCTCTTCATTTAGCTCTAAAAGGTGATATGTTTGTGTAGTGTCTTGGAATGTGGAGCCTGCTTAAATCTTTAAGTGAACGTCGCCACGCATCACCACTTTTCTTCCATGTCTTTGGGAAGGAGGGAGTCTCAGTCACCATTCTGGTTAATAAGCTTTCTCAGGATTGCCTTGCCTTGGATTGTAACCTTGCCTTGGATTGTAACTGGGGCAACAAAGCTAAGGGGGTAAAAGATGCTATTGCCTGTGGATAAGGCACCTCGATGAGTAAAGAGTTTTGCTTCTTAAGACACCTCGAGGAGTAAAGAGTTTTGCTTCAGTGGCTATTTTGAAGGTAAAGGTGTCAGACTTCAGGTTCCAATTCAATCTCAGGCTGAGCTGTGTGGAGTCTTTGAGATCAGTGGCATGATCATGGGATGGGAAAGCCTTTAGAACTTCTTTGCTATTTGAAGCTATCTTGTGAGGCCTTAAGCTAGAACCAGCAAGAGTGCTCTGTGTGTTTTTGAGCAGGTCCACCACACCCTTTACTGTAGGAAGAAACTTCAAACCATCGTCAACGTAGAAGTCATGGTTCACAAAGTGCTTGACCTCAGGGTCACCATCTTTGACAGATTGCCGGAGACAACAGATGACCACAGCTGGAGAGGGACTGTTCCCAAACACGTGGACCCGCATGCGATATTCAATGATGTCTTCCAATGGGTCATTATTATGGAATCACAGGAACCTCAGGAAATTGCGGTCGTCCTCTCTCACTAGAAAACAGTACAACATCTGTTCAGTGTCAGGTGTTATGGCCACAGCTTCCTTAGGGAATCGCATAAGCATCCCAAGAAAGATGTCGTTTAAGTCTAGCCCAGACAAAAGAACATCATTAAGTGAGATGCCTTCATGACGGGCACTGGAATCAAAGACCACCCTGATGTTCCCAGATTTCTTAGGGCGAGGGGTAAATACCAGCACTCTTCACCTTCTTTCAGAGAGGGAGCTTCTTCAGCCTGATTGTTACTGAATACCTTTCCTATAAAGGTTAAGAAATGCTGTTCATCTCTAGGTTTCTATCCAGATTATGTCTCAAAGTAGAAAACCATTTCATGGCTTGAAATCTAATGTCAGGGAGTCTGCACCTTGGAGCTTTAAAATGTAATGGAGCCACCCATCTGTTACCTTCGTCTTTCTTAAGCCCTTGTTCCATTATGCAAAGAAATGACAAATCATTGATAGACGGGGCCACCTTGTCATTGTCACATGTCGTCTTGAACACTTCACTGCCTAGCTGAGCACGTTTGTAATTGTGAGACAAGTTGCTCTGTAGGACACATTCCATTGTTATTACACTGATAATTGCTGTGCTTCTCCATCACATGAAAAACATTAAGACAGGGAACAAAAAATGAATGAGCATCGTTCCTTCAAGTTGGTGAAGAATTTACTCACAGTGGTGGACATGTGAATGCCATTTAGACAGACATTGCCAACTATCACCCATCCTAGGTCAAGCTTTTATGCATATGGAGTATCATGAGAACCATTCACCTGTTTGTGGATCTCGTACTCTGATAATGTCACTACCCACAAGAATCATAATAGATGCATCTGGGTCTAACTCTGGAATGAATGGAGCTATTGGCCTACGATGAGAGTGATTGAGAGCAGCACTAGATGTGGGAATCTCTGTGCTGTTGTTGGGAATGTCATTACACTCCAGTAAACTTGGTAGAGGTAGGATCACCTTTCCGTCTATAAACTCAATTTGGCAGCCAGATGTTTTGCGACCAGTAGTCTCTGTCATTCCAGAACAAGTTCTTAGGCTATATGGAGACACTGGGCCATCTTCCTTAAAGGCATCAAAAAACTCAGAACAAGCTAATGGCTGGTTACTTTGCTCATCAAGGATCACATAGACCTTCAGTGCTTTGTCATGATGGCCATTGGGGTAGACTCTAGCCAAACTGATTTTAGAGCATGATCTATTACTAAGGTCACCTCCACAAACCTCAGTGCAATGAGCGGCCACTTCTGAAGGTGGCATGGGATCGTCCGCCCCGCCATCCTTTGGTGAGGAAGCTGATTCTTGAACTTTAGTTGCTAGTCCTGGGTGTAGTGCAGAAATATGTCTCTCACTTCCACACTCGGTCATTTGGTCATATATCTTCAAGTCTTAGCTGTGTGTGATGTGGCTAAGCAACATTTAAAACAGATCCCCCTTTTCTTTCAAATATGCAATGCGTTCTTCCAAGGGCTTCTCACAGAAGGCACGGCATTTCCGCAGCAAGTGAGGTTTTTTGTAAATGGGGCAAAGTCTTTCAGCATCCTCAGTTTTCCTTTCATGACTGTCTGTGTCGAAGGAAACAGAGGAAGACACATCTGTCTTGTAAACTGAGACCTCTCTTGGCCTGTTTGACTTTCAAATGGCCTTGTCTGTTTTAAGAAGCAACTCTGCTTGAGCTGAAAATTTGAAACCTGGATCATTTCTAATTCTAGCTTGTTGGCTGATGAAGTCAACTAAGACCTCAAAGGGGGGAAATGAAACACTGTGTCTCTCTTTATAACCAGATCCATATGATATCCACTTTTCTTGTAAATTAAATGGCAGCTTTTGAACTATGGGATTGATGCCCCTAACAGTGTCCAAGTTTGACTGGCCTGAAAGTTATCTGTCTACTTTGGCTGACTCTACTTCCATAAGGAGATCACTCAGTTCATGAAGCTTTGAGTAATCTTTGCTTGAAAATTCTCAACACATCTGAAAAGCGCTCTTTCAATAACCTCTAGAGCACCATAACATTCTTCCAGTATGCCCTATATCATCTCAAGACCCCTTTTTAATGTGTACTGACCTCATGCATTTAGCGTGTTCAGCTGATTCTTTCCCCAACCGTTTGACCAACAAGTCCATTTCTTCACTGGGTGTCAAGTTCAAACCTCTTACAGCGTTTTGAAAGCACCGTTGCCAGGCTCTGAAGCTTTCTGATTGGTCACTGAATCGTGTTAACCAGCTCACAGTGGGCAAAATATCTGACAAAGTCTGAAATGTTCATGTTATCTTGTTGGGGAGACTGGTGTACAACTTGACGTTGGGAAGGGTAGAGGGCTGCATTGGGAGAACTGTGTCTGCCATCTGCACTGGTTATTTACCACATTACTATAAGGATGATGCATATCTGGTGTGAATTGTGATGGCTTAGCTGAACCTCTTGTAGATAGTGTGTGATAAAATTCAGCATCATCTTTGTGATATCACATACATTGTTCTGCTCAACATATTCACTTGTCCACTGCATAACATTAACAGTTGTTCCGTGGCGCTCATGGTTACCATAGTCATTGGTGTCAACCTGCCTCTAGATCCTCAGCTTCGGCTACTGCTGCAGCGGTTTCTCTTGCTAACACCATTTTATCCTTTTTTTGCCTCCAATTTGGCTCTCTCCACCTTCATTCTTTCCTCCTCATCTGCATACATTAAGCGCACCCTGGCTGCTTCGGCTTTTGCTCTAGCAATAGCAGCTGCAGCATTTGTAAAGGAAGTGCTCGATCACGAACAAGATGAATACGATCTGGGTTTGGTGAGGGTGTAGTCTCCATTGCATACACAACTGGTCAGAGCACAGTCAGTCACAAGATGAATTCAGTTCTGTGACCTTACAGACACTTCAGATTTCTTAGTCACTTTGAACTGACTGGGAAAGAAGAATTAAAGTCTTCCTTCTCTCAATGACCTGTAGCCATGGTTAGCTGTCGAATTGATCATGGCAAAAAAATTACATTTACATTTTAGCAAGTGGAAATACCTTGAATATTGTCAAATGTAGCTAGCATTTCCCATTATAAGAGTACACTAAACCAAATTAAAGATGATTAAGCCTAGTTCTAGCCAATTTTCTTACTAATTTCAAGCTTGAAATAAGCTTGTTCTATTGGCAGATAATTTTGCACATTTTTAACATAGAAAGAAATAGAATTATCTGCCAATAGAATAAGACCATTTAAATCTTGAAATGAGTCAAAAATATCTTGAGGTTTAATAATCTTATATTTGGTTTATTGTAGTCATATAATAGGAAATACTAGATAAACCTGACTATATTCAAGATATTTTCACTTGCTAATGTCTTTTTTCGTACTGATTGATTCCCCCTCTGTGCCTTAATCAATAAAGCTACTCAGGAGCATGAGAGCTATTCAGTGAGGCTGCAATGTGAGAGAAACAAAGTACTTAGTTTATAGACAAACTGGTGGCATTACTTTGTTTCCACTATCGGATGCCAAAATATGATAACTTGTTCAGCCTTTCTAGCAATTTGACAGGTAGTTGCCACACTAAGATGACTCTTAAGACTATGCTCATGCATAATCTAAGAATAAGCCTTCACATGAAATATCTTATTAAAACCCCAAGCCCATCGTTTACGTTTTATTCAGGATTCCAGTAGACTTAAGGGAGATAAATAAGCTCTGCAATTTGTGCACTGACCTAGGAACATTTGGCCTAAACTTGCTCCTGCTACCTTGAGTCTAGAATTTATCCAAAACTTTTCTCCCATGAAGATGGCAAATGCATCATGGCAAATGATATCATGATAAGATTTTAAGTTGCTGTTAGTCATGCTGCTACTAGCAAGAAAAGTACAAAACTAAAATGGTACGGCCGAGTGTTTCTACAAACAGTACTATACAACAGAAACATAAACTTTCTGTTAAATCTAAACTTCCTGCTACAAAGGCATTTTTGTTTAAAATGTATATAAACTGTGGTTCTGATCCCATGAGATCCCATGAGTACCAGAGAGCCACTGCTGGGCCACAGAGCAAAGTCATTAACCCTTAAAGTGCACAGTACTTGTGCAATGATTGGATTCTTCCTCACTTGTAAATTGCTTTGTGTAAAAGAATCTGCCAAATGAGTAAAAGTTTTAAAAAATATATATACATTCACTGGCCACTTTAATAGGAACACCAGTATCCCTGGTCATTCATGCAATTATCCAATCAGCTAATCATGTGGCAGTGGCACAACGCATAAAATCATGCAGATACAGGTCAATGTCATCTTCAGTAAATCTTCACATCAAGCATCAAAACAGGGGAAAATGTGATCTCAGTGACTTTGACTGAGAGATGGATGATGGTGCCGGATTGTCTGTTTTGAATATTTCAGAAACTGCTGATCTCTTGGGATTTTTACGCACAACAATCCATAGAGTTTTTTTTTGTTGTTTTTTTTATCATATCATCTCTCATCTTATACAGACATGGACGTTAGTACACATTGTAATATTTCCTGTAGTTGGCACATTTTTCACCTACATTTCACAATATGGGGCATCTAATTGGTGGGAGACCTATCTCTAAAGCTCGTTGGAAAAACTGGGGCATTCATTACTTAAGGAACATTTATAATGATGAGGGGTCATGTTTGGTCAATAAAATAAAAATGTTAAAGAAAAAAACATGGCCTGCAGGATTCTTCCTTTTTCTTTTACTTGCAGCTTAGGTCACTGCTAAAAGCACATGGTATCCCATGGCAATGTCTTTTGCCCACTCACCCAATTAGTGATTTTTTAATGTTTATTTTGGCAGAAGCAATCTAAGGGTATCGTGTCCAGACTTTATTACGTTTTGGTGGAGTCAGCTTATTTTACATTATATTACACTTCGCCTGATCTATTTCCATCAGGCTCACTGATGCTGTGCCCAAGCTCTTATCTCTTAATCTCTTAATCTCTTAATCATGCATTTGCATGATTTTTGGCATTGCACTGCTGCCACATGATTGACATGTGGCAGAATTGACAATAAAGCAGACTTTGACTTTGACTGATCGGATAATTGCATGAATAAGCAGGTGTACAGCTGTTCCTATTAAAATGGCCAGCAAGTGTTTGTATAAATGCAAAACCAACTCACCAGCCTTAGGATTATCTGGGTTCTTGTCTGGATGACAGGATAAAGCTTTCTGTCTGTATGCTTTCTTGATCTAAATAAAGAAAAAGATGATTAAATAAAAGAATAATTTTGCAAGCCACAGCTGTGGTTACAAAAATACACTGTACTATGCGTGATTCAAACATAGCACGACCAAATACTCTCTTTCAAGAAACACAAATTTCACTCCACATCCTTCTACTTTGAATAGTATGTTCATGTCTTACTATGTTTCAGAAAACTAAGGGACTGCTTTTCTTGGGACTTGTCCAAGCCACTGTATGCTTCTTGGCAAACAAGATCATGATAAAATTTCAGACTCTATTGTTATTCATGCCGTTACTAGCAAGAACAGCACAGAACTAACATGTATAAGGGGGAGGAATCACGGAAAGGGGTGACAGTCACAGGAAAACACAATATGAAATATACTAGAAATTAGGGGGGGAAAAGATGGTAATAAAAGTTCACCACAGGTTTATAATGACTTGAGCCTGCTGAATATTACTACTGAGTGTTTTTATGCACTTCATGTTTAACCTCAAAGGATGCAAGTTAAAGTGGGTTTGACACAAAAAAAACATTATACTCACACACACATGTTTGTCTTACTGTCCTTGTGAGGACCTTCCACTGTCATAATTATTAATGCAGCTATTTAAAGCTATGCCTACACCCAACTCTAACCCCAGTAGCCAAAACTATGATAAATGAATGGTGCAGTTTTTGTAAATACTAAGCATAATTTTTTCCTCATGGGAACCAGCCAAATGTTCCCTCAAGATCAAAATTGTCATTTATTTCTATCCATGTGGGGACATTTGGTCCCCAAAACGATATAAAAACAGACACACAAACACACATATACACACACACACACAAATAAAAGCCATTCATAACTTAGGCCCTTTGCTAAGATTTTAAATAAACCAGACTGAGTATTGAGAATATCGTAATTTCCTCTTTTTATACACATTATGAAAGTGAAGCTGCAATCAAGCTTTTAAAGTCAACCTGGAGTGAACCTCCAGTAGTTTTAAACAATTTAGATTGCACATATTATCCAATTGTTTGTGACGTTAATGACAACATGCTTTCGATTAAGCTGCTTTTACTGCTAGGGAGAAAAGGCAAAGCCAACTAAGAACAAAATCAGTAGCGGAAAGTAGGATTCAGAGTGACACTAAAATTCAGAAATGTTCTTCAATTAGCTATGACTGAAAGGCACGATTGCCCGAACGATGCAGCACTACAAAATCAAACAAAATCCAAAAACACTATCTAACAAAACAAAACAAAAAAAACTGACAATGAACAGGCTTGTCACTTTCTCTACTCACTCTGAAAAACGTTTCCGTTGTCGTTTCCCTAAATGCTGTTGGATTTGGGTTTTTTCTTGTGATAATGTTGTTTGTTGGATTTGTATGTTTGGATGTGTGCTATTCTCTATATCTCTCAGCCTCTGTAGACAAGGGAGAGGTAATAGTAGTGTGTGATGTGATTCAAAGAGCGCAGTGTTATACTGATTTGAACAGTAAAGAATGAGCTAAATTAAAAAGTGTTTTCTATACATCCTTTTTTTTTTTTTTTTATTAGCGCACACATGCCTCCAGTACTGCAGGAGTACAGGTCGTGCTCTTTTGTCCTTTCCCATTCACATGAATGAATGTTTCCTTCGATTTTTGTATTTTTCCTTAGATAGATATATAAAGGGTTTCAAAACAGTGAACTGTATTTAAAATTTTTTACAGTTGTGAAAATAGAGATGCACCATCTGATACTGAGAATTGTTCTATCTGATATTTGCCTTAAGTGCTGAATCAGTATCATATTCAACATATTTTCATCCATTGACATGATTTGTAAACAGGGTTAGCTCTGTGACCATCATCCTAACCTAACAGTGGTATTTTGAACTGGTCATGTGTGCATATTATTGTATATCATATAACTGATTATCAGCATATACCTACAGCCCTTGTGTTGTCTATGTCCTTTCTGTGTAGCACTGAAACTTTCTGAAAGGAAACACAACTATGTTGGAGAGCTAAGGACCCCCCTCCCTGAGTCTGGCAAGAGCAAACACACATGTGCCTTTATCCTAATAATCCAACAAGTCATGGTTCAGTCGGTTGGCTTTCCGAAGCTAAACATCATTATCGTTTGCTGGCCTTGACCTGGGAATTTAGACAGCAGAGGCACGTCGAGACACACTTCCCTTTCTTCTATGCTCTTTACCTTGTCTCTAATCCACCACGCTGTTGCGCTCTTCTGGGGGAAAAAATTAGCCAAGGGAAAACAGCTTTTCCCATGAGGTATGATCCATATCTGAGTTTACTCTGAGCTCTTTCACTCTTGAGATAAGGTTCAAAAAGAGAACAGCCGATAAGTTTACCCTGGGTTCAAATTAAAACCCATAAGACGAGAGGGCTAATTTGATTTCCTGTCAGCTCGAGCCTCCGGAGCTGAGCTTTCAACATTGAGTTTCTGAGCACTTGCTGAGGGATCGACATACTGACCGAGTGCAAAGAAGGTGAAAAAAGTGCAAATGTCTTCCAGCATGTTGCCAAGATGGAAGATATGCACCAATTCTTCTTGTACAGAGATGAGAATCAAACTTCCAGGAAGCCTTTTGCCCAATTTGCAAATTGGTTAATTCAGTAACATTCTGTAACAAATCTGTAAGATGTGTTTGCACACAACGTAATAAAGGTCAGGGTTAGTTCTAGTACTGATGAACATAGCCAGCTGATGCTAACCAATGCTAGCTAGTAATATTACCTGAGAGGCACGCTCATCTTGCACCATGTTCCTCAGTACTATCTAAATCTAAATATTATGTAAACGTACTTTGAAATATTCATAAAGCGTACTGTTCAATATTCAATATGAACACAGTCATATTGAAATACAGGCTAAATGTACTTATACTATGGCAGTGTCCTTGATTCTGATTGATCAGATGGTTTTGACTAATTTTCTAGAACAGAACAGCTCTGAGAAGTGCTGGTTGTAATGCACTTGTTTTAATACATTGCATATTCTATAACATCTAAATCATATTCACCAAATACTCTGCATCATTTAAAATAGCCTAAAACCAAACAAACTGTTGTTGTGTATAATGCATAGGCTTAATTGTTCAAAAGTTGCTATGGTCAAGATTCCTGTAAGAAAAATGTTTGTTTAACATTTACTCAGTGTTTTGTGTCAGTCAAATGTAATGATTTTTTCCTTTCAGTTTTCCAGAGAGAAAATGAAAAAACGAGAGAGGAGAACTGAGAGGAATTTGCTATATTGTACAGACAGGTGAATGTAAAGGAAAAAACCTACATCAAAACAGTGTCTTAGCAAGATGTTGGGCTACCGCACACCACAAGAAGAGCTTCACTGCACCTTGGCATGGATGCCACAAGATACTGCCTGAATTATGGCATGACTGTGGTGGTCATAGCATAGGATTTACATCATTTTCACACACATCAAACCATTCAGCGAGCCCTCGTGTCCTGTGAATGGGGACACGGACAACCTGGAAGACACCACCCCAATCAGGATAGAAATCATCATGGCGTAAAGGTACAGAAGTCCACAAAGACCATGTATTATTTCCTTTTTTTTTTCTTGTGATCTTAAGATAACAAAAGTTGCTTTCTCGAGATCACAACTGATTTTACTCATATGTCAAAATGCATTACTAGGCATACATACTATACATCAGGGAGCTCCTTAACAGAAACTAGTTGATACAGTGGAATAGTTACGGCTTAGAGACCTAAGGTTGTGGGTTCGACCCCGAGCTCGGGGGACTGTGTGGCGTTTGACAATATTTTTTCCAAATTTCTCCTTCGGGATCAAAAAAGTACATCTAATAAATTCCATTCTAATGCCCAGTTTTTGTTTTGTTATACGCTGCTATGAGTCTGAATGGATCACACAAATACTATCATAATTAAGCATTAAATTAATGCACTTTTATAACAATGAATGTTTTAATCAATTAAAAATAGAAACTCAAGACACATATTCAAGCAATGCATGTATCGAAAATGCATCGTATGGAGACACCACTGTATCAAATATGAACTTTGTGTATCGTTACACCCCTAGTTTTTATCTATTGTACAGACCATTACATAACAAATGATCAGTCAGATTGGGCATTTCTGAAAGTACATTCTATATCATTACCATATCAAGCTATATGATGATATAGCACAGGTGATATTGGCATTGGATAGTCTACATCAGTGTTTCAAGCACCAAGGAGGTACTACAAAGGAGACTTAACAGAAGAGGAAAACTGTCACATCTAATGATATGATTAAAATGGATTTAACAAGTAATTAAGTATGAATTTCTAAGCACCAGAACCAGCTGTATTTTGTCATAGGGTTGAACCTAATAATTAAAAGGATGTGCCAAAGCAAAATGGACAAGTGGAATACAGGAGCACTTAAAATGTTACCAAAATGGAAATATATGAAATGGGATTTACATCAAACTGTCTCACTATCTGTTATTAAATAATACATTTCTTTATATTGTGATCTGCAACATATGGTTAACTGCTGCAAAGAATGCTCTGTTATAGCTTCAGATATATTTCTAGTAAAGCAAAGTGCTACTTGGATTAAAAGATCATTTTAAGGGGGTACTGTAGCCAAAAAAAAATGTTTGAGAACTACTGCACTACATCATTCTGATCACGCGCCAGGCACGCAAGAACTGCAAATGTGGACTTTTCACACTCTGAGTTACGCTGTACAAGAGTGCCACCTGTGGACGTAGCACTAAACATGCACTGATCTGACCGCCTGATGAATTTTATGCAGTGAACACGGCTGATCTTGACTGAAAACACAGTTCTTGAACATAAAACCCTTTTAAAGGCCATCTCCATCCCACCTCCGCTGTTGCATCTAACAAGCTCTCGGCTGTTTCATCTGGTACATCTCTATTTAAGATTTTAACAAGGCTCTAGGTTGAATATAAAGCTTACATACAGGTAATACAGCCATACAGATATTTCAGAACCATCTTCTTTATTAGGAAGCATGCCTTCTTCTTATAAACTAATAACCTGAGACATGCAGTGGTCTACCTGCTATTTATGTGTAGGCCCAATAACCTAAATACGTACATCATCTCTGAAAAAAAACAGCACGAACTTGATGAATAAGAACTGACTGATGTCCTAAAACTTTTTCTATGTAGTTACATGATTGTTATTGTTCTTGGCATGTGTGCGGCAGTCTGGGAAAACCAGTCGGATGTCACTGCTGATAGAGTCTTTCAAACAGAAAAAAGTCTAAAAATCAGGTTATGAACACAATTAAGTTAATAATGTATTTCGACACCTTTAATGGTGTGGAATGTGGAAAGGTTTTATTCCCTCCTGTCTACCTTTCTGCAAAGATCATGTTGGGTAAGGAGCCAATTTAACAAACGCAGAGGTAAAAACATTCAGTCTGCCTAAAGATGTTTAAAACCTCGCTAGCTACACATGATTTCCTCACACAGTGAAGGTCTCGCTTCGATGTAGTAGAAGTAGCTGAATAGTTGCATGCCACAGTGAATTAGACATAACCCTAATTAGTTCAGTTTGTGATCCGATACCAGCTGTCAAAACATCTGCGGAACAAGTTTTTAAATGTTTAAATGGCCTAATAACACAGCAGATCAGAACACACTGAACTAATCAGTGATAAGATCAAAAGATGAATATGCAATGATAGATCAGAGTTTCAGCTTTCATTTCCTAATATTCACATCAAGATGCGTTAAACAGCTTAGAACATGGCACCTTTCATTTGAACCCACCTATTTTGTAAGTGATCAGAAATATCGGAACATGCAACTGAGAGGTTTCTTGTTCTACAAAATGCATTAACAGTGTTGGGTTGTGTGGGATCCAATAAATATAAATAAAAATCTAAATGAAAGAAACAATTATATACAAATAATGTGCCTAATGTGTGAATAGCTGTATCACAGCCTGAGGGTCTGTTTGTTTGTATTGAAGAAGGATAAAGGAGTTCTTAGCTGCCAGATGTTTCAGAGCCACTGCACTCTCAGACACAAAGGTACCAAACAGTACTGTCTCTTGTCACTGCAGTGGGACATTTTTACCTAATTATTTTATAGCACAGCTTTAAGGGTACATCAGCGGTCCTTAAGATCCAACAACTAAACTGTAAATTATTTGTCGTGAAAGATAAATACTAAAGGTACAGAACATGTGGCTTGGATTATACTACAAAGGTAAATCTTCTGTAACTGTAATATCTAGATCAAGGAAATGTACAGTCTGGTACCTTTATTTCTCAGAGTGTGCTGTAATTGGCTATTTATTGGCACAATATAAAAGTAATACATACTCACTATTACAAAAAACAGAAATAAATCATAAGTCTTGCCTTCAGTTTAAAAAAAATAATAATAATTAGCCAGGATCTACTTAATTATTGCCATGTATGAAGATATAAACATGAGCCTAAATGCATGAAAGTTGAAGAGTGTGTCAGCAGAGAAACAGTAATAACTCAGAGCAGTGATCCAGTCTGGAACAGCCCTGAGCTCTCCTCCTAACACAGCATTTAGTGTTTAATTTTCTGCCAGCTGTTGATTTATTATTAAATCCCTGTAACAGTGTTTCAGTCATTTCCTACACCAGGACACTGCTGGCTAACTCACTACCACGAGTCTTAATAATCATTTCGGGCTTTTTTACTGCACCTCTTTGGCTGTCGCTGTTCCTTCAATTCCTAGTAAACCGTACAGGTCCATCTGTAATATTTCTTTCGTAGAAGCCATATTTTTTTTAAACACTAGCGCAAATGAAACGTTAATAAATGTGTGCCTATTTTGAAAATGTAGCACAGTATAAACGCTTCCGGTTTACGAACATACAAAATAAAAGTCTTTTAAAACGTACAGTAGGTTAGTGGATAAATACAGCATTCTGTATACATGCATATCTCGAGATCAGGTGACAAATTATATTTTAATTTAGAGCGCTGATATAAAATGTGGCCGCAGCTGTTTTTTGTGGGTTTTTTTTTTTTTCAAATAAATGCTCTACGGATGACGTAACGTGACGTAACGTGACGTAAACAGCCGAGCAGAGCCATGGTGCCCACTTTACACTTCACTACTGCGCCTTTTTTCCCCTTAATTTGCTTCAGATGCTTAATACACAATGATACACTATAAATTAGTAGTAGTAGCAGTAGCAGTATCACTGTGTCTGCATGGGTTTCCTCAGGGTTCTCCAGTTTCCTCCCACCTACTAAAAACATGCAGGTGGCTAAATTGCCCCAAAGTGTGAGATCTACAATTTAGAGATGCCAATCAGCCTACAACACATGTCTTTGGCCTGGAGTACCCAGAGGAAACCCCCGAAGCACTGGAAGAACATGTAAAGTCTGCACACACAGGGAATCAAACCCCCGACCCTGTAGGTGTGAGGCAAACATGCTAATCACTAAACCACCATGTCCACCAATCATCATCATCATCATCACCATCATCATCATCAAGCTCCAAGGTCCCCAGTTTGATCCTGAGCTCAGGCTACTGTAGGTTTCTGTGCAGTTTCTCCATGCCTCCATGGGTTTTCCTTCAGTTCTCTGGTTTCCTCCCATCTCCCAAAAACATGCCAGTAGGTGGACTGGCTGTGATAAATTAACACTAGGTGTGAATGAGTGTGTGAACGTGTGTGTGCACATGGTGCTTTATGCATAATGGAATGGCTCTGGATCCACCACCACCCTGACCAGGATAAACCGATTACTAGCGTCTAGTAGCTGTAGCAGTAGCAGGATTAGTAGTAGCAGCAGAAGCAGTAGTAGCTGTAGCAGCAGTAGTAGCAGGATTAGTAGTAGCAGCAGTAGTAGCAGTAGTAGCTGTAGCAGCAGTAGTAGTAGCAGTAGTAGCTGTAGCAGCAGTAGTAGCAGGATTAGTAGTAGCAGCAGTAGTAGCAGGATTAGTAGTAGTAGTAGTAGCAGTAGTAGCTGTAGCAGCAGTAGCAGCAGTAATTAGGCCCTTAACCCTCAATGCTCAGTTGTGTAAATTAGATAATTGTAAGTAATGTAAAAAAAAAAATAAAAAAAAAAGTAGTAGTTGCTGTTGTTGTATTAGTAGTAGTAAAACGAGCAGGTCATAGCTAGTGTAAATTGCAGTTACAGCACATGCCCAGCAGATGGCACCATATGCTTAAAATGACCTGATTCACGGTCAGCTAGGCCAGGTTCAGCCAGGGATATGTGTTTACATCAACAACAAAAAAAAACATGTAACCTTGTTGTATTTCTAAACAACTAGCTATCATTCTATGCCATGTTGTTAACCTGACTCAGTCATGTGAGTTTCTGCTTTAGGAGGATTCAGCAATTTACATTTAGATTTACAGCATTTGGCAGATGCCCTTATCCAGAGCAACTTACAATCCTCTCTTTTTTTTATAATACAGCTGAGCAGTTGAGGTTTAAGGGCCTTGCTCAAGGTCACAGCAGTGAAAACCCGTTCTTTGGCGCTTTATTCTGCATTTTCTTGCTCCTGTAGTTGTTTTATGTCCTGTCGATGTGATGTTTCTTCTGCTGTTTGATAATGTTGGTTGAATGTTTGAAGACGATGCACAGCAATCTGATACCCCTGGGATAAAAGTAAAGTTTATCTAGTTTAAATCACTTTCACTCCATTCGTGTGCCAGTGATTAGGTAATGTTTTTGGCTGCATGCCTTCACACATACACATTTACCATCTTGATTGGATAAAAAGCTGTAAGAAAGTTTTCGGCGTAGCCTACACTTAACACAATGTCAAATTCAGAGATAAACAGTGAAATTCTTTAAATATGCTAACATCTTTGTATCATAATCTTAAAAAACGGTTCAATCTGGAACGCTTTCGATTCTTCAGTTGTGACTCTGGCGGAAATCCTTAAAGTTTCTATGTAGAACCATACAATTGAGAGTTTTTTCTATCAGAATGGATTCCAAACATATTCTTAATGCTTCTTTTTTTCACTAAGAACATATTGTAAACACACATACCTTGTAATTACAATACTTACTCATCATGCTGTTTAATCTCTTCATATTTCTGTTCGGTCATATTGCAAATCCAGTAGATTTTAATTCAAATATGTAGCATTTTTCTCATTATCATTCCTGACGCTACTTTTCAAGGAGGCTCATGTCCTTCACTGTATGCAACAGGATGTTACATACACTAATGGGCAAAAGTTTGTGGACACCTGACCATCACACTCATACTGTATGTGGTTCTTCCCCAAACTTTTGCCACAAAGTTGGAAGCACAGAATTGTCTAGAATGTCTTTGTGTGCTGTAGCATTACAGTTTCCCTTCACTGGAACTAAGGAGCCCAAACCCATTCCAGCATGACAATGGTGGACAGTGTGCACAGGGGCACATGGAGCGAGCTCCATGATGACATTTACCAAGGTTGGAGTGGAAGAACTTGAGTGGCTTGGACAAAGCCCTGACCTCAACCCCACTGAACACGTTCAGGATGAATTGGAATGCAGACTGCGCCCCAGGCATTCTCGCTCGACATCAGTTCCTGACCTCACCAATGCTCTCGGGGGGGACTAATTCTGGAACGGCATTTTGAAAAAGTATATAAGGATGTGATGGTCAGGTATCTATCTATCTATCTATCTATCTATCTATCTATCTATCTATCTATCTATCTATCATCCTTTATTTTTTGCTTGGCAAAATTTATGGGCAAGTCAAATTTCTCATAAGTGATATTTTACTTGGCCAATAAAACCAATTCTGATTCAAAACTCTTACTGATTAACACTCAAAATTATATATTTTATTATGACAGAGTATTTACTCTGTGAGGTATTTCAATGAATTGGTTTCAAATGTAATTGTTCATTTAGGCTTGAATTTCCCCTCAAAGCTTTTGCTATCTGTAGTAGCCTTTGCAAAGTATGAACATTTGTCCTGATATCTGAAATACCATTCATGCCTCTCACCAGCATGCCTTTTAAAACATGCCCCTCTTCCGCTCAAGCCCCTCCTCTGCTCATGTGTTGGCTTGAGGCACATTTTTGTCTTGGGTGTGACAGATAAAAAAAAACATCCCTGTATATCACAAAAATTTGCAAAAAAAAATGCAGAAATGTTGCAAGAGAACAATGCTGGGCTTGTCTCCACCACCATTTTGTCTCTATCTCTACTGAACACACCCTGCTAAAACCCAAAACATGCCTTTATTTATATATATATATATATATATATATACTTACTGTCCACTTCTGAGAATATCTGTATACCTGCTTATTCGTGCAATTTATCCAAATCAGCAGTGCAATTCATAAAATTATGCAGATGAAAGTCAAGAGCTTCAGTTCACATCAAACATCAGAAAAAGATGAGGGGAAAGCCATTGGAATTAAGAAAGATTGAACAGATTTTTTTTTTTATTTCATCACCACCACCAGAAAATGCCATGTGTACATTAGTAAATGTGCACTAGGCCTAATGCTTATTCACTATCAAACCCAATTATACTGTATGTATCACTCTTTTTATTCATTTTCAGTTAGTTTGATGGTAAAAAGTAGCACATTCTGATAAGTGGCCAGTGAGGATGGAGCAACCACACTGTGTATGTGAGTTAACATTAACACTTACAGCTGAAGGAACTCGATGGACTGCTTAAAATGTAGCATGAACACCAACACTGTGGAATTAATTCTTAGAGTGCTGAATAACAGTGTTGTAGCCTCACAGCTCCAGGGTCCCCAGTTCAACCCTGAGCTCCAGTTATTGTCTGTATGGAGTTTCTCTGGATGGTCTCTCCATGTCCGTGTGGGTTTTCTCTAGTTTCTCCGATTTCCTCTTACCTCCCAAAACCTGGCTACTCTAAATTGTCTCTAGGAGTGAATGAGAGTGTGATACAGCGGTTATTGAAAGTGAGTGAGTGAATACTGAACAACAATCTACAGTATTGTGTTTTTCTCTTTCGGTGTATATTTGTGTCCAGCTGGACTTACATGTATACCAGGGGTGTCAAACTCAAATTCTGCCCACAAACTAAAATCTGTGAAGATGCACTTGTATAAAGTCCCTTATTTTTAGAAAGACCAACAAGAGTTACCCTTTAATCCTTAAACATTAATGATTTGTTCATTAATGGAATTAATTTAAAGTGGTTATATTTTTGTTTCATAGTAGCGCTTTACATTACCACTTTTGACCAGCGCTTGGACTCTGAATAGATGAGACATTTATTTTGACAGGGATAATAAATGCATACTTCTCTGTCCAGTTGTCTTTACATTATGTTTTTGTGTGTCACATCAGCATTTTTGAGACCCTGACAGACAGTAATCGAAATTTCCATCCATCCATTTTCTGTATCCTACACAGGGTCACAGGGAGCCTGAAGCCTATCCCAGGGGTCTCGGGGCACAAGGCAGGGGGACACCCTGGACGGGTGTACCAACCCATCACAGGGCATAATCTCACACGCACTCTTTCACACTCTATGGACGATTTAGAGATGCCAATCAGCCTACAATGTATGTCTTTGGACTGGGGGAGGAAACCGGAGTACCCAGAGGAAACCCCCAAGCACTGGGAGAACATGCAATCTCTGCACACACAGGGCGGCAGCAGGAATCGAACCCCATCCCCGGAGATGCAAGGCAACAGCGCTAACCACTCATTTACTTTTTTAACATATTCTGTTGATTAACACCAGTAACGTCTGTTATAAATTTCTGTGAGAAGGCTACTAGCCAGATAGCTACACTATAAGCACAGAGATACTGAAGTGAGAACAGCTGAAGTAGCTTGCCAGAGTTTTTCTTTGCCAGAGCAAGAAAAGTAGATCAGGACTTACAATTTAAGGTGTAATTTTTCTCTGTTATTAGCATGTTATTTGAATCATTTTCAATGGAACTGCCATAAAGGTATTTTATTAAAATGGAAAGATTGTTTGATGGTAAATTGTGAAATGATTAAAAAACAATTTATAGGATGTCCCAAAAGTCTCCATACATAGGGGAAATTAACACTTTTTAGCACTTTTAATCCTTTTGTCTTCCAAAATATTTCATACTTAGTTTATTATTTTTTTAATAGCCTTTAAGAATGCCTTTGACAAAAGAAGAACGTATTGAAATCATTCTCATGGCTGGATCTGGAAGCTTTCACAAGGTTGCGATGGACTTTAACAGGAAACATGGCCAGCACATCAGACACGACACTATTATTAACAAACTTATTAACAAATTCAACAAGACTAGAAGTGGACGTCCACGAATATCCACTGACGAAAGCATAACTGACGTGGTGCTGCCATACATAGTCCCCTATGTATGGAGACTTTTGGGACACGCTGTAGTATCATCACAGCTCCTACTATTGTCTGACATCCAACTGAAGTGCACAAGTGTGTCACACTTACCAATTTAATTGTATATTATAATTGTATATGTCTATTATAATTGTATAAGGAAAACAATGGCGATTTTATTTTGTATATTTTTTTTATTTTATAGTGTCCTACTTAGAAGTATTTTTTTCAAGTTTATGCGGGCCAAATGAAATGGCGCTTGTCCCCCAGGCCTGGTGTTTTACCTGTGACGTACACCAACCCCCATAAACTAACACCTTCAGCACCATGCATATGTACATAGTTTTAGGCTACATTTTTGTCAGTGGAGCGTTTTTCTCTATCTCTCTCTCTCTCTCTCACACACACACACACACACACACACATTTCTCCTACTAAGCCAATTGATGATAGGTCTATAGCTTTACGTTTTTGGGGTTTAAAAAAAAAACATTATTCATAATTATCATTTATTCATTATTATAAAAAAACGTTATTCTTGTGGGGATCAGCCAAGGTCAAATCTGTCAAATATTCCTAATCTTGTGGGTACATTTGGACCCACCAAGATATAAAAACAAGAACACACACAAATACACACTGTACACCAGCGGTCAGGAAGCAGCTCCTGATGAGCCGGCATTTCCAGTGAGGGTGGAGTGACCAAAACTCTGTGTGTGTGTGTGTGTGTCAGAGAGAGAGAGAGAGAGAGAGAGAGAGAGAGAGAGAGAGAGTGTGTGTGTGTGTGTGTGTGTTTGTGTGTGAGGGAGAGAGGCAGAGAGAGAGAGAGTGTGTGTGTCAGAGAGAGAGAGAGAGAGAAAGAGAGAGAGACAGTGTGTGTGTGTGTGTGTGTGTGAGAGAGAGAGAGAGAGAGAGTGTGGTTGTGGGTGTGTGTGAGGGGGAGAGAGAGAGAGAGAGAGAAAGAGAGAGAGACAGTGTGTGTGTGTGTGTGTGTGAGAGAGAGAGAGAGTGTGTGTGGTTGTGGGTGTGTGTGAGGGGGAGAGAGAGAGAGAGAGAGAGAGAGAGATATTGTGCGCGCGCGTGTGTGTGTGTGTGTCAGAGAGAGAGAGTGTGTGTGTGGGGGTGTGGGGGTGAGAGAGAGAGAGATTGTGTGTGTGAGAGAGAGAGAGAGAGAGAGAGAGAGATATTGTGTGTGTGTGAGACTACAGTATGAATCATGGGCTCACATCTGCGCTCCATCACAGTAGCGATATAAACGCGTCTGGAGCTCTCCTGCTGTGATGTGGATGTAAGGGGTTAAACACGGTACTGAAACAGAGGTAAGCCTGCTGTGATGTGGATGTAAGGGGTTAAACACGGTACTGAAACAGAGGTAAGCCTGTCTGTCTATTCTCGCCTTCCATCTTGATGTCGATGGAAGAATTGATCGATTCATGGCGCTTTCCGAAGTTAGACTCTTTTGTTGGAAAAAGTGGAGCCCGACATGCCTCAGATTCGCCATATTTCTTACATTACTCCATTATAAGAGTGTCCTGTAGAGACTTTAGAGCTGGTCATCTGGAAATAGTAGGTTATATATATATATAGCCAGAATATCATCATAATGACTTTGACCTAAATGAGTATCCTGTGGACAGAAACAGCAGAACTGTACATGGAAAACCAGCAAAAACATCTGCAGCAGCTGTTCAGGTTTCTCTCAGCCTCCTTGTAACCACTGGTCTGATTTCATGTATTTGATGGCTTTCTCAGGATCTACAGTATATATATTCATGTAGGCTAGATCTTGCCTAGATCTTTAATCTTTAACAAATCGACAACTCGGTATTTATCATCTGGGTAGTGTCTTACTGTACATGTTCAGTGTGTGCTTGAGTCATATCAGTATATATACACATTCCTCACATCAGTGGTCACGTGATCTCTGCCTGACTTCCAGCTGCTTCACTCCCACATTAGGAAACTGTCCACTGGTATAACACTCTAGATAAGGAGTATTTAACTAAAATTTGTGAAGATGCAGTTGTATGAAGTCTCTTATTCTTAGAAAGACTGGAGGGAAACAACAGTTACGCTTTAATGCATAATCTTTAATGATTAATTAACATCGTTCAGAAATTTTAAAGTGGATATATTTTGTTTCATAGTGCTGCGTCACGTTACCACTTTTAACTAGTGCCATGGACTCTGAACAGATGAGACCATTTTGAATTTGACACAGTGACAATAAACACATACTTCTCTGACCAGTTGTTTTTACATTTAAAGCATTTAGCAGACACCCTGATCCAGTGTAACTTACAGAAGTGAAAGGACATTACATTTATAAAACTGAGCAGCTGAGGGTTAAGGACCTTGCCCGAGGGCTCAACAGGGGTGGATTGTCAGTGCTTGGGCTTGAACTCACAACCGTCCGATCAGTAGTCCAATGCCTTAAACACTGAGCTACCACTGTCTTTACACTATGATTTGGTGATCGACTTCGTTTTTAATCAAGCCATGTCATTGGTTCTCTTATCAGACCAGAGACGCTAAACAAAATCTATCACAGTCTGCGAAAACTCTTCTGACTTAATGTCTATAGCAGTTAATGTCTTAACTTTATGACTTAATGTCTATAGCACTGTAGCTAGTCTGTGGTCCCTATGAGCTGCCTTCAGCTAAATCACAAGTTCTCAACACTGGTACTGGCCTCCTGCACTGCATATTTTAATGTCTTCCCTGCTCCCATCACACCTGATTCAACTAATCAGCTTCCTTAGTTGAAGTGAGTGTGTTAGAGTAGGGAAAAACACTTAAATGTGAAGGACAGGGGATGCTGCAGGACCAAGGTTGGGAACCTGTGAGCTAAATACATAATTGCATGTGATTGGGTAAGCCACAACATAGGATATACTAAAAAAGAAAACTAAAGAAAAGTAAAGGTGCTGATCTATGGGCAGTTTTTCAGACGGTGATCAGCTACATTTTTTCATGTGCTCAGTTTGGTCCAGTCAAATACACTGCCCCCTTCTGATGACCCCTGCTCTAGATTTTACATTTAAAGAAATCACTCTAATAATTAGGATCATGGTCACTATGAACGTGTTGTGTACGAGTATCAAAACGCCAAATATATTTTTGCAAAATGCTTTATCAAGTTATTTGTTGATAACATGTGGCCCATCAAGGAGTCATACTCAGTATAGGTATCAGAGTCTGGTCTGAAATTGGTATAATTTTTTTTTTTTTTTTTGAAGTGACTCGTGGCCAAGTATGGTGACCCATACTCGGAACACTTAACCCATCCAAGTGCACACACACAGTAGTGAACACACACACACCGTGAACACCCTTTTTTTTTTTTTTTTTTGCTGCGGTGCCCGGGGAGCAGTTTGGGGGTTCGGTGCCTTTCTCAAGGGACTCACCTCAGTTGTGGTATTGAAGGTGGGAGAAAGCACTGGTCATTCACCCCACCCCCCAATCCCTGCCGGACCTGAGACTCAAACCCACAACCTTCAGGTTCACCTTTAGGTTGCAAGTCCGACTCGCTATCCATTAGGCCACGGCTGCCCCAGGTCAGATCACATATTTTCCAACCCCATCCCTGTTGTTCTTAATGTTGTGTACATATGGTATGTAGACACCACCAAGATCTTGCACATAGGTATGACTTGTCTTGGAGCCATTGCAACATTCACATAACAGAAACTTGCTCAGCTGTGTTTTTGTGAGGAGGCCAGTATCAGATGTGTGTTAGTTGTTGTTTTGGCTGTTCTTGTTAGGGGTTGCCACAGCAGATCATTGGTCCACATATTTGATTGGGCACAGTTTTTACACCAGATGACCTTCTTGACACAACCCTCCCCAATTTTATGCAGGCTTGGGACCAGTACTGGGAGTGCACTCTAATGTACTGGGGTTGGTTCCCTGGCTGGGAATCGAACCCGGGCCACAGGGGTGAGAGCACTGTGGCCTAACCACTAGTCATCCAGAGATGGATGAGTATCAGTATTGTATCAAAAAATGGAAAAAACAGATTTGACGCACTCCTAGTGGAAAATCTGTCATATGACCTGGGATTACTAAATGGGAGAACTTGTTCAAGAAAATGTAATGGAGTGAAAGGTTACATTGTTATTTCAAAATGTAGTGAAAGAGTAAGAAGTCATTGAAGCACACTTCGCTCAGCATGTTTTCTCTAGGACTCTAGGATCTCCATTATTTTCACTTGTGATCAATCTCTTCATAACGAATGAATAGGAATAATGAACTTCAGATCTATTCATTCTAATTTCAAATATGAAAATTTGGTTTGTGGGGACATTAAATTGTTAAAGCATAAAAAATATCTGCAGTGAGATGTGTGAAAATTTCATCTTACCAACTGAAAGATTACCACTTTTTAACTCAAGAGTGGGATATAATAATACCAACACCATATTCAATCAAAAGCAACTCTTTCAGAGTAACACAAGACTACAGAGTGCAGTCAGAGCAGTCAAGCCATAGCATGATTGATGATTGTGACAGTCATCATTATCTATTCAGTGCCTATCTGCTGTGAGAAAGGAGTGTGACTTTGGGTCAGTTTTAGAATGTGCAAAAGAAGCAGAGATAGTAGAGCTCATTAGAGGAAATGAATCCTTATTATTTGTTTAGGTTTCACACCAAGATCACACCAACATTGAGAGGCAATGCTATCCAATATAGCTCAATGGATAAATTTCTGTGTTAGTGACCAGAAGGTTTTGAATTCAATCCACAAGACTGCCAGGAGCCACTGTTTGACCCTTCACCTTTATGACTGATCCTGACACCTGATATTCCGGCACTAACAATTCCTTTCAAATTGCAATATGCAAAAATGCATTTTTAGTATAATTGTACAGATAAATACAGTGGGGTCCAAAAGTTAGACCACATTGAAAATCAGTTTGTTTGTTTTTTCTTTTTTTTTCATTTAAAATTGAAAAGAAACAGAAGGTTCTAGAAATTCATGTAAATATTTCCAATATTCTACTTTTCACTCAAGTTGTTGTCTTAAAAATAATTTGTAATGAAAATTGTTGTATTAATTTAGTAAATAATGCAAAATAGAAGCATTTTCATTAGTGGTCTCTGGCCTTTGGAGCCCACTGTGTGTATAGATGTACAAATACAATGAGAGTTAAATTCAATTAATTATTTTCAAGTGTGAAATGTTTAAACAACAATCTCCATTGCATCTATTGCAGTCTGGCATAGCAGTGGTACCTCTGATCCTACATGGATACCATACCATGGATGGTCCCACATGGATACCTTATAGATTCCACTTACTAAAAACAGTATATGCCCAAATCTCACTCACTTTCCACTGGATAACTTCACTTGCTGTAGTCCCCGATGCTCCTTTCAACTCACTCTGTACTGTTGTGGAAGAGTAATAACTTATAATTTCACTCTCTGATGTCATCCAGAAGAGAATGGGTTCCTTTTTAAGTCTGGTTCCTCTAAAGTTTCCTTTCTTGTGTCATTTCAGGGAGTTATTCATTACTAGTCTCACCACTGGATTGCTCATTAGAGTTCTAGCTCTAAATCAAAATATCCATCTGGATTTCTGTAAAGCTGCTTTGTGACGATGTCTATTGTTAAAAGCACAATCTAAATAGAACTGAATCAAATTGAACTTTGTAGACTTTATATCCAAACTACAGTCAAAATAGCGGCTATGATAAACATCACAATGATCATCATCAACAGTATTTACCACCGTGGGAGAGTAGATGGATGTCTACTAAAAATGAACCTTCCTAACTGGTTATGGAAACTTTTGGCTTTGGGAGACAAATAGAAAGATTTAGTTTCCGCTTTGCAGCAGGAATGGGATTCTCCCAGTGTCTTTTTGTAGTCATCATTTTGAGTTCATGTTAACTTTGCTAGTACATTCACTAGAAACATACATCACACACTAGCAATACTACAGCATGTCAAAATAGTACCAATATCCCCAGTGCTTCATATAGTGGAGTAGCCACTATTTAGATTGATATTACGTTGTAACCTGAAAACCATTGGCAGAAAGAGGCTCAGACAAAAGTAAAGTGTGTGTTGATTTTATTAAGTAAATGTCTGACTGCAGTTTATAAGCTTAATCTAACTGATTCAAAACTTTAGTTAAAATGTTGGAAAGGTTTTCTCCTTCACAGCCTTTGATTACTAGTATGTGTACAGCTTTATATAAATCTAATACAAAGCTTTCACTCAGAGGCTTTTATTTATTTTTAAGCATGTACTGTACAAACCAGTCTCAGAAGCTTTAAACTCTGAACACATGCCGCCTGAAAATGCTAACTCAGCGGCGTATTTTAAATATGAAGGCAATAGCCTTTATAGTTGCCTGTCAGAGATTCGTTTAAACATGTCTAACAGGACATTATTCTCTGCCCTTTCTTGGAATTCATTTAATTAACTATTTCCTTAGAAACAATGACTGAGTGCTTCGGAAAGAAATCTGTTACGCAAGTTAATTATGCAATAGAAAGGAATATACAAGCAATAAGGTAAATGTGAAAAAAAAAAACAATAGAAAATTATTTTTACATGCAACTCCATGTCACAAATACCTGAAGATGATTGAGTTGAGTGAAAGCAGAGTCTAATAAGGAACGAATACACTGTCAAGTATGGGTTCAGGCAAATCTGAGAATGCTCAAAGGTGCAAGTGTCACACTCAAGGCCCATGCAAATCTGCAAAAAATATTGAATTTACCTGTACAGTACTAAAAACTTGGGTGGAATTAACACAGAAAGTGTTAAATAAGTATGTAGCGACTGTCCGTTAAATGGGCATCACTCACTATCCATCCATACCACTGTGCAACAATGCACTAAATATTTTATAAAGGATAGGCCACTAACACCCAAACATACTGTATAACTGTGTCTGTGAAACATGGGGAATGGGAACTTTCAAATTTGGGCCAGCTGAATTTACAGTACAGTTCATGTGACAGAAGTCTCAATACTTTGGAGGTACGAGCTGCAGAATCATGACATTATTATGCATTCATTAATTCATTCATTCATCTTCAAGCAGCTTTATCCTGGTCAGAGTGGTGGAGGCTCTGGAGCCTATCCTAGGAACACTGGGTGCAAGACAGGAACACACCCTAAATGGAGCACCAGTCCATCGCAGGGCACCATGCACACATATTCAGTTTAGTGCAGCCAGTCCAACTACTGGCATGTTCTTTATTGGTGGGAGGAACCCGGACTGTACATGATGGCAACAGTGCTACCCAGCGCACTACTAGCATGTAGAAAATAAAAGTCCAGGTTTCATTGCATCATTATGGTCTTGCAAACATAGACTAAAACAAATGCAACAGGGTGTGTGGGCTTGCAAAAATAGGAATATACTGAGTCAGTAAAACAGATGTGCATTGTAAACTGTGCAGTAGGATTCAGTATAACAATTTACTTTATCTGAATGGCTTTTCCGTCTATGTGGTTTTGAGAGAGAAATGGCTAACGTTTGTTCTTTGCGATTGTGCTATCAAGACAGTAATTCACAGAGGAAGCATGACAAACTTCCATGATCCCCTTAATCCAATGCACCAGCCAGTGAAGAAAAAAAACAAACTAGGAATGTTAACTCCAAGCACCAAGATATCTTCCCTTGATTTCCTGACTAGAACAATATAACACAAAAGCTGTCCTTGTGGGTGTATTAGGTTATATATGTATAGATATAGTAAAGATATCGGTCAATTTGGAAGTATTCCTGAGATGAAAGAAGCCAGATAACCTTGGATATTGGATATCACCTCGGGAATACTTCCAAATTGACCGATATCTTTACTATATCTATATCTGATATCTAGACTTTGTCACAAACACAAAATGACAGGAAAAAGGTTTGATCAGAGTAATGTAGGCTAACACCCAAGAGAGAATTCGCCCTCACACACTGCTGCAGTGTCAGCTTCACCATGCAGGACATGTTTAATTTGTGATATGAGAGACTTATTAAAAATGCAAGAATAGCAGTTTTTTTCTCAAGTGGTTGTATTTCAGGGGAGGAATACGTAAGGATCATATGAGATATGGAGTCACAATGGAGAAACAGTACAACTTTGTTGTTATGGTAACATGTTTCCTTTTTCAGCATTGTCCACTACGTAAAAAGGAAACACTCAGCAGTGCATGGAAGTCCTTACATCCTGTAAAAATGAAAGCATTTGAGCAAGCAGTACCTCTTGAAAGTAGAGTACATCCTGAGAAAAAAAAAGAGTACTAACCTGGACCATTCCTTGTCACTAGGGTGGTGCCCTCAAGTACAGCGTTTTTACCTGAAGTATGTATGTTTGTACCATATGTGTCAATTAAATTATAATTTCTCTCTTATTTCGTACCAGCAATTCACTGATCAAAAGCCAGTTAGTCTAATCTAATCTCCCAAATATTCTTAAATAAGTGATTGAAAAGAATATGAATGCTTTCTGTTGTGTGCATTTCAGTGTCAGTTCAGCAGATAAGAAATAAGCCTAATTCCTTTTGTGCAGTTACTAATTAACTTCGTATTATAAAGGTGGTTCCTAACTCCTGTTTAATTCAGAACAATTGGAAACACATGCCAGATTTGATTAAATGCAAGACTTGGCTAGTGCTGTTGTTGTGTATTTGAATAAAGCTTTGTCAGGCAACACCCATACCCAGTGTCAGAACCAGAACCAGCACCCAACCACATGATTAGTTCCAGGGCATTGCTAATTTTCACTGTAAAGAGGTATTGTCTGTAAAGAGGCTGCAGTAACACTCTGCGTGGGCATCACCAAGCACTTACTGGCAGAAACAGAGAAGCAGGCTGAGCAAAAGTGCCAACTGGCATGCGTCCATTTTTCCGTAGGGGAACAAAAATGCTTTTTGCACAGGCTTAGGGAAAAAATGTTTTAAGAGAATAGTGAAGAGAATGCTCGTGTATTTATATGCTGTCAAACACTACATTTGTGCTGTTATTCACAAGTGATATTTTTTTTTTTGCTCAAATTGCATTGGATAAATTTAATTTAGGAGAATAATCCAGCACACTTGTTTAGATGATGTTAAATATATTATGTGCTCTGTACTGTTACTTACATTCCATGCTTCTTGGTCAACCTATGTTTCTTTAGGCTTAACGAAGATACTGACAGCCTTCTTAAGCCTGTCCTTTTAAGAAGAAGTGTTATAAGTTTGGTGTAAGGTTTAGCTAATGTTTACATATTGGCACCTCTGACAAACATGGAATTCCATTAGGTTAATTCCAAGAGGAGGGTGGCTCGGTGGGTGGCTCGGTGGGTGGCGTGGCTACTTCAGTCCCTGGTTCGATGCTGAGCTTGGGTTACTGTGGTCTGTCTGGAGTTGAGCATGTTTTCTGCATGAGTTTCCTCTGTGTTCTCTGGTTTTCTCCCAAAACATGCTAGTAGGTAGATTGGCTACTCAAAATGCCCCCAGGTGTGAATGTGTATGTGCATGGTGCCCTGCAATGGACTGGCATCCCATCCAGGGTGTATTCCCACCTTATGCCCAGTGTTCCCATGATGCTCCTGGAATGCTCCTGGGAAGCTCCAGATCAGCTGTGACCCTGACCATGTTGTGGCCATTCGTGTAGCTCAAAGATCACTCTGGAGGGCCGAGAGCCGAGCAGTTGTCTGCAGACAAAAGCTGCCCAACTCTTCAGAAGGGCATTCTTATATACCTTTACCTGAAACCTCTTCTACATCCTGTTTTTAACAAGAAACATACTCTCATACATGTGTATCCTGTTCTTTAACAAGACACCAGGTTACCCCATATGCTTATCTTATTGTTTAAGGAAGTCTTACTCACTTAAATTTACAGCATGTTCCTGTTTCCCACTTTACCCACTTTACCCAATTTTAAGATTCCCATGCATATGTAAGGTCATATAGGTCATTTTAGGCCTCAGTTTCTCAGCATACACTTCCTGTTCCATGCACATAGTTCTAGTCAGCAAGCCTTTTACTGAGATACTGGGTACAATGACACATTTTGCACTATACTGGTTCCATACATCTTTTACCTCGAGGCTTAAACATTATCAAATATGAGTACACATTTTGTGGTTAACATAGTGTCATTAAAATATTCTATAACCACAATATAGTGGATAATGAATGAATGAAAAAATTACAGTAGAAGCTTTGGTGTATTATCCATTGTTGGATTAAACTGAAGAGAAAACTGGAGTGGTGGTGACCCAGGGTCAACTCATATTGAATTAACATAGTTGGCATTCATTCTGCCATAAATACCTCATTGTCCAGAGTAAATCCATTGGTGCTAAAGTGCTAGTATATTCCTTTGCAGGCTGGACTTTTGCGCTCACTGCTTAGCTTGTTCTCATTACTCAGCATCATATATGCAGAATGAGCACCCTGTTTACTTGTTTACATGATGTTTAGTATATTGTGTGCTCTGTGCTGTTGCTTTGTTGCTTACATGACATGCTTTTTGGTTAACTTCTACTACTTTAGGCCTTATACCAATAGACATCTTCAGCTTTTCCTTCGAAAGATGAAGTTTTATAAGGATTGGTGTGTTTTGGTACCTTTTAAGGCAAAATGCAATGTCCTTTTCGGTAATGTTTACTTGTGGGGAAATTTTTATGGAGTGTTTGGATCAATCGGGACCCTGTAGAAGACTGTTAGTCATGTTTATTTATTCAAATGTGCATGTACATGAAAACAACAGCGTTGCTGCCTTACATCTCTGGGGTCCTGGGTTCGATCCTGAGCAGGTTACTGTCTGTGTGGAGTTTCTGTGCATGTTCTCCTCACGTCCATGTAGGTTTCTCTGGGTTCACTAGTTCCTCCCTCCTCCCAAAAACATGCCAGTAGGAAGATTAGCTATGATAAATTGAATGAGTGTGTGAATATGTGTGTGTGTGTGTGTGTGTGTGTGTACATTGTACCCTGCAACAGACTAGCATCGCATTCAGTGTGTATTCCCCCTTCACACCCAGTGCTCCCAGGATTGGTTCCAGATCCACCACGACCCTGACCAGGATAAAGCAGTTACTTAAGATGAATAAATGAATGTACACAAAAGAGTTGTATATTATGGTTAAATTTATTTGAACTAAGAATAGGGGTGTCAATATAGCAAATAAAAGAAATGCATCATAACCACAAAAAGACAGAACAGAGTAAACCATAAAACACAGTAAATGACGGGAAAGAAAAATAAATGTTAAAAATGCTCAAATGCTAAAAATGAACTATAAACACTGGGTATCTATGTGACTTAATATGGACTTGTAGGCCAAAAAAATGAAATATTTATAGACACCAACTTTGGGAGTAGAGCAAATATAAAAAGGTCAATTATTCTCTCTTTGATAGTAACTAAAAAAGCACACTTTGGGACAGTGGAGCAAACAAATACAGCTTATTTTTGTCTAGAAGGGGACTTTAACTGAGAGAAGCGAGAAGAAATTTTCCCTCTTTCAAGTGCTAGTCAGAAGTCTAGCATCTGTTATGTCAGCTCAGAAAGTTAGCTGCAGTAGAGTTTAGCTTCAAACAGCTCAGCGTTTCCAAGCTTATGAAATTTCCTGCATGACCACTTCTTTCTCAAAATGGCAGGATAGTTTTACACCAAACTCTCATTTGCTAATATTTTCACTTTGCTCACAGCCATTACAATGCCTGTGGATATACAGGACACAGATACTTTTTTTTGCACCCAATTCCATTAATTCTAACTTCCCTAACAATTCTAACAATCCTAACAGGGCTGAGTATTGTTTCATATTTTATAAACAACTGCACATGAGTCACGTTTTTAATGCTGAGAGAGGAACAAAAATTGTAGTCATGAGATGATGCTCTGTCACATGAGACCGTGATCTTTTCTTAAGCCATTAAGGGAAAAAATGTTACTCGTTTGCAGTGATACAGTTTTTAATTCTGATATTCTGTTAGAAATATTTTATATACATGTTTAGTGTAAATAAAAGTTTAAACCCACCACAATTTTCTATTCCTAACATGAAGGATGGATGAATAATAGAGACATCTGCTGAGCAGCATTCTAGGGAAATGCCTGTGCATGAAGGGAATAAATGACTAAGAACTTGAGTTTCTGTGAAATGAACCAAAAAATTAACTCCCTTCTACTCCAACCAGTCAGTTTACAGGATTAAGAGTCTATATATTTTAAGAAACGTAGCAGTTTAAAAAGATTTCTCCTATAAAAGACAAGAGTCTTTGGGTTTTGATTGCATAAGGATGTAGCATAATTATATTGCACTTACATCATGTCAAAAGTATGGTAATTACAAACTTCCAAATTCCACAACTCATAATCTTGTAATTTTCTAATCATTCAGACATGACGGTGTGTGACGGCAGGTTATAAGCTGAAAAAAAAGAGGCAGTGGCTTTGAGGAGTGTAATGTCAGGTTTTATGTCTATACATGTATATCAAACATTCACTATTATTTTTCTGGCTTTGTATGTATAATAAATTAGCAAAGTGTAATTTAGCTTTCTATCTGCAAACCAGTAGAATATTACTCTACACAACACTTTGGTATTTTTGTATTAGTTGTGGTAACATTTTAATAGCTTACAGGCACACATGTCTTCGAGGCAGGTTCATTAGAGAAACAGATTTCCAACAAATCTGGAACTGTTTTTCTCTATAAAGTGCATTTTTACAGTCCAACCTCCTGAGACACAGTTTGGTCAAAACATATTAAAAAAAAAACAATATTGTTACTATATAGAGGGCATAAGGATAAACAAAATTGATTAGCTATTATCTTGAATTGATTATTGCTCGTGTTAGCTCTTTGGTCAAACAGCTGTAATGTAATGCTTTCAGCCAGGTTGTTCTTCAAAACTTCAGAGAGTAAAAAACCTCGACAGAAATGCATTCTTTAAGGCCAAGATATGAAAGAATCGTCCAGTTTAACTTTGTGACTTTGCACATATCGCCGCTGACTCCACCACCATGTCGCTGTCACTTTATAGTAAAATCTGTCCCCTCGTGCAGGGCAGGACACTCAACAATGACAGTGACCGACAAACATGAAACACTTTAATCATGTGATGGAGTACAAAAGCATTATAAAGGGATATTTTTAGATCAAGGCATAGTCCTTTCAGATGTTGAAAACCAACTTAACAGGTTATGTCAAATGTGTAATCAGCTAGTCTGGTACTTTGTCCCAACCACAGAAGAGGGAAGGGATCCTAATGTACATTTCAGGATAATAACATTAGGTACGGGTCGAGCCAATACCTTAACCTCCTGCCTTTCTAGAATTCCACTTGGAGTTTGTCAGTATAAGGATTATTCAGTTGCTTAATATGGATTTCTATATCCACGCATTGTGTATAATGAGGTATTGATGTTACAGTGGTGACTGTCAGAAGTCTGTCCTGCTGGGCTGCAGATGTCATGCTTTAAAGTAAGAGGAATGAGGTCATATGGCATCCTTTTATCATATGGTACGTTTTTGCCCGCTTAACCAAGCGTGATGAAGTAGCAGGTATTTCATGTGTAGAATCATGAATTGTTTCTGCTTTAGCAAATATTCAGGCTAAAATGCATTAACCAAGTCAATAATCATACTCCTCTTCATATAAAAGATTATTCATAGTAACAAGAAGACATATCACCACACTGACTAGGATAAGGTGGTTAAAAGAGTGCATGAGTAGCTCCACATAGACATGCCATTGCCATGAAAGTTCCCTGATAATCATTATACTTTAAATTCTTCACAAAGGAAATCAGAGCTCAGTACAACTTGTCCAAAACAAATCAAGTAGAGACAAGTAGAAGAGAAGGTTCATCTGACTGTTGGAGAAAGCATGGAAGAAAGATAGTGGTACAGATTACTGGAATCTGTAAACTGGGTGGTGCAAACGGGCATCAGCCACACCTCTAGGTGTCAGGTTCTTTCACATGATCAAATACTCCCTTATATACAGTACATACAAGCAGTTACTTTTGTGTAAGCAGAAATTACCAAAAGGTTCATGCTTTCCTGGGAGATTGTTTGATCCCATTCAGATCTGGTGGCGTTTGCTTAAATACGTTGTTGGAATTTTTGGAATGTTCTGCTCTAACACCGGGGGATCTGTGGATCGGTCTGTACTTAAATCATCTTGTATTTGAATTCTTGTCATAATAAAATACAAATGGCATTATGCATGTAGCTGTAACTGAACAAAATTATACCTAATCCTAAGCCATAGGAGTGAAGGAGAGCAAAAGAACAAAAATATTAGCATGACCCTGTCTTAACCTGTTAGGATGGACATTTGTGTAGATGCATCCTCCAAATCAATTTATGTTAGTTCTGGAACAACAGACTTAGTATTAAATCTTTCCCAGTATTTAAAACAATTAACACTGAATTTGGTCAAATGCAATAAGTAGTGTGAGATGTGTTCCCTCCATTTGTGTTGTATTGTGTCTTGTCTTCTGCAGCTGACAGTACACCCTGCAGAGATTTGCAGGAGGACTTGCTGAGCCATAATGTCACTGGGCAAATGTGCACAGCTGTCACTTCCTCCAGTTGCACCCCAGCTTAGTTTTGTTTCAATCCTGAATGCATCCTGGATGGACAGTCAGTCACTCAGATCAGGGGACTGCAGCCGCTATTTGAAAAGTGGCTATATCTGCTTACATACAGTATGTGAACAGATATTAGGAAAACCTAAATTATCCTTTTATATAATATCTCATCTGTGAACATGCTGCTGTAGTCTCTGTCACTGGGAGACATTCTGACCCTGATATACACAGGTATGACTTTATTAGTATTTAGTTAGTAACAAGGACTAAGTTAGTAACTGTACTAGCTAGTTATCTACAGCATATATACTGTATATAACTGGCTACTTTATGTGATTGAAGAAGACCTAATGTACATATAAAGAAAACTGTATTTGACTAATGTTCCAAAATTGAAAGGTAACAGGTCTCAAACCAATAGTTATGTTAATTTTCAATCTATAATTAGCTAGCTGTGTCATTGGCCAATTTTTAAACTCATTTTAGCTGCAAAAGCATACAGTATATGTTGTAAAACGTATGTTAACAACTGGCCATTACACCCATATGTGGGTCTTCCCTAAACTGTTGCCACGAAGTTTAGGGAAGCATACAATTGTCTAGAACAGGGGTGTCCAATCTTATCCAGAAAGGATCGGTGTGTGTGAGTTTTTCATTCCAAACAAGGAGAAGCCACACCTGAGTCTACTGAAAGCCAAGATCAGCTGATTAAACAGGTGGAATCAGGTGTGGCTCCTGCTTGCTTGATTGATTGAAAACCTGAACCCACACCGGCTATTTGTGGATAAGATTGGGCACCCCTGGTATATCTGCATATCAGACAATACTTTTAACAGACTACATAATAAAGCAGGCTATTTATCATAAAACACTTCTTACATTACATTAATATTTGAACAAAGTAAGCCCATACTCCCACCTCTTTATCTAGAATCAGGAGTGGCTATAGGGTTTGCACTTTTATGCATGCATAGATATAGTATACTAGCATCATAGTATACTAGCTATTCTGTCTGTGCTGACATCACATATATGAAAATGCCCAATCTATCTCTGATTTTTGACAGCATTTCCCTCGCTAATTAAAAAGTAAAGAAAACAGTGCAGCAGTTGGGAAGCTCATAGCACATCTGAGCTTCAGAGAGATGCCTGACTGCAGACACACCTCCTTGAGGGTTACAGCAGGGTTGCCATGGCTGCAGTTTTTATACAAAAATGAGTTTTGAAACAAATGGAAAAATTAAATCAGTTGAGGCCCAAAGAGTTGAAAAAAAAAAGAAAAATGGGTCTCCCTTTTCCACTTCCTGAACTTTTTGATCTAGTTTTAAGTATTTTTGTGTGGTTTTTGGGATGTAGTCACAGTGGAAATTAGACCTGCCAACTCTGCACACCAGCAAAAGACTGGCCAGACAGCTAATGTTTAATGAGCTTTGTTTAATTTTGTTACATTCTAATGAACAGCTATTGTTTTGTTGTATGCTGCTAAGAGTCTAAATGGATCAAATAAACACTTGGTCATTATTAACTTTAAATTTTTGTATAATTGTTTAATCAGTTGAAAACGGAATCTAAGGCACATATTCCTGGCAATGGTTTTTTGCTGTATCGAAAATGTATCATAGTCAAGACATTTTAAATGGATTTATAGTTGACATGAAGAACCTTAATCATCATAATCTCCATAATCAACTATTTTTGATTCTTGAAATTTTATCTATAAGATTTACAACTAGCCTCATTTCAGTCAGCTCAGGAAGTTGACCTGATCTGTTTTTGTGTGTGTGTGTGTGTGTTTTTTTTTTGACAGTTCTTCCTCCATCATCATCTGAATCGTCTTCATCATGTCAGTGAAGTCAGACAGAGTGCAGAAGAAATGGGCGGTAGTGAAAAGTCACCTGGGCTCATCTCAGGACTCTGACTCAAGCACACAGGAGGCCAACCTAGAGAATGCTGAACCCGAGCTGTGCATCCGCCTGCTGCAGGTGCCCACCGTGGTGAACTACTCAGGCCTGAAAAAGCGGCTGGAGGGCAGTGATCAGGCATGGATGGTACAGTTTCTCGAACTGTCAGGCCTCGACCTGCTGTTGGAGGCCCTGGACCGTCTCTCGGGTCGCGGCTGCTCGCGCATCACCGATGCACTGCTCCAGCTCACCTGCGTCAACTGTGTCAAGGCAGTAATGAACTCATCCATAGGGATCCATTTCATCATGGAAAATGAGGGTTACGTGCGTAAGCTCTCACAAGGTACAACATTTTAGTATTGTATTGTATGTCTTGGGAAAATATATTTT
Source organism: Pangasianodon hypophthalmus (assembly GCF_027358585.1). Taxonomy (NCBI): domain Eukaryota; kingdom Metazoa; phylum Chordata; class Actinopteri; order Siluriformes; family Pangasiidae; genus Pangasianodon; species Pangasianodon hypophthalmus. Next base: position 20,506,693 of record NC_069719.1, on the reverse strand, counting down.
TAGTATTGCTGCACTTCTGATAAAAATAGCCAGAACTATTTATGTGGAGTCATCAATTTACAGATGGATCTGCATGAAAAGCCAAACTTAACTAGTATTATTTTTTTTTTAAGTTCTTTTCATCATATCACATAGTAGCCAATTTAAGATAATGTGGATGGAATAATCCATTCTTATGTAGGTCTTTCAGTAAGTTTATGGCTTTTATTATTATTATCCAGCAGAGGAGCGTTGCTGCCTCACAGCTCCAGAATCCATGGTTTGATCCTGTGAGGCAGTAATGCTACCCGCTGTGCTGCGTGTCACCCACTATGGAATCTGAGCTAACTTTTTTTTTTCCATTTCACTGTGTAATGGTCAATGGATAATAATAATAAAAGCCATCGGGTTACTGTCTGTGTCGAGTTATTGTGCATGTTTTCCATATGGGTTGTACCATTTCTGAATGGGTTTTCTCCACACTCTCTGCTTTCCTTCCACCTTCCAAAAACATGCCAGTAGGTGGACTGGCCAAGATAAATTGCCCCAGGTGTGAATGAGTGTGTGAATGTATATGTGTGCACGGTGCCCTGCAATGGACTGGAGTCCCATCTAGAGTGTATTACCGCTTCATGCCCAGTGTTCCCGGGATAGGTTCCGGATCCAGTGTCCCATCTAGAGTGTGGTGGATCCGGAACCTATCCCGGGAACACTGGGCATGAAGCGGTAATACACTCTAGATGGGACACTGGATCACAACGCTGACCAGGATAAAGTGATTACAGAAAAAGTGAGTGAGAGAGAGTTTAAAGTTCCCGTTATTTGTATACAGAAGTGCTATAATTAACCTCACTCTGTATACCAAGAGCACAATATTTTGAAAAAGCAAGATCTGACCTTTCTGGGCTAGCACTGTGCTCACTTCAGCACTTGATAAATCACTGAGTGAACTGAGAACAGAAGTCCAAAACTTTGTTACAAAACTATTCATCAAAGGCGAGACAAAGTTGGAAGCGAAAAAAGAAAACATCATTATGAGACCGTTAGATGGTCCAAGTCCACTGCAACATAAGTACCCCATTTGATATACTGTATTCTGTAGTATACATGTAAGCAATATCGCACAAGCAAGAGCGCGGTTATAATGAATAGCGGCGGCGAGAGCATGCAAAACTCTACACAGACAGTAACCCAGCTCCGGATGAAACAGAAAGATTTTAGAGCTGTGGGGCAGCAGCACTACCTGCAGCACCACCATGTTGTCAACAAAACACATTGCAAAGTATTTTCAAATTCATCTAAATATACTGTTCCATTAGGAGTGTGTGAGGAAACATCAAATGCATGGTCTCATATAATGACCTGGCTTTAAGAGCAGTCACATATTTAGCTGTTTTTTTCTGTCATAGGTTCCAGGTTAGATTTGCTAATAGATTATCCAGTCAGTCACAACAGAAAGATGGCAACAAGAGCAATGTGGTATGAACATACAAAAGTATGGTGTTAAAAGTGAGGGTTAAAATAGTGTTTTTTTGTGGTTTGATCCCTCCAGCTCTGGATACATCCAATATCATGGTGAAGAAGCAGGTGTTTGAGCTGCTGGCTGCCCTCAGCATGTTTGCTGCAGAAGGATACACCTTGGCCCTGGACTCTCTGGATCACTATAAAGCAAGTTTCAATTATCAGTATTTTATAACACATGATCAGGTTTTTTTCAGCCAGTTAATTTTTTTTTATTCTACTCCAAATGCACCTGAGCCACACAGAAAAAAAAGACTGGAAACATTTGTCATTAAGAGTATGAGGAACTGGAACCAAATAAAAATGTGAATTAGAGTCCTCAAGGAATGGGTTGAGATCCACTTCTCCAAAATGTCCTCATGTGTATGTATATTGATAGAGTGCAATTAGTTACACCAGCGTAATTTTACTCACCCATGAATGAACGAAGTAAATGTTGATTGTGAGTCAGTAGCATCTTCACAGTGTCCTGAGAACCCTGGACTGGGTAGGACAGCAGAAGAGTGTTCGTGCTATCATCTGGAGATCATGAGTGCAATGCCATAGCCATCCATGGGGGGATAACACAGTCTCTCTCCCCTGTTACTCACAGCAACACTAGCCAGTCATGTTAGCTTATGCCTGTGTGCAGAAGAGGGCGGATAGCATCTTCCTCCAAGTGTGTTATGCTGTGTGCTGCTTATGCCCTGTGATGCTGCCTTCACATGTCTTGGAGGGAGCACATGTTAGTCTTCACCCTCCCTGGTTGGTAGCTATCATATGATAGAGGAGAAATGGCTGGTTGGTGGGAATTTGCCAAGAGTATAGAGGAGAAAAAAGTTAGATATACGACTCTATAGCAGAAGGTTTCTCAGAAAATGTTCAATGCTAGAACAATTAAGCATTCAAAGGACCCATGAAGAACCCTTTTGTCTAGAAGTGTTGTGCATAGTACATAGTGGCGTCCTATCTCTGAATGCTATTTAGAATGCTAATGAGCAGTTTCAGTCAAAGATTTTGTCCAAATCTTTATCCTATAAATTATATCGCTGTGACGGATGAAACAGGGTGAGAAAGAAGGATGTCAAAAGGAGTATTTTGTCACAGATTTGCACAAGAGCAGCATACAGTATTCAAAAAATTACTTTTTTTTTTTGTTTTTCCTACAGTCGAGTGCAAAGCTTTGCAACTTTCTTGGTTTCTGAGTGCAAAAGTAAAATGTTCTGGGTTTTTTTTGTAGATAAATTACAAAATAACACATAAAATGGGTATTTCCTACCATCCAAAACATAAGTCAAACCATTTGAAGGAGGCTTCACATCTGGCAGAGCTAAAACAGATGTCACAAATTATAAATTATAAATATATTTAAATATGCTCTAAACGTAAACTTTTTCTACTTTCTACTTTTATTATAAAAAAAAAAAAAAAAAAAAAAAAAAAAGCAGGCTGTGGTTTTAGCAGCTGCATGTTAGATAGTGAGCATTATTTTTCTCTTACAGGCTGTAAAGATGCAGCAGTACCGCTTCAGTGTGATCCTGAATGAACTGCAGAACACAGATAATGTGCACTACATGGTGACACTGCTGAGCTTCATCAACGCGCTCATCTTCAGCACTGAAGACCTGCGCCAAAGGGACAAGATGCGCAAAGAATTCATTGGTATGCAATATACATGAGCACATTATGAGCACATTATCTGTATCAAGCACGTCTCACAGAAAAGATAAGCTTACGTATATTTACACCAGTAAGTACTAAGGAAGTGGTAGCTCAGTGGTTAAGACGTTGGACTTCTGAGAAGGTTGAGAGTTCAAATCCCAGCACCACCAAGCTGCCACTGCTGGGCCCTTGAGCAAGGCCCTTAACCTTCAACTGCTCAGTTGTATAAAAAATGAGATAACTGTAAGTCGCTCTGGATAAGGGTGTCTGCCAAATGCCGTATATGTAAGTTTTATTTGCAGTGATGATACTATGACTAAGCGGAGCACCACCAGGGTGGTTTTCTTCTGGAATTAGTAGAATCTCTACCCCATGTGCTGTTTTCTAGCCAAGTACTAATAGCAAAGTCATCACCTATTTACCATGACCTCATGTGTGTAGCCTATAAAATGCCCCTGCTATGTCACGTTTGTCCTCTGGCCATTCTCATCAACTCAAGTTGCCCAGAAGCCATTGCATTCCTCCACTTTGTCATAGAACCACATTTACATACACAACCTGCCTTCCTTACATTCCACACATTTTTTCAGAACTAGTGGAGACCAGTAATCAAAGTAGTCCTGAGGGTTCATAACACTTCCTGATGCATTCGCCAGATAGTGTATTCCGTGGACAGCACTTACAATAAGTGATCCTACCTTTATGGGGAATGATGACAGCTCAAAGCATTAATATTTCTCCCTCTTAAGGAGGGTGAAGGGTGAACTCCAGTCAAGTACTCATACAGATCTTCTTTAAGAATATGAATCTTAAATAAGATCAGTAGATTAAGAAGAATAAGTTTCTGCTGAGCACAAAAGTCACTCATCTATTGACATTGCTCTCTATAGGTAACGAGAATCACTCAGTCTGTTAATACTCTAAATAATCTATACAATTAAGCACTGAGTATTATATTGAGTCTACTCAGATTGTGCTACTGCGTTCTAGGTGAGGTGAGCTGAGAAACACTCAAGTGATGATGTTGATCTTAGTTGAGGAAGAGACTGGCTCAAAGTCCCATAAGTGTACTCTATTGAACATGAGACGCATTCAAAGCACCAGTGCTCTTTTCTACTGAGAATGACGCAGACTCACTACAGACCATATGGGGTGTGATGACAACCCTTCACAATGACAACAGCAGTCTGGTGATGGTGAACACCATGCTCACAAATGTCTGCCAATGACACTCCTCTTAGTGCCACCCAGGAGATGTCCTTAGTGTGTGTCATATGGAAGAAGGTGTCTCTTTCCTATTGTTTTTAAGGATTTCTGAGCACTTCCGCTCCTCATATAGGCTACGTATGTGAGGTCACAGTCACAAGGTGACACTAGTTACAGATGTAACTGTGGTTCTACAAACACTGTGTTTTAACTCAATACTATGAACACAGACCAAGTTTTTACACTTCCAGTAATCACAAAATGTTGGACTCATTGGAAGGCTTTATAGATTTCAGGAACAAATTCATGATAAGGGGGGGTATGGTACACACATATACGTTTGTACATCTGTGGTGTCCAAAATGATGTGGCCTACAGAGTCTTCAAATCCAAATCACAAGTCATTTTATTCCAAGACAGAAGAAAAGCTTGCAGCAACATTAGACAGAGGATTTATTCTGGCTCTCTGTGATTCCATGTTATTAATTTGGGACTAAACAGAGCAAAATCATTAGGTTAAGATACAGTATATTATCATATATTATTAATCATTTAATGATTGGTACAGCCTATAACACCATTATGAATATTCATAAAATCATCACCTGTCTATTACATGTGAACAAGAGCATGACCGGGATGATGGAAAACAAAACTGGTTCAAACCAGAACAGTTGGCATCTGTCCTTTAGGACTAGGTGTTTGGTTTTGCTGAGCAGATGTTATTTAAAAAATCTATTATGAAGGCATTGAAGTACTCACCATCCTTATCATCCTGCCAGGCTCACAGTAGAACAAGAAGAATGAGTTTACATGCGTCCATCCATCCTCTATACCGCTTATCCTACACAGGGTCATGGAGAGCCTGGAACCTATCCCTGGGGGCTCAGGGCACAAGGTGGGGTGGGGGACACCCTGGACAGGGTGCCAACCCATCGCAGGGCACAATCGCACACACTACGGACAATTTGGAAATGCCAGTCAGTCTACAATGCATGTCTTTGGACTGGGGGAGGAAACCAGAGTAGAGGAAACCCCCTGAAGCACTGGGAGAACATGCAAACTCTGCACACACAGGGCAGAGGTGGAATTCAAACCCCCAACCCTGGAAGTGCGAGGCTAATCACTAAGCCACCGTGGCCCAGAAAGTTTACAAACTTTGAAGCAAAAACAAGACAGAAATAAAGTACGAGTATGCCGTGTTCACAAGCTTTGTTGTCGGAAAGAACATGAAACATGGACGACGCCAGGGTCATTCATACATTTTTCTTTTTTCTTTTACTTTTATTTCGACACCATAACACATATTACTCAGTTAACTAGCGTGCTGATGAGAATTATGGTCAAATACAGACTATTTTCATGGTATGCAAATGTACAACATGCATAGAATAGTTGCTGAATATGACCAAAAACGGTAAGCGCTAACAGTAGCTGCATTTAGAAAAATGTCGTACAGAAAAAAAGTACAGAAAGTGAACTCTCCTCCGCCATGTTGAAAGTTTAGGACTCCTACCATCTCGGAAACTCGGGTATCAAAATTATCTCCGAGTTTCCCAGACGGAATTACGACTTGAGGGGTTACTTATGTTCAACTTCCTAGTGGGAAACTCGTATTTACGAGAATTCTGATTTGGCAGCGTGAAGGCAGCATAAGTTAAGGCACCGGAAATTGCTCTAGTCTATGTCTGGTCTACGGACTCCAGACATTTAATAAACGCGAACAAGGATAAACTTTTTTTTTTGGGATAATTTTCTATTACATCAAAAAAAAAAAACTTAACGCATTGTCAGTATGTGTTGGGACGCCACACCATTATTTCTTAGTTGAACTGTTTTCTGTGCTGTGTATCAATTCTCTTAAATTCCGTAATAGGATTATCATGTATAAATAAGAAAACATTTTTATATAACGAATGATATAGTAGCCAATACGTAGTCTGCCCTAAATTACCCCCAACAATAAAGTAGGAATATCGAAAGAAAGCTTGTCCGGAGCAAAGCGCGGCTACGCTCAAACTACTACCCCTAGTACACTACATAGCAAGTGAAATAGCACGCGTGGTTAGAGTGCTACATTGGCATGCTACTTAGTACGGTAGCATGCGGTTTGGAACGCAGCCCTTGTTGGCGATTGGTTAATGAGGCCTCGCGCCTTAATTACGCTCAGCTTTGTGTCCTTGCTGAATCCCGTCCAAAGGGAAAAAACAAACAAACAAACAAACAAACTAACTAACTAACTAACTAACTGTCCGCCCTTTGCGTTTCGCTTACTGAAGTACAAGAATGTTTCTAAAGTCACAACTTTGTGAAAGATTTATGAGAACGACTTATTTGCTATTTTTTACCTTTATTTACCAGGTTTACAGCTGCTTGACCTCCTGCCGAAGCTGAGGTAAGTTTAATATCGAGTTATTGCATTTATATCAGCTCGTGCTTGATTTCCTCCAAACATGTCCAAAAAAAAAACAGAACAAATATTCTGATGAAACAAACTTCTGTTTTCTTGCTTGTTTGCATACGTTTTTTTTTTTTCCAGAGAGCAGGAGGATGAAGACTTGATCATCCAGTGTGAGGCATTTGAGGAAGCCATGGCTGAGGATGAGGAGGAACTGTTGAGGCTTTATGGAGGCATTGATATGAGCAACCACCAGGAAGTCTTCATCACTCTGTTTAACAAAGTCAGTGTGCCCAAATGTCCCAGGAACTGTTGCTGAGTGTTTGACATGTTCATATCCACAAACATTCATAAATTAAAATATTGTTATTATTGTTATGTTAAAAGGTCAAATTTTCATTTCATTTAGTACTGCCTTTCAGAAGCTACATAAGATATGTACATGTTTCCAAGAAGACAAAATAATAACAATTTACACCAATCATCCTGTTCAAAAGTTTACACCCCCGGCTCTTAATATATTGTGTTGCCTTCTTGAGCATCAGTGAATGTTTGCACCTTTTGTAATAGATGTGTATGAGTTCCTCAGTTGTCCTCAGTGTGAAAAGATGGATCTCACCATCATATAGCTGCTGTTAGAAAGGTGTCAAATATGCAGAAGATACTGGAAAAGCAAAGAATGTGCAGGACCTGGAGGATTTTTCTGAAGAACAGTTGGCAGTTTAACTATTCGGGACAAACAAAGGACTCATGAACAACTATCACAAAACATAAAAACAGTCGTTGATCATCATAACACAGTATTAAGAATCAAGCATATATAAACTTTTGAACTGGTTAATTTGTGTAAATTCAGTTATTATTGTGTCTTGGGGACTAATGTAAACATCTGTTATGCGAAATAGCTTATTCAGAGCAGTACTAAATAAAAAAAAAAAATTTTAAAAAATGCAATTTTTATGATCCCTCTTATTTTTTAAAATTATTAACATTTTGCAGATTCTTCAAGGCACATGTAAACCTATGACCATAACTATATACATATATCACTAGGTTATTATGTGATTCTGTGTAGAGGTATTGTACTAAATCTAATGGTCTGTTTTTAAACTCTTGTCCTGTAGGTGAGTAGCTCCCCTGCATCATTGCAGCTGCTGTCCATCCTTCAGACTCTGTTGTTGTTAGGACCTGAGCGAGCAGACATCTGGCAGGCCCTGGAGGCTCTAACAAACCGTGCAGTCCTCCTGGCCCAGAACTGTGAGTCTTCTCTCTGTCCAGATCTCTCCAACATTCTTTCAGTGTCATTTAGGTCATTTGACAGTCTGGATAGTCCTTATTCCTTATGGCAGTGGTTCTCAAAGTGGGGTCCAGTAACTCCCAGGGGTCTGTAAAGCACAACCAGTTCATGACTTTTTTACATTTAGATACAGTGGTGAAAATCACAACCCACTATTATCACATTTTATTATTATTATTATTATTATTTTTGAGTTCCTGTGGGTATTAGTCTGTTTGACGGTTCTCTTGAATTGAATAACTCAGACTTCAATAACTCAAAAAAAGGTAACCTATGACTAACAGCAGCTTGGGGGAAAATTAAGGAACAGAAAGCTCTATGGCTGTAATAAACAGACAAAATATTATTGTACTTTAAATAATGTTCGTTCTTGAAATAAATCTGTACCGAGGGGATCCGTGGAATTTACTTTACAGTTGAAGCCTCCTGCCTTATGCACTTCAGATCTCCGTTTGATTTGACAAGTCAGTGGTAGTGATCAGTTTGTTTTATTAGATGTAGTTGCTTTTCCTCTGATTATGGGTTTGTGTTGTTTCAAGATATTTTTAATCAGTCTTTTAAATCACTTGGACATTTCTTAGTCCTTAAAGGAAGTCAGAGATGGAGCCCGGTCTCTGAATTCCTTAGTTTTCGTACTTTTTTCAACATGCTAACTAATAGTCAATGGATAGGGATTTCCTGATCTGAATTCTAAGAAAAGCCCCATCTGATCACTCATCTAAAGATAAATTTTGAACTTCTTAGGAATTAATGGTATTACTAGGAAGCTGAACAGGCTATAATTTTGCCTTTTTATTTATTTATTTATTTTTTAAGATAAGCATGAATTACTCCATAGACAGAAATAATTTGTCACATTAGATTTTTTTTTCATTTGCTATTGTACAGCAACAAGAAATCACATGTTCAAGACACATGTTCAGTACATTTTAGTAGTATTTGTTGTTCATGCTCACAAATGGATGGTTGCTGGCTGTTAATTTGATTCCCAAGTTATTGTATGATGTGTTTGAATTCAGCAGTACACAATAATGCAGTACAGAATACTACACAGATTAACATGACATGACAAATACCATTTTAAATGCTAGATTTATGATATTTTTCTTTAATTAAATTCTATTTATTTTAATGTGAACATGGTTTTTAGTTTGAAGTTGAGAGCAACGTACCTAATTTATTGCAGCTCAAATGGACTCCTGTGAGACGATCATGCAGCGGCTTGTCTTTTCCAAAGAATCATCCACTGGTTCTCATCATGTAGATGCTCCACCTCAAAAGAAGGCAGATAAAGCAATTCAGACCGAGCTAAATGAAGGGGAGAAACAATCTTTAAGAAGTATGTCCATGACCAACCAAGCAGCACCCCTCAGCTCCACAGAGAAGCCCTGCAACACTCAGCCTCCTCCTCCCCCACCTCCTCCACCACCAGTACCCAGTTTGGCGGCACCTCCTCCTCCTCCACCTCCACCGCCACCTTTACCAGGCATGGGTTGTGTTCCTCCTCCACCTCCACCACCATTCTTACCAGGCATGGGTGGTGTTCCTCCCCCACCTCCACCACCTTTACCAGGCATGGGTGCTCCTCCTCCTCCACCTTTACCTGGCATGGGTGCTCCTCCTCCTCCACCTTTACCTGGCATGGGTGCTCCTCCTCCTCCACCTTTACCTGGCATGGGTGCTCCCCCACCTCCGCCTTTACCTGGCATGGGAATGCCACCACCCCCCTCCACCCTTCCCAGGGATGGTACCTGGAGGCCCTCCACTACCACCTCCACTCCCTGGCATGCCCTGCCCACCTTGCCCACCTCCTATGGGAGGAGATGTAATAGTAGCCCACAATGTTCAGGTTCTTGGTAGAGCTTACAGCATGCCAGTGAACACTAGTCGATATCCCACACTTAGGATGAAGAAGCTCAACTGGCAGAAGCTAAACTCCAGAGCAGTCACTGGTGAGTGCGCCATATTTGATTAGCGAGGTTAGGTTTTCGTAGCCATGTTAGTACTGTGTTAGTACTAGGGCTTGAACAACTATTAATTTTTACTAGTTGCCCATTAATGCAGAAAAACCTTTTCCATGGTTAAAACAAAAATTCAGGCCATTGCTATTTCAGTTATTTAATTAGTGCACTTAAGTGGCGATAAACAACAGCAAGAATACACAGGGAGTGTGTGGGAGTAGGATTAAAAACAGCCCTGTGCACACCTCTACACTTCATACAAAGTGAAATGAAAGGGATAACGATCCATTTTTTTTCTTGCATAGACTCTAGAGTTGGCTAGTCTGCAGCTGCCTTCCTGTTTTTCTCACCACCTCGACTAGTCAACAGCTCCCTGGATCAGCAACTAGCCAACTAGTTGTAGAACACCATTATCTTTTTCCCCACACTGTGTGTAGCAAATGCAGCTAATGTTTTGTCTTTTATAATTGGTAGCTTGGCCTTCCCAAGAATAGAATAAAAAATGTTCAGGGTGTATCTCCAGTGTTCCTTCCTGTCTTCTGTAGATGGTTGCAATATATGGGCCTCGGAACAAACCGATTCCCCTCTGGAACCTGACTACACCAGCATCGAGCAACTCTTCAGTCTCCCAGTGACTGAGCCCAAAGAGAAAGGCCCGGCTGCTCCTGCCAAAAAAGAACCCAAAGAAGTTTGTGTTTTATGTTTACATCTGTATCACAAGTATTCTTGTTACAGTAGTTTGTGATAAATGGTCTCATATTTACTACTTTCCTCTCTTGTAGATTTCCTTTATTGATCCCAAGAAGAACCTGAATCTGAATATATTTCTCAAACAATTCAAATGGTAAGCTGACTAATGCAGATCGACTTCTGTCTGCAGAAACGTATTCTTCAGTAGTCATCAGATCATCATGTTTGTTCTCCTCACCTTTTTGAACAGCTCTAATGAGGAGTTTGTGGACATGATTCAGAAAGGGGATCGTTCCAAGTTTGATGTCGAGGTGTTAAAACAGCTGCTGAAGCTCCTGCCAGAGAAACACGAGGTTGGTCACTCGCCACTGAAATTAATTTATAAAAATTAATGATGTTACAAGGTTTCACCCTGTCATCTGGAGATTACGAATTTGAAACCCAAAGATGCCACAGTTATGATTTTGTTTGATTATTAGTGGGAGACTAGCCAATCAGCAGTGCGTCTGTATGTCTAAAATGAACTGGGCAGTTAGCACTCTCCTCCTAGCATGTTGAGGTGCACTATGGTATTAATGTCTGTTGGAGAACACGTGTTGGCTCTCATCCCTCCATATTAGTAGCTTTCCTGCAAACGGGGAAAGCTAGGCCCTGTTCACTTATGGTGTTTTGGGTCACTGAAATACCCTCAAAGGTGTAGACATTTTGAAAACAGCTGTATGTTTTAGAAAATGCCGACATCACAGCATCAAACTGTGCATGCTCACTGCAATTTTGCATGTGTTAAGGCAGTTACTCAGGTTGTTATTTGCAGTCTGTAATTTCTTATTTGATGTCTTGTTTAATTTTGCTTTGTTTTACCCTTGGGCAAGAGGTGCCAGAATATGAATATTGTACTGCTCTTGATAATAAGACCCGGGCAACCTAGCAACTGGTGGGACAATTTCCGATCAAAAAATTGCTGTGGCTGAAGAGAATGTCAGGAGAACTTTGGTGTTTTCCGCGTTTCGCCTTCTCGACAGCTCAATCTCACACGATCTTGAAGTTATTCTTGAGGTGTTTTAAATAACAGTTTGTGATGTAATATCACTACCTACTATTGGTATGCTTACGTGAGCGTTTTAAAATTGTTTTTGCATTTTCGCGTGTATCTGTATTGACAGGGACCTAGATAATGGGGTTGGAATTAGCAGTGATAAACAACTTTGACAAGAACAAAGTTATGACCTCTTTTGTCTGTTTCATTGTAGATTGACAACCTGAACTCTTTCCAAGGAGAACGAGACAAGCTTGCCAATGTCGACAAGTTTTACCTATCACTCCTCGCTGTTCCCTGGTAACAGCTACCTTTTTGATTGCCAAAATACTAAGCTTTAAAGTCATCTAGTACACATTGTATTCAAGTGAATATGGTAAAAAATAAGTAAATAAAAGTCTGTTAATGGTGACCCTTAGATTCACCTCACTTTTATTCGTGCCCGTGCATTACCACTCTCTCTCTCTTTTCTTTAGCTATCAGCTGAGGATTGACTGCATGTTGTTGTGTGAGGAGACTGTATCTGTGCTGGAGATTCTGAAACCCAAAGCACAGCTGGTGAAGGAGGCTTGTAAGAGTGAGTGAGCTGCGCTGTTGCGTGGGCTACAGTGTTCAGACCACTGTTTTTTTTTGTTGTTGTTTTTTCCCAGAAGCATCAGCTGACTCATCCTTACTCACTTAGTAGAAGCTTGTCAAACTGGTTGAAAAATAAGAGTATTATAATAAACATATACTTTTATTCATCTTATTTCATATTAAAAGTTCAGTTTCTCTCTAAAAGTAAGACTAATTTTACAGTGGGCTTTCAAAGTGTTTTCTCCTTTGTAATTTGATAGATATGAGTTGCTCAGTATAATGATTATCTGCTGCGCTCAGCTTAGTCTCACTTGCTCAAGAGCATGTTTACAAACCGCATTGCAAAAGAAGGTACATACTTAATGGATTGTTGGACAGTGATGTCATCATTTTAAACAGTATCTGTTGTTGATGCGAGGACAAACACATGAACGTGCTTGTTCAGTTCACTAAATGCTAGTTTATTTGGTGACATTTAGCGAGAGTGGCACTCTTTTACCAATCGTGTAGCACATTTTATGGGATATGTCACACCTAAAGATGATATTTGTGTAATGTCATCTATGTCATTATAACATAGGATTAATAGCAAAACTTTTTTAAACTCCCTTCCATCAATATATTGACTTAACAGTATCATCACACCCTGTTAAGTCATAGGCAGCCAGCTTTTTACTGAATGACTCTATCTGTCAAACATAAACCTTAGACATATCCTGTTACTCATGCCTGGGTGGTTCCTCTGCATACAGCAGTAGCATCATAAAGTCACATCTGTAAATGTTGACACAAGAAATAACTACAAATGTGGGTATTTGTAGTATGTCATGATCTTGTAGATGAAGTCTAGTCTATATAGCGTTACTCTGTATAATATTACTCTAGTACAAATGTAGCCTTAGTGTCTGAGTTTTTGAGCAGCTTTGGGTATATCTCGCCCCCTGCAGGTCTCAGAGCTAGCACACTTCTGCCCAGTTTCTGCAGGTTAATCCTTCGAGTAGGAAACTTCCTCAACTATGTAAGTATGTTATACAAAATGTGTAAATCCATTAACATAGTTAAAATGAAATGCCATTCACTTGAAATGACTGCAGTGAATCCTGCGTTAGTTCTGTTTCTCTCTGATTTTTAAAGAAAATAAATGCATGTTATACATACAGTGCAACAAAATTATTAGATCCAAAACATTTTAAAGTAAATCTGGATCATAAGTTCAAGTATAAACAATTGTAATGTTGTCAGGGAAGTCATACAGGAAACGCTGAAGGATTCAAGATTAGCTCCTTGCTGAAGCTGACGGAAACCAAAGCCAACAAGGGCCGTATCACTCTGTTACACCACATCCTCGAGGTACTGTAAAGTGACATTGTCTGACTTTTGAGAATTCTGACAAGTAATCCATATGAGCAGAATTGTTTTAAATGAGGAACGCTGAAGCACTTTGATGTAAGTAGCTGTGAAGATAGTAGTCATGAGTTAGGGATAATTGTTCTACATAGAAATATTTGATTCCTGATTCTATTCAGGAATTTAGAGATGTTTATATGGTGAAAATTCTTTTTAAAAAAGGGAAAAAAACAATTTGTTCTTCCAGGAAGCAGAGTTGAACCACCCTGAGCTTCTGAACCTTCCTGACGACATTGAAAGCTGTGAAAAAGCAGCAGGGTGAATACACTGCAAGCTTTCTATTTATTTCAGTGTGATGTTGCTGAGAGAGATAATGAGTAATTGCCTAGTCTGTATGATTAAATGCAAGATCAATTTAGCCTGTTTGGTTTGAATGTACTGTTTTTGATCTGCTTCTGTCCCAGAATAAACCTAGATTGCATTCAGAGTGAGGCAAATGCACTGTCCAAGCGTTTAAGGGACACAGAGAAAAAGGTCTCTTCATCAGTTCAAGATGTAAAAGATCAATTTTTAGGTATTATCAAGGTGAGTGGAATATTGTATACTAGACACATTGATACTAAGGGATTTTTTTTACTTTATTTTGTACTTTAATCATGCACAGTCATATTTGCAATTTTAAAAAAAAAAAATGGATGAGCAATGATCCCACCAGCCTTGATTGGAGGTGTTCCTTAAAGGAAAACTCCACCCCAAAGCACATTAAATATGTTTATATTGTAATATTTGTGATGATGTATTGTGATGTATATTGGTTTGGTGCTGCATTTTCATTATTCCTCTGAGAAGTTAGTGGTTGTGTGCTGTGAAGTTAGAATGGCATTTAATACAAGAAAAAAATTCAGTGATCTGAAACAAAAGTGATAACAGTCAGGTTTCACTGATCGCTCCTAAAAACAAAAGATCAAGCACTTTTCCAGTTAATCATTATCCAGTGACATTTAATGTCATATTAATAAGATATCCAGAGTAAAATCACGGAGACAGCACACGTTGGACATAGTCATTTATACAAAGCATTCAGCTTTTCTTCGGGGTTCTTGCCACACACCTGTAGGAGAACCTTCAGGCATGTAAAGATTTGGAGGACTGCTTTGCTGACATTGAGAAGAAGAAAGAAGATCTGGCTCAGTACCTGTGTGAGGATGCTGCTCAGCTGTCACTAGAGGAACTCTTTAGCAACATCAAGACCTTCCGAGGGCTTTTCCTCAAAGCATTAAAGGTAATCTCTTTGGTCTGTTCATAGCAAATCTGATCATTTAAAAGATTTCTGAGTGAAAACTGTTTAAATCGTGTATAACCTTCCTGATTGCTGCTATCTTGGGATTGTTGTATACTGTTGCACTCGTGACTGAAAATAGCCTGAAAATAGCCTGCTCTCTTCTCTCACACTGACCTTCTGCTGGTCCTGTTTGTTTCTGCTGTAGGAGAACAAGATCCGTAAGGAGCAAGCTGCCAAAGCGGAGAAGAGGAAGAAGCAGCTGGCAGAGGAGGAGTCCAAGCGACAGAAAGGAGAGAATGGCAAGATCAGTAAGTACATGCTAAACCTGTCTCAAGTCTGGCAGGACTTCCCCTCTGTTTGACCTTTAATTGGGATAATATGGTTTTCAGTGTCCTGGACAGGAATGCTTACTTGCTGCGCAGTTCCATTCGCCAATGCATGAAGTGATTTTTATTTTAAAACATCATGAAGTGATTTTTATTTTAAAGCAATTTTGTAGACATATATTAAACATTTTATTGTTCACAACTTATACTGTGTGTGGTGAATATAGCACTAGTTGTAATTATCGCATGAATCACTGCAAACCAGGTTTAATTTAACAACATGGCTTCCATCTTACTTTTTTGGCAGCTTACAAAATAGCACTTAATCCAGCACAAGTTTTTTTATATCACATGCCAACAGTTACTGGCATGCACAACTTAGCCACAAACTAAATCAAGGTCGTGAAATCATAATGTGTGTGTGAATTAGGCTATTTTATCATGCTTTTAATTTGCTATTGTGATTTGTTGAGCACTTATTTGCTACACTTACAGCTCACTTTAATTGTTTGAGTTGCTTTGAAAAAGGTGTTATGAAAATGTCATCCCAATAAAGCAAGCTTGACCTAATTTCAGTCTGACTTCAGTCTATATTTGTGTTATATCTTTACAGTTAGAAGAGGTGGTGTGCCTCAGGAGGATGGCTGCATCATTGACAACCTGCTGGCTGACATCAGAAAAGGTTTCCAGCTTAGAAAGACCAGGCCAAGGTGCGAAACGGAAAGTGCCCCCTCTAGTGAAATGCATAGGGACACCGGTAAGGACAAGACAACTCGGACCTCTCGGCTCCAGTCCAAATGCCTGACATCTATTTCCCTTTTCATCTCCTCTACTTCCTGATCACTGTTGATGAATGGCAGTGATTGTGCCAGCCTATACAGTGTGCTTTCTCTTTTTTTTCCTATGATAAAAGGAGATAAAGAGTGAAAAGGTATTCAGGCTCTTGGTCATGGAGTACTAGCATTCGGCGTCACTCGCAACCTTCTACCCAACCAATAGCCTGCAGTTGCTGCTTCATCTCCCTGCTTTTCACTGGTGGCTTACAGTATATACAGCTGCTTTTGTTACACCAATATTTGTGCTCACATATATTAATCATTCAGTGATGATTTGCAAGAATTAATGGCATGCTGTCAATCTCCTATCATTTTTGTCTGTTTTTAGTAGCTTTTAGATAACTGCTCTCCCCATGAGGCTTGAATGAAGAAATGCAACGTTTGTCACAGTTATACAAGCAATTTATACAAATTACATGACTCACACAAATCATGTTTAAATATGGTGTGTATATTAAACAACTGCACAGTAATGGGTGGTTTGTTTATTCATTTATTTGCAATACATACTAGCTTCAACCTGTGTCCTAGGCATACATGCATCATTTCAGTGATGGCTGCTTGTTAACAAAATGGCTACAATCACAACTTAGTGCTTCTGACAAGTGTATGCTATGGCTCACATGCAATTGTTAAGATTTTTGGTAACTGTTTTGTTTGTCTCACTCCTGGGCATCTTTATTACTCAGTATTAACTCCATTCAAGCCTCCCTGTACTATCTAAGCTTACCTATGTATCATTTCCAAATACAGTGTTGGGGTGATTGACAACATGACATTACAGTCATTTTTAAAAATACTCTTAGTTTCCTTAATTGTATGTTAGATTAATTTGGTAAGTTAACGCTAAGATATTAAGAATGCTAAGAACTGAGCAAAAATAATCACATCTGACCAAAAACTCATAAACACTAACCACAGACAGAATAATGTTGCATGCAGAAATTTGCACATGCCTGCAGCTTTATTTCTATTCAGCCCAAAGATATTTCAACCATGCTATTCTTTCATCTTAATCAAATTTCTTCTCACTCTCATTCTTTAGCACCAAGTGTCAAATGTGCAGAAAAAGAAGTCACATCAGGTGTAGCTCAGGACCTCCCTCCTCGGCCAGAGGAGACAAGCGTCGAAGATCCAGTCAGCGCTTCCTCCACCGGCCCCAGAGGAGAAGCAGCAGTCACAGCAACTGGTAATGATGCTCCGCTCACACATCAAGAGACCCAACCAGGCCTCTCCACTGAAAACACCCTGTCTAACCATACAGCTACACCGCTCAAGCCTTCAGCAGAGTCTCAGGATCGCTTAAAAGATAATGTAGAAACACAAACTCTTCCAACTGAAGTCCTTAGTGAGAAAAACTCTTCCACAGAGACTCCACTAACAGAAAAGACCTCTGTGGACACACCATTCTCTACAGTGCCTACATCTATTGTGAATATATCTGCAGCAAAAGATGGCACACAACAAAACTGTAACTCTAATAATAGCCAAGTCAAAGATGACCAAGCTTCTATTGATACCACACCCAAAAATGTGACAAACGTCAATTCTGGTGCTCATACTGACTCGAATGTGAAAGTACACGGTACGGTCACCAATGAAATAGTTCCAGAAAGCCAAGAACAGAATGCAAAGAGACACTCAAGCAAAACTCAAGTAGACTCTAGCAGCACCACTGAGTCATCTCTTACCAGTAACAGTAATACTGAGGTGCCGCGTGAGCCTGATGTACCTGACGGAGCGTGTGCTGTGGATGGAACTGCTCCCCCGAATCCTCCCACCTCTCAGCCGAAATCACGCAAGCTCATCCGAGGAAAGAAAAAAAGCAATAAAGAAGGTAACCTGTGTATTTGTTTTATATATATATATATATATATATATATATATATATATATATATATATATATATATATATTTATATATATATTTATATATATATATATATATATATATATATATATATATATATATATATATATATATATATATATATAATGTGTGTGTGTGTGTGTGTGTGTGCTGTCTGAAATTAAAAGTGTACATCACAATGTTAATATGTGGTTTTACATATTAGTACAGCTATTTTGGAGTGCAAAAACTAAAGAGGATTGGCCAATTTTATTGTTCTTGTTTTGTTTTCCTAAAATATTGGTGAAACCAGTGCCAATTTTGGGTTTTTGCTGTTATTTTATTAAAGTCACTTTTAAATTAAATGAAGTCCTGATCCGCTGTGAACCAGGTGTTTATCAGTACACAAATAAATGCCGTTCAGTCCTTTAGTGTTTCTTTCTCTCTTTGCCACTCTTAAGCTGAGGGTAACAGCGAAGGAGACAGTAAGCATAAAACGACCTGTGTGTTGCAGTAAGGTAGGTCACATCGCTGGATGTGTAACTAACAGGGCTCAAACGGAGGAGTGTCCAAACCCCGTCTACTATAACCAAATCCATGTGTCAGTGTGTGTTTTAACAAACTTGTCCTACTTCATTAACCTTCTGTTGTGTCTGTGGAAATAAGGGTAATCAACTTGTTCTAACCTTTTCAAAGCCTCTCTGGACCTTTGCCTGCTGATATCTGAAGGAGCCACAAGAGATAATGCACACATTTCTGAGTACTACACAATTTGCATTATTAAATCAAATCGAGTCTAACATTGCAATTAAAATTAATTCTCTGATAACTATACTCTACTAACATTTCATCAAACACCGTGAATATGCCACTTGTGAAAATTCACTAATCTACCTTTTCAACAACTAAATCCTTTTTTTATTGTTTTTTTTTGTCTCTGGCAATACTTCATATCCAACTAATCATGGAATAAAATCTGTTGTCGGTCCAGGTGATGGGTAAATTAAAATATGATTTTAGGATTTACTCAGTAATAATAACAGCAACTTCAACTTATTTGTATGTCTGAAAAACCAAAATGAATCATATCAGTGAGGGTATTAATACATTTTACCTGAATGATTTAACTGCTTTTGCATGTTTTGTTTCAGATGAATAATAAGACTTAAATCCCTCGATTTGTATACATTCTAATCAGAGGACTGAAATTAAATGAAATGCTAATGATGCTCATTTATTTATTTGTTTGTTTTTTATTTATTTATTACCATTGCAGGGAGACCCAGGAAAGGGAAACCACAAGGGAAGAGATGAAGCTTTAACTGAATAGGTGTATTCATGAACAACTTTTAAAGCACCCTTTAACTGCTTTCACACACAACACTCAGAAACCAAGGGCTGAGCACACAGAGCAGAATCAAAAGTTTTGTGTGTGCCGATGGACCACGTGCTGATATTTAAGGAAGAAAAAGCATTATTTTTGTAAAAGCTTACTTGTGCCCTTTAGAGTTGACTGTGGCCAAATATTTCAGTAGTTCGTGCACTATATTATGATGAGCTAAATCTTTGTTTACATATAGAGATATATCTAGGAGCAATGGACAAAAAAGAAATCAAAATAATTTGTATATATTGGAATTATGTGAGTTTACCAGTAATAGTTTAAGATGGCCCAGTGTTCCAGATTTGAATCAGAATTACATTGTAAGATTTTAGGTTAACAGAATTTCATATTTTAAACAAATTGCAAGTTAAATAACACATTCAATATGTAATAATCAGAGTGAATGTATAGTATCTGTTTAAAGGAAAAGAAAGTATTCTATGATGTGGTTTGTTATAGCAATATAAGAGCCCAATAAGGTTGGCAGTGTTACTTTAAATCCCGTTTAATCTTGTTCAAACCTGTCTGGAAAACTGTCTGGAAATCCCATATTATATTTGCCTGTCTAAGTAATAATGTAAATGTTATATTCATGACTGACTGCTTAGAGTAAGTGTATGATGTGACCTAAGAAAAAAAATTTAGTTGATATCTACCTGTTGCGAAGTGGTTAGTGAAATAAATACAGCAGTTGATGTATGCTATGATTGGTGTAATTTACATAAAATGTTCTGGATGGACTCTTAATTCAACCAACTAACAGTCTCTGTTACCAACTAAGAACACTGTGTTGGTTTTTTTTTTTTTTTGGATTAAAGCCAAAAGACAATGGATCAACATTTAACAATGTGCTTTTAATGGATTTTTAATTTTAGGCTATTCTCTGAGGTGTCTTTCATATTACTATACTTTCAATAAATACAATTTATTGACAAACTCATATCAAATGTATATCACCACCTGTTTTTATAATGACCATTTTGATAAAGCTGTCATCTATGTGTTCAGTTCTTTGTGTTCATTATAATGTAACTAATAATAGTTGGCTTCATAATGGATGAGACATTAGAGCTTATGCATTGAACATTTTTCATGGTGAGTCATAAGAACTATAGTAATATATGTAACTGTGGTTTTCTGAACTCTGTATAATTTCCTATTGGGGTCATATATAACACCTGAAATACCCCTTGTGTGCATGTCCATAGCTCACAGCGTGATGTGTGACACACTGTTCACAATAAATACTGCTGTCATACAACAATCATTAGTTAGAAACTTACTGATCCACTACAGGTTTCAGGTGACAGTTATATGGGGTTCATAGAACCACAATTACATAAGTAACCAGCATTCTATCCTAAGACTGCATTGAAAGGTGCTAAGTGATAACTGCCACACTCTCCACTGGGAGGGGCAATGTTAACCTTTTAAAATTTGAAGAATGTGCATGGTGACACCCAGGTAGCAGCAGCACTGACTTTCTGGAGTGGTACATCTCAAAATAAGTACCATCAGGAGGAAACAGTCTCCATAGTGTGGTACATTCCAGGGCATCCAGCTCATCTATAGATTATGATATCCACCACCCAGTGGGCTAAAGGTTACTTAGACAATGGAGCACCCTGTGTCTTACCCCCCCCCCCCCCCCCCTCCCCCAAAAAAATATAGCTGGTCAAAAGGTTGCTCTGTCTGCAAATTCCACAATAATGAACTTTGATTCGCAAAGTTAGGTGATATTATCTTGAGAAGAAAACCTGGTTGGAGATTCTGTCTGAGTGGCCAAAGCCGCCGACACAACCTCTTATTCCTAGCTCCTAAATCCTGCACAAAGTGTGAAGAATCAGTGGTAGAGAAGGAAAGACATATACAATATGTGATAGGGCAAGTTGTGGTCCAGAGCATTTCAGGGGGGATACAGCTCTGCCAGGGGAACACATCTGGCAGGTATTTGACTTGGCACTGGCAAAGAGGTCTACCACCAAGGAGTAGATACCATTCCTATTGTCATATACACAGTTTTGACAGTGCATAGGCTCCTAGCCTTAGCAGATAGATTTGAGGCCAATTATAGTTAGGCCTGAGGAGATTCTGTCCAATATGAAAAGAGCTATGCACCTTCATGACACTCTGATGGCTGATATAACTGACTGTCACAGCATTGTCTTTGAGTGCCAGAAAATTGTGATGTCTGAGGATTTCAGAGAGGCATATGGATTGCCTTCAACTCCAGCTAGTTGATGTATCTTACACCAGGGGGCTGCTTGTCCCCAGTACCCCTGTGTCACCACACAGCCCCCCAGATCTTTGGTCATTACCTCTCTTGGGCGGGGAACACCGCCCAACCAGACTCCTTGTCCTAGAATTGCCCTGCACTGCCAGTGGGCTCATGATTGGGCTCCCTCTACTGAGGCAAGAACATGTTTCAATCTGTGATGTTTAGAGTCCTGTTACAGGCTCATGATCCATCTGTGGAATGTCTGCAGTGCTAGCATGCCTAGAAGAATTCCTGATGCGGCTGCCATCATCAATCCAAACATGACTGATACTTATTGGCAAGTGTAATAAAATACACTATATGCTAGAGCAGCTTGCAATATTAACTGAGTCCAGCTTCATGACACTTAACTGTGTTATTTGGTTTAGGGTTAGGGAGTTCATGTCTGAAATAAGCGTGACCCCGAATGCTGCAATGGTAGAATGTATGGTGGACATTTTCTAGATTGCCTGCTCCTTAGTGAGAGCACACCAGTCGTCCAAATATGGCACTATCCTGATGCCATCTTTATGCACCTTCCAAAAGATAGGACTTTGAATTGGAATGGCTGAATTTGGAAGGTAAACTGGCAATAGGAAAATAAATGTAAGCATTGCACGAGTGCATGGATGTGAACAAGTCCAGTGGCTGAACAACATCTGCAATTCAGAGCATATGCAATGGATAGGCTGATTTTATAAATGATTTCAGGGGTCATTTGTGTTAAATTAGGGTTGGAACTAAACGATTCTAGGTAGATAGATTACCTTGACCAGACTTGGGCACCTGTGCTCACCAGGACCAGACCTGGGCATCAGTGGACTTATCTGTTGTTATCAGTGCTTATCGGTTGTCACCAGGCCTGGGTCAGATTAATCTATGAGCCAGGATTCAAGTCTGCCATTCAAGTGAGCATGTGTGTCAGCACAGGCATTACCACACAGTCAGTGCAGTCAGTGTCTGAGTCAGACAAACTTTCTCTGTATGCTCAGTGCTAAGGAAGTGGGTGCATAGCTCATGCCCATCATTGTTTTGAATGAGCATAATTGTCTGCATGAGTACAAGCCCTGTAGCATAGTTAACAGTAGCTGCCTACTTAATACAATGTGAGCTATGGGTATAATCCAACCAAAGTGTAGAAAAGCAGATGTTTGTGTGGAAGTAATACCCACTCAAAATGAAGAGCTGTGAATTAGTGGCAATCCCAGCTGATAAAAGATTAAGCAGTGAACAGTTAACTGTGAGACACTTAAGGAAGAATACACAAAGGGAGGACCACCTTGGCAGGAAAAATGGAGCAGTATGTCCTACTCATCTGACAGCGAATCTTTCAGCTCATAGAAGATCATACAAAAGCAAACAAGGTAAAGAAAGTATATAGTTAAATATCTATAAATATCCATATAGCATTGGCAAGGTCACCACTGCAAAAATTCAAAGGATAAAACCCAATAGAAGTCTAGTGGACACTATGGTAACATTTTAAAATAATGCTGATAATATAGTATATCAAAGAGAACACACAAAAGTGTGCATGTAATATGGACATAATAGGGTGCTATCAACAACTTAGGAGGACAGGACACCTCTGGCTCCAACAATAGTTACATGCTGCTAACCTCCATACCACCTTCATGTAGTCCCACATGTGCAAGTGAAAAGGAAAAGGGTAATGATTTTTGTGTTAAAGCAGTATACTACATCATACATTACTACATGACCTTGTTGAAATATCTTGTCACATGTGCACAAGGGTTAATCAGGTGTTATAATCACCCCTGGTGGTTCGGAGGGGTGAAACAGAATGGTAGATGGCAGATAGCTGATGTTGCCAGCTATAGCCATGGATATAAGAAACACTGGGCTGAATGTTTTCTGTAGTTTATGTAACTATCTACTGGAGAATACAAACAAATGATGTGTAATATAAAGGCGCAGAAGATTTACTATGACCTTGATGAGGATAAAACCTTTAATGAAGACGAATGACTGAGTGAACATGGAGATTATTGACCGTAGAAGGGTTTGTCTGCAGCAACACTCCTGTGCTGAAAATGTTCAATCATGCAAATAATATCTGGTTAGTGGTCTTATGGTGGTTCGTATCCATGAATAGATTGGGTAGTGGGGGTCTGAAAAAATGTGCATATAATAGATCTACAGTAAAGAACTGATACACCTCAAAGTACTCCTGCATGGCAGGTGTAGCTGATAAAATGGCCAAACTAGTAAGCATGCATACATCATGTAGTCATATACATAGACCTGTCATGTGATGTCTGTTTATGTATTTAGTCATTCCTTTATTATGTTTAAGTTGTATTTTCAGTATTCCTTTTTACAAAGATGAAAGAAGTTATATGGTTTAATGTAGTTACTTTGGAATGTTCATTACAACAAAATAAAACTAACTCACAGACTCTCACTGATAAAAAGGTCAGTTAGCTCCTGCCTTAATTCCTGTACGAGTTGGAAAATACACATTCTGGTTATCTAATACTTAAAAACACTTTTAAGCAACTTGTCTTTTTAGTATCCCTATCCATGTCACAAAGAGCATTATTAACAATAGTTATATAATGCATTCAAAGAGAATTCATTAATCATTTGTTGTGGTGTGCTTATATTCAGATGAATAAGTTAGAAGTAAAATTAGAAGTACATTTAGTAGGTAAGGAAGAGATAAAATAATATTGCTATATGCCTTAGAGGCTATTTTTTAATGATAAATTCCTACAAGGTTGATACTTTTAAATGCACTCATGTAGGTAAAGATAATGTTACTAGCCTATATGTCTTAGATGCTGATAAATTATGACTGCCTAATAATGTTATCTTCTAGGCATCTATCATTGGTTAATGATATAAACATATCTTCTTTCTTTACCTACAAGCATTTGATAGTGTTTACGTTTTTATGTAGGCAGCTTTCTTTTTTTTTTTTTTTTAAGAACAGCTGCATATGGCTACAGGGCCCCACACCCCTTCTTAATAAAAATAATGTGTGGCCACATCTTAGTAAGCCATGGGATTGGATTAATAATGTGTGGCTACAACTTAATAAGGCATGGGAATGGGGTAATAATGTCTGGCCACAACTTAGTAAGCCATGGGAATGGGTTAATAATGTGTGACTACAACTTAGTAAGGCATGGGAATGGGGTAATAATATCTGGCCACAACTTAGTAAGGCATGGGAATGGGTTAATAATGTGTGACTACAACTTAGTAAGGCATGGGAATGGGTTAATAATGTGTGGCTACAACTTATTAAGGCACGGGAATGGGTTAATAATGTGTGGCTACAACTTAGTAAGGCATGGGAATGGGTTAATAATGTGTGACTACAACTTATTAAGGCACGGGAATGGGTTAATAATGTGTGACTACAACTTAGTAAGGCATGGGAGTGGGTTAATAATGTGTGGCTACAACTTATTAAGGCACGGGAATGGGTTAATAATGTGTGGCTACAACTTAGTAAGGCATGGGAATGGGTTAATAATGTGTGGCTACAACTTATTAAGGCACGGGAATGGGTTAATAATGTGTGACTACAACTTAGTAAGGCATGGGAGTGGGTTAATAATGTGTGGCTACAACTTATTAAGGCACGGGAATG
The DNA here is from genome assembly GCF_027358585.1 of Pangasianodon hypophthalmus. Classification (NCBI taxonomy): domain Eukaryota; kingdom Metazoa; phylum Chordata; class Actinopteri; order Siluriformes; family Pangasiidae; genus Pangasianodon; species Pangasianodon hypophthalmus. The sequence goes on along the minus strand of NC_069719.1, from coordinate 20,481,486 downwards.
GGTTAATAATGTGTGACTACAACTTAGTAAGGCACGGGAATGGGTTAATAATGTGTGGCTACAACTTATTAAGGCATGGGAATGGGTTAATAATGTGTGGCTACAACTTAGTAAGGCATGGGAATGGGTTAATAATGTGTGGCTACAACTTATTAAGGCATGGGAATGGGTTAATAATGTGTGGCTACAACTTAGTAAGGCATGGGAATGGGTTAATAATGTGTGGCTACAACTTAGTAAGGCATGGGAATGGGTTAATAATGTGTGACTACAACTTATTAAGGCACGGGAATGGGTTAATAATGTGTGACTACAACTTAGTAAGGCATGGGAGTGGGTTAATAATGTGTGGCTACAACTTAATAAGGCATGGGAATGGGTTAATAATGTGTGGCTACATCTTAGTAAGGCATGGGAAAGAGATAATTAAGTGTGGCCACATAATTGACACATAGTTGAAAATAAACAGACCTAAAAACTAATACATAGGTCAAAAAAAGGGGGGAGGGGGCCTTAAAGCTTTAATATTTTACATTATCATTGGTGCTAAGTCAGAGGAAAGCCTATGAAATATACCCCATGCCTTATGTTAAGTCGTGTCCATGAATTAATTATCTCGTTCTTAGGACTTACTAACTCGTGTCCACTCATTAGGATCCAGTCCTCACGCGTTAATAAATTGTAGCCACGCGTTATTTTAATTAGGGTATATAGCAGAATTAACTTATGTCCACTTTATCTATTTTGGTGCTTTCACTAGCATCTACCTCCTTGCCCAAGACACCGTGTTTGAGTTTGTGCGCCGCGACGCGCTGATTTGCCTCACAGCGCAGGCAGGTCGGCGGGTCACTGCGCATGCGCGGACTTTTCTGGTCTCAGCGTTGCGCTGAGTCTCTGCGCTCTGACTCAGTTGTTGGTGCTCAGGCCAGTAAGAATGTCGTCGAGCCGCTCAGGGAACGACCACTACAACCCCATCAGCACCTCAGGAGGGGCAAAACGACCCCGAGCAGAGTCGGGCAACAGAGTGACCGTGGTGCTCGGAGCGCAATGGGGAGA